>NC_142222.1:8975000-9275000 GCF_049639895.1 Pseudopodoces humilis
TGAAGGAAGTGACAGTTAACTGCAGAGCTGTCAGCCTTACTTCCGATGTCAGCACATCCTTGGAGCCATCAGGGGCACATGGCTGCAGCTTCACAAATAACCTGTAATGTACTCTGCATTCTGCAGCCAAACACGCCCTGATGGGCTCGCTCAGAGCTCCCTTCTGACACACTCTCGGGTGTTTGTTTACTTGATCCTTTAAAGGGCTTTTCTGGCGAGAAGCACAAGGGAAGTCTGAAAGCCTCCAGAAGGTTTCTCAGTTGTGGTAGTTGTGAGCAAGGTGAGTTGTTGTCCCAGTGTCTCTCCCGACCTGCCTTTTGTAGGTCTGAACGATGAATGTTGAACCTGTTTAGCCTAGAAGAAAGCTCCTGGTTTTTTCCTACCTGTGAGGGTCATTAATTGAAAAGCAACAACCAGTAATGAGAGTTTTAATTAAATATTTACCAAGGCAGAATTGTAGAGAGGAGAGGACACCAACACAGCAAAAGCTGCTGCCAGCACAGCAGAACTCTGGACATTTTCCTGCAAGTGTGGCCACTCAGTGCTTGAGCATTTCAGTTACAAACTCAGTTACAAACTTCATCACCTTATTCTTGGTACTCATTTATACAGCTCAATGTTCCCCATTCATGACACATCCCAATAACTCACAGGATTTAATTTTTAAAAGAACTTTTATTCAAAAAGAGAAACATTTAAGGGTTGGAAACATTAAAGGGTTTAGGAATGCCAGGAGGTGAAATAATAGGGTTTTTAGTCTTGTTCTTCAATGCAAAGAAGAGCAGTGGTCCCTCTATATCACCAACAAATGCAGGAGCGACACGGTTTCAGAGTGCATGGGATGACTTTCCAACAGAATTTCATGATTTTTTTCAGCTGACTGACTCAGGGGTAAACAATGTTTCTCCCTTTTTCTGTCCCAGAACTGAGCCTGAACTGAATCATGGAAGATGTCACAGAAATTACAGTTATGAATTGATGAGCAGTTGAACAGTAATGCACTTACACTGGCTCTGCTGTGACTCTTCAGGTATTCTTCACTCTTCTGAGTGGGATCTGCCATCAGCTTTCTTTTCAGGGAGTATATGATAAGATGCCTAGAAACCAAGCAAACCAATCTGGTCCATTCTGCCAAGAATCTTTCAGTGCCCCATAATCTGTGATCCTGAGCCCAGCAACGGTGGGACCAGGAAATATGGTTTGCACTGAGCTCCTCATGCCTGGCTGAGCCCAATTTAGGAATCAGATGTCAATTTTAATTGCCCTTTGTGTGATCTGGGAATTAATAGCAGCAAGAAAAGCAGAAAAGAACTTGATAAATATACCCACATCTCTGCTACTCTTGATAAAGTTTGAGTCATAACTGGACTTCTGATAAAGTATTAAAATAACAGAAGCTTGAACTAAAAAACATTAGTTTTTTTCTCCCTGGGATCTTCTCCTGAGATTCACTTGCCAGCCCTGAGAGCATTTACTGCTGCAGTGGTGATCATAAGGAGATTCAAGTGCTTGAAAAGTAGGGTGGACATCTTGTGGGCAATTTAACAATTATTTTTAAAGCTTTGCTAATGCATCTGAGAGCCCAAGCTGCCTTCTTGGCACCTGCTGCTGAGTGTACCATACATTAGACATACAAGAGATGGGGCCAGGGGGAGTTTCAAATTCAACAGCCCAGGTATCAATTAAAGTTGGGTTATTTTCATATGTCACCCTTCTGACCCTTTAAACAGAACAGCTATAGTGGAATCAGGATGTCTCTCTGACCCTATACTATGCAAATGCACCAAGGCCAGAAGGACCAGAAAAACCTACTGAATTTTAATGGCAGAAGTGTGTGGTGCCCCAAACTCATTGACATTCTGAGTGGGTTCTTTCACTAATCCTCACACTCAGTAGGCACAACTTTCTTGATCTTGGTGCTTCCGTGGGGTGTGAAGGTCAAAAAGGCAGCAGAGATTGGTCAGAAGGAAGCCAGGCTCTGCAGCACAGGTGGATATATATTTAGGCACAATTAGAAAGGGGCCTGAGCTATGAAATTCAGGTAAGGACCCAAACTCTTCTGAAGCTGGAGCGATGGGTAAGCCACGTGTTCAGGTCAGTCCTGTGGAGATACTGCCTGGTCAGTTCATCCACAGCCAGAGTTCCCCAAAGTCCCTTGCTGGGTTTACATTTTGAGGGATATTTTTGAAATAATCTGTTATCAGGAAGAACTTGGTGAAGTTTTAGTGCAGAGTTACCTGCGTGGTTCTTCTGCTTGGACCTCTCCACAAGGGACACGGAGAAGCAGCTCTGGCATTAAGAACAACAGAAGAGAGGGATAAAAAGAATAACATAAACTGTTTTCTGCAGTGATTTTTTTTTCAGCTATGTTGTGCTCCCATTGAAACAGGTAGAGTTTCAAGAGTTTCAAACCTGCTGGCTCCATGTGGAGGTGCAGTGGTGATTGGGGGTGCTCCTGGGCAGGGCACACTGACAGCCTGCTCTTCCCTGTTGGTAGAGAAGTGTTGCTGTATTTTGGGGGCTAATGCTGTATCTGGTGGCTCTGAATGAATTCCACTTGCTGTGGAGTGGGATGCAGGCACTGGTGGGTTTGTGCTGTGCACAACAGTGGGTTTATTCTGTGGTGGATTGAAGGGCAGTGCTCAGAGCTGGAGCATTACAGAGTGAGGAAAGGGGGTTTTACTGCAGAGATAATTTTCATTCACTTAGCAGTTCAGTTTTGTTGGTTTGTTTTGTTGGTTTTTTTTTCTTAGTTGGCCCTGGCTGGTTTTGCTCTTCTTTGCTCTTTTATTCCCAACAGCTTTAAAAATCTTAAATGTTTATGAATTTGGGCCACATAGTATTTAAATTCCCAAACAGAGGCCCATTCTTCTCTGTAACAACCTTGTGACTTTCTAAGGTTGTCAAACGTGTTACTTTTTTTTTTTTTTTTAAAGGGAGTTTTGTGTATAGAACCTCAATTATTTCCTCATAAAGTGATTTTAAAATTATTCCCCAGTGAGTTTTAGGAAAGTGTGTCTAGACTCTTTTCTTTTTCTGTTTTATCCCAGTCTCCCCTTCCAGCCTGCCCCTATCATTTTGCAGGCTATGGATAGCTGAGGATTTGTTGTACTGCAATTTAATGCTGAGTGTGTGCTGTGACCTTTTGGAGGGGGGCAGCCTGTTGGCAGTGTCATTACAAATAAAGAACTAACAGATCTCAGATGTTTATAGATTCCAAGCTGCACGCTGATGCCTGCAGTCGTTTATAAACTCACCTGCGCAGGTTTTCACATCTGACTCCGGGGTGGTGTGGCTCGGATGCCAGGTGAGCTCCCCTCGGTGCCCCTGTGCTCTGCCCAGAGCAGCAATTGCAGCAGATAAAGCTGCCTGCAGGGCCAGCACGCAGCTTTTGGTTATTTCAGGTTATTTCAGGTGGGCACAACCAGCTACAAAGGCTTTACAAACCCTGGCTGCATTCGCCAGGCTGCTCCTGAGCGGTGGCAGACACTCAGAGTCCAGCCTGGGAGGGAGCCAAGCCATTCAGTTGGATTTTGGGGGAGTTTTTGGAGCCCCAGGCAGCGGCTGCAGTCAGGGGCTGTCCTTGGGGTGCAGCCCAGCTCCTCACACTCGCTCCTGGCACAGCTTTGCTGCAGTGTGACGGGGACAGGGGGACAGGGCAGTGGAGCAGGAGATGCCTGAAGCTCTGGGCTGTCCCAGCAGGGTGGGTTTGGGTGAGTGCAGAGCACACACTCAGCACACACAGCTCCAATTCCTGGCTGGCTGCTGTGGTGCTGACAGGGGACAGGGCGCTCCTGGAGAGCTGGCAGGGAGGATTTGTGTGGCAGGATGCTAAAACAGCCAGAGCTGTGCTTGGCTTTACTGCGGGAAGTGGATTAGGCAAATCCCTGAGACAGTGCAGAAATCCATTTTTCCAGGTGCTGAGGCTGAAGGAAACCTGTAATTAATAGTACCCCGATTTTTACTTAGTTAAGTCTTAGAGCAAGGTATCCTGGAGTTTATATTTTTAGCAGCCGCTTTAAGAGAGGGTGGAGGAGGATAAGTGTGCATGGAGGGAGAGATTAATTTAAAATTGATAACCGCATGGCAGCACCACAGTTTTAACAAGCTCAAGGCCTGCCTTGCGCAGCCTGCTGTACTCGGGGGACTGGAGTTCAATTCTCCGTGCTGCCAGCTGAAATCAGAAATCACAACTGCAGTGATTAGCAGTGAATTTCCTGATCTTTGTGCCGCAGGCAAAGGAAGGAGGGGACTGTTTTTTCCCTATCTCCAGCGAGGTTAACCCCTAGCAGGAGAGACAGAGGTAGGGAAAGGGAATCTGGGGCAGTTTACACCATTTAAACTTGTACATGCTATTAAAAAAAAAAAAATCAATGGCCATTAACAGCCCTGCCCGACTGTGGAGAAGTGCCCAGCAGCGTCTTAATTAATCTCCTCGCTAATAGAGGAGCGTCACTTCCAAATGCTTGTGCTACCCCTCTCCTTCCAACGATGTAGGTCAGATCCACAGAGGCAGAATACAGATGGCAAAAACAGGGACTTGGATGTCATTCCAGAGTCATCCCAAACGCTGGGTTTACACCAGCTGGGACCAAATCTGACTTATCCACATCACCATCAAGTACCAGCCTCTCTTGCTTTCCCTGTGTTTGCTCATCAGGAATGGATAGGTTGGAAGCAGTGAGACACTCTTCTGTATTGTTAAATTCTCAGTTATTTCTATTATTTGTCCCTGTAAATGACTCTACCTGATGGACAGGAAACAGCAGCACTTGTGAGTGTGTGGGCAGTATTTCTGCACAAGCCATCACCCTCATCCCTTGGTCCCTCTCTGGGTGTTGCTGCTGCTGAAGGCTGCTTGTCTGGGTCCCTTGTGATGAAAGAGGAAGGAATTTTGGCTAAAAGGTGTAATAATATCAAATTGCAATCTGTAAAACCATTGCAAGGGGCAGAAATTTGGGGCCTCGTTTGTCAGCTCTCCTTGGCCTGGAAAGTGGAAGCGTTTTGGTAGCAAGAAAAGGTGTTGCTTCATGGATAATAGGGAGTTTGTCCAGAAATTACCTTCTACTAATTCAGACCCTTGCCTGATGGAGAGGGCTGGAAATGATTTTGCTTGCTTGCCTCTTTGTTCCTCCCTGACCCTTCTGTGGGTCAAAACCTAGTATTTTTTCAGCTGAGCTGCTGAAGCATGTGATGTGCAGAGGCACCACGCTGGAATAATGTGTGTACTTGGGCTTTTGACTTATCCCTGGCGTGCTCAGCATTGTGCCAGGGTCTCTCCCCCCTTGACCATCTCCTCTCCAGTAAAATCAAACAAAGCTTGCTGTTGTGTGGGACGAGAGGTGTCTCTTCTCTGTGGGCAGCTGCTGCAGGTCCAAGGCTGGCAGGGCTGCTCAGGAGCTCTGGGAGGTGTCAGTGGGGTGTGGGGTCCCTCCTGTGGCACCTCTGACCACCAGAGCCTCAGCTGTGGCTCACTGACCATCAGTGACCAGCTGGCACTGGCAAAGTTTCTTTCAGGAGAGCTGAAACTCGATTTCACAAGAATTCCCTGCAGCCCTCTGGTACCCAAAGCTTGCCCTGCAAACCCCATCCAGTCACTCATCCTCAGCAGCTCCTGCCTCGAGAACATAAAAATCTCCAGACACCAATCTTTTAATCCTGGTCAAATGACAGTTTCCCAGTTTGTCAGTCCCAGCACAGCTCTCCTGCCTTTGGTGTGACTTGAGGCCATCAAGCTGTCCCATGGAAAGCACAAAGCGACTCCTTTGAACGTAAGAAGGTCCCAGATTGAAACTGATGTAATTTGAGTGCAGGATTTGGCCCATGGACTCCAGTTCTGGCTCCCCTGGCACTTGTAAGCTTTTTATTACTAATTAAAGTTGGTAAGTAGTCCCCCTCAGGGTGTTTTGGCTCATAAATGAAGGCCAACAAAGTATCTAATTTTGCTAAATAGAGTAATTTTTTATATGCCAACAGAGGGCTTTTGGTTAAGATTTTGTTTTCCCTCTCCCCACTGTTGTTTAGATGCAAGAGCTCCGATGTTTTCTATCCACATCAAGAAACAGAAGGAGCTCTTGTTTCCTTGTAGTTTCCCTGCCCTGTTCCCTCAGGCCATACCTGCTCCAGCTTCCCCAGCAGGGTCCCATGCCCATGGGTCCAACCCCAGTTCTCACTGCTGACCCCACTCTTTGCTGGAAAAGATCCTGCTCAGCACACACAGGAATGTCAAAATCCAGTTAGGTGAAATTTTCAGCCCTGAAATATTAAAAGCCATCAGCTTTTGTGTAATTGTACGTATCTGGGTTCTTATCAGGATGTTATTTTCTCCTTAGGCAGTTGAAACATGGTTTCCTTTCCCTTCTTAAAATCAAACCTGTTACAGTTTGATGAATGAAGCAGCAGAATTAAAAGTGTTTTAATAGCGTTACAAACCCCTCATTGACAGGGATTGTTATTATGATAATCATTTAGCAGAGCAGGAATTTGGAGAAGCTGTTTGGACCAGCCAGCAATGTGAAATATTTGGGGTGAATTTCATCTCTGTGAAGACCAAAAGCCATTTAAAAAGCCGACTGGAGTCTTTTGATTTACATTTCTGATATTAAACAGAGAGCCTCTCTCCATGTTTTTTTGCTACAGGGCATCGCCTCATTGCTAAGAAATAAGGCAATGGCAAGGATCCAGTTCCTTAATGAACCAGCCTATCTGGAGCAAAACAGCTTTTCACACCATAATAAACAATGAACACCTTTTAGATAACAAATTCAATGGCAAAAATATTGCATTGTACATGTCAGAGCCCCATAATTTAATGGAAGCACTTGCTGCATTAGTGGTTTACATTAATTTTTAAAATTAATTTTGTTTGGCCTGCGGGGGAAATACTTTCTTTTTTGCTTCTGATATCCTGCAGCTCATTAACACTTTTTTACTGCTGCTCTACAATACTGTCTGTAATCGTCCAATTTGTAGCTAGAGGCTCATTTTTTAACTAGAGAGAGAAGAAAAAAAACGGAGCTTTTACTGAAATCATAAATGAAGCTTCAACCACACTGAAAAATCAGCATCTCTAACAACAGCCAGAGTGCTGTGGCTTTCTGAGGATGTGTTAATTAAACCCTGGATGGATTGTGAGCCTGCAGTTTCTGGGTAGTTCTGTAGCCCGGGACAGGGAACTTTTCATCCCAATTCTGCCCTGCAGACATTGGCCAGGAAAGCACAATTCCTCCCTTCCCTGTATGGAGAGCTCGTTTTTCTGGACACTGAGGGGCTTTAGCTGGAGCTGTCCTATATCCCTATATTCCCTGAGAATTGTGTGATACGGGTTTCAATTTAAAAAGTGATTGTGCTTATTCAGAGTTACTGAAGAGCACAAATGTGTTTTCACCTTGGAGCGCTGGAGCGCTGCCCTGCCTGGCAAAACGAGACAGCCCAAATCAAACTTCAACAACTCCAGCCTCGGCCCAATTCCCTGCTCCGTTCACAGTTGTTAATTTAACACTGGACTGGTTCTGTCTGCCTGAGTTGAGTGCCATGTGGGCAGCTCCTGCCAGATCCCAGGCTCTCCCCAGCTCCAGGCACAGCAGCTCTGCAGATAAACCACCCCTGGGAGCAGCAGATAAACCACCCCTGGGAGCAGCAGATAAACCACCCCTGGGAGCAGCAGATAAACCACCCCTGGGAGCAGCAGGAGCTTTCCCCAGGGCCTGTCCCACCCTGTGCTGGGTGTCCCCAGCTGCTGCAGCCCCAGGGGCTTTAGCTGGTCCCCCGGGATGGACAGACATGGCCCTGGGATGTGTTCCCAGTGCCACAGCAGGGACTCTCTGCAGAAACTGGTGGTTTGCTGAGCTGCTGGTGGAGGCTGGAGCTGTCTCTCACTCGGTGCTGCAGAAGACACAGGGCTGTATCCTGGCACACGTTGGCTTTGTCACTCCAGGTGCTCCCGAGCACTCAATCCTCCTGCCAGCACAGGGGGATAATCATTGCAGGCTGCACAGGGTGGCAGGATTATTTCTGTCTGGCTAGCTGTCTGTGCCCCATCACTGCTCCATCCCAGTGCCTGTCAGGGCTCCTTTTCCACATTTTCAATATCATTTCACAGCTTTCCAACACGAGTGCCATGGCAGTTGTGCAGTACCAGGGAGGGTGAGTGAGCAATGACAAGTGTTGGTGGTGAGCAGCATCTGTATTGCTTGGTGTGCACTGTGCTTCACTTAGTGAAACAATAGCTGTGAACTCGGTGTAGTTAAGCTGAGCTTTGTGTTTAATGTGGGCTGTTGTGAATGTAAAGGTGTAAATCCACTAGATTGTAAGCCTGGGCTCTCCCAGCATGCAGGAGGAATGGCCAGGGTAACTGGGATGGTGCTGCACAGGACAGTATTTGTAGATAGGAAATGGTGTGTAATTACAGGGGTGAGATCATCAGTTTATATAACTCAGCGTGACTCCGCTGATGTCAGTGGAATTGTGCCAGTTGACAGCAGCTGAAGGAGACAAACACTTGCACAGATGTGCTGAGTCTCCCTGCTGGACGTGGTGGGAGTCCTGGCTGGGGCAGGCTGAGTCCCTGCTGGGGCTGCACATGGGGAGCCTTTTGACACCACTGCTGCAGGAACCTGCAGCTTCCCCTCGCTGGGAGGTGAACAGAAATCTGGGAAGGAAAGCTGTCACCACCTGGACCTGCTCTGCTGAGTGAAGGACCAATGGTTGGGCAGGCCAGGGATGGTTGGTATGGAAATCTGATTCTTGCCAGCACTGGAAATCCCTGCCTTGAATGAGTAATTCTCCTGTGAAATCAAGGGTGCTGCATGTGGAGCTACTTCAGCTCAATTTGTCACCATTTCTAGTTCAGGGAAAGGAATCGTTGAATTGCAGAGTGGTTTAGGTTGGAAGGGACCTCAAAGCCCATCCTGTTCCAGCCCTCTGCCATGGCAGGGACACCTTCCTCTGTCCCAGGCTGCTCCAATCCCTGTCCAGCCTGGCCTTGGGCACTGCCAGGGATCCAGGGGCAGCCCCAGCTGCTCTGTGCCAGGGCCTCAACACCTCACAGGGACTGATTCCTTCCCAATATCCAATCTTGACCTCCCCTCTTCCAGTTAAAAACCATTCCCTGTGTCCCACCCCTCCATCCCTTATCCCAGGCCCCTCTCCAGCTCTCCTGGAACCCCTTTAGGCACTGGAAGGGGCTCTGGGGTCACCCTGGAGCCTCCCCCAGCCTTTCCTGGTAGGAGAGGTGCCCCAGCAGAGGCACAGCTGGGGCTGTTCCTCGGGGGAGGCAGCTGCTGCACAGGGATGAGCAGGGGGAACCCAGCTCGGGGTGCTGAATAAACCACAGGAGCTATTGTTGCCTTTCAGAAAGGCTATCTAATTTTTATTTTTTGTGGAACTTGTAGCCATTTTGAAGCTTTCATTTTTCATAATGTCACAGATAATCTTTTATCTATTATCCAGTAGTGCCATTCTGACAGACATTTGCATCAAATGGGAAGGCACAGGCTGGAGCTCTCTCAGGTGGGGAAAGCAGCTTGATCTGAAAGGTTATTCCCTCTCGCTGGGTCTCGGGCCTTTGTTCTTGATTCACACTCGTTTCCCCCCATCTGAATGCAGGCATTTCTAGAGCTTTTTCTTTAGAGAAACCTTCCATTCTGAGATCTGAGCTCATTCAAGCTTCTTCCTACATAGCAGTCAAAAACTTGTATTCACTGCAAATGATGAAGCTGCTTTGAAACTTTTGTTGAAGACTCTGTATGCCTCCAGAATCCTTTCAGAACCTTTCCTACAGAGACACAGCAGCTTTCTCACTTTTTAAGGAGAGGAAACACTGATGAAGGAAGGAACTTAAGCAGCCACGAGCCTTTTTGCAGTTGCATCTCTATCTACCAACCACCCCCTCAAAAGTCCAATGGGAGCAATGACCTTTAAAGATGTGGGTAGAATATGAGCTGAGTGTCTAAAAGTTAGCAAAGCAGAAAAACTGCATGACTGGAAATATGAAAATCAGTTCAATATTACCTTGGTTTCACAATCCTTCACTTAGGAGGTTATTAAATGACAATATAAAAGGGTGAATAAACCTCCATTTCACAGGGAGAATTTCACTGATTGAAGAAGTAGCCTTGTTCTCCACCTAATAAACACAAATAGGGCTCCATTTCAGAGCCCTGATGTGTTCTTGGGTTATTTGAAAGTCATTCTCAGCAGACTGACTAAGCCAAAGGATTCACTGCCCATCACGAGCTTCCCAGGCTCCCTCCCATCTCCCCAGTGCTTCCAGCTCCCAAAAACACCCAGCTGCTGAGCCAGCACGGGGCAGAGCCGGGCATGGGGTGGCAGGGAAGCTGTGCTTGGGCACCAGGGCTCTGCCAGGGGCTGAAATCCCCTGGCCCCACAGGGCTGCAGCGTGGCACCCACCTGCCTTCCCAGCAAGAATGATCCCAGCCCACGTTTAACTTCTCTGCAGACAACTCACAGGGACTCTGACAGCTCAGAGCTCCCCAGGGCAAAGCTCAGAGGTGTTTGGGGAGTGCTGGGTTTGGAGTGTCAGGAACAAACCTTCCCTGGGGCTGTGTGTGAGGGGCTGAGCTTGGGGAAGAGCAGTGGGGTCTGAGCAGTGTCAGGGTGTGGGTCACAGCCCAACAACCAGCTGAAAGGTTTGTTTTGTTTGCCTGTTACTGCCTGAAGAAGAAATTGGGGGTTGGAAAGAGTCAGAACTCTTTCATCCAAACTGGTTCTGCTGTGGTCCCTAAGCTGTGTCTGGTTAATTCTGTCTGGGATGTGTAAGCTTGTACACATCATACCTGACACTGCCAAGAGCACTAGCCAGGGGTACCTGCAATATCAGTAACCTCAAATGACAATGATTTACTTTTATAGCTCTTTTTAATAGTATTTTACCATCCATATTGCAAGTTTTACAGTTTGTGCCACTTACTGATAAATACTTCATAAGCTCCCGTGGAGCCACGGCTGCCCTGTGTGCTCCATGGGATGGAGTGAAAATAGGAACCTTGTGGGACAGGGAGGCTTTCTGAGCTAGAAATCATTATTGCTAATGATGATGCAGGAGCAGACACCTAATAACAACTTGAGGAGTTTGTTCAGCCCTGTTAAGTGGAAACTCTCAGCCTCTCGGAACAAAGTTTTAAATAAGCAGCTGATGACGCAGTGGCTCAGAATAAAAAGTAAATCTGTGCTTTTAGGTTCTGCTCTGGTCTGTGGAGTTGGGTTCTGTCAGAAGTGGAGCAGTGAAATTTAGCAAAGCATGTGACACCTGCGTAATGAACAAGCGACCTCTGAGAAATAAGTCAGTGTTAACCTGATTTTAGTAAGACAGGAACAGCAGAGCCCAGGATGGCGTGAAGAACAGGAGTAAAGGGTTTTCCCATTCTGAATATATGGGATTGAAAACCTGGAGAGAGAGAGAACACGCTTCTCTGGGATTCTGTGACAACAATCTTGGGAACTGCTGCTTGAGTTACCACTGGGTAGGTGATGGAGAGCTGGTGGACCTGGGAATAACGTTACTTGAAAATGTGTGTTATGTAATGTTACCTTGAAACTGTAAATTATATTGAAAATTATATTTTTAAAATGTGCAGAATTGATACAAATTGCTGCTGGCCTGTTCTCCCCCAGCTGTGCTGGAGTTGATCTGTGTGGTTGGCAGCAGGAGTGGAAGGGCAGCCACAGTTATCAATAACCAGCCATCTGAAGTCTCTGATCCATCCCAGGAGGAAAGGTGGATTTTGCAGGGAGGTCCAGTAATCTCAGGGAATTTAAGAGGTGCTCCTGGTCAAGGCTGGTGCCACCTGGACTAAGACTTTCCATTTTTATGTCCCCTCTGTAGAGTTCACAGAAGTCACCTGCTGCAGCCCCAGCTCAGAACCATAGTGTGGCCATCCCTGCTCTGGAACCTTCCCACCTTAACCCCTCCTTGTCCCAGGGGATGCTCCTTGGGCAGCAGCAGCTCCCAGCTAAGGGTGGAGCACTCGTCTGTCCCTGGGAGCCCGAGCCAGCACTGAGCCAGTCCCTTCCAGCTGCTGCTGGGATCTGTCACAGCCCCAGTGCCTGCAGCCTGCACAGCTTCACCTGTGTCCCTGGCTGAAGGAATTCAAGAGCTTGTCTGGGCTCTGGGTTAAGGGCTCCTGTGTGTCGATAGGAGTTGAGTTACTTAAGCTCACTCTGCAGTGGAACAAGCCCCAAGGGACTGTCAGCTCCAGAACACCCTCTGCCCACAGCCTGGCGTGTTTCTGCACGGGGAGGAGGGAGCTTTTAAGTAATTAGTGCCCAAAGCATTCACTGCTTTGTAGGTCAAAAGCAAAACCTTAATTCTACCAGAAAACTATCAGAAGGCAGCTCAGATTTGGGAGCATGGCTGTAATCAGCTTTCCCTGTGACACACCACTTAATGAGCAGGCAGCAGCCCTCTCCTCCAGCTGGAATCTCCAGCTGACCCATGGAGAGCAGGTTGTTGTTGCTTTAATCACCTGGTGACAAAGGTGAGGATACCCACGGTGGCTCCAGGATCTGAAATGGGTGACTGGGCCTTTATTGACTATGTGGAAATAGCAAAGTTCATCCTGGCCTCTGAGGGGTGTGACTGGGTGGCTGCCAGTGGTCTGGGGAATCCAAGGGAAATAGGGAGAACACGTAGCAGAAAAGCTGTCTGGATTTCTGTTCTTCCATGGATGTATGCCTGGAGAGTCTCCTGGGAGAGATCCTGGCACACAAGACACGAGCAGGGGCTGTGGTGCCCTTGAGCTCCTGGCAGGACCCCGCTCCTTATCCCTGATCTTGAGTGGGGGTACAAAGATAACAGTGGAGTTTCCTTCTTCAGGCACTTCAGGAGATCCTCAGTATCTCCTTTGGAAGTGGCTGCATGCATTTGTACATGAGTTGGACATTGCTGCTGCCATCCTTTAAAGCCTGAGGATTAATTAAGGCATTTTAATCGCGCGCTCCTGTGTACGGTTAAAGCGCAACGGGAGTAGAAGGAGGGAAGGAGTGATGTATTCACTTCCCCTGCTCACCCTTCCATACACTGCTGTGTGTACTGGGAAAGATAAGGAGCAATGTTAAACACAACATTAAAATAATTATGTTCATTATAATGCAGCTTGTCAGATGCTTGTGTCACTCTCGGTGAAAAATAAAATTCCGTCCTTGTATTTTTTTCATGATGCGGGAGGAAATGCTTGAATTGTGTTTCTCATGTTTCCTGGAATCTCAAACTTCCCTTTCATGTGTTTGATGTGATTTCTGAATTTCTTGTGAGCAGTGAGAAGATGCAGAAAAATGAAATGATACGAAGATATTTCTAAGGCAATATTTTTCAGCTGTGTTGAGGAGAGAGAATATTTCAGGAGAGGTGGTGACAAGACAAGTGGGTCAGACAAAATCCTCCAAGGAAATGTGTTTTGAGGTACTTGCTTTCCATGGGATCCAGAGCTGGGAGGAACTTGTACATATGTGTGAATAAACCAGATATTTTTTTCTGGCACAGCAGGGAAACAGACATGACTGCCAAGTTAGCAAGTATCCTTGCAGGAATATAATCTGAGCTGCTCTAAACCTTTACCTGAACATCTTCAAGCGTTTTTGAGCCCCTTTACTCTGTCAGATCAGAAAGCCAATTCCAGTCATTTTGGGCAGGAGTGGCAGCTGAAATGCCACACCATGGGTGGATAAAGATGGAACAAGGAGCTGGTGCAGCTTGTCTCAGCACTGTGGTGCTCTCTCCACATCAAGATGTCCTTCACTTGCTGCAGGATGAGCTCAGGCTCGATTCTTGGGTAAAACACTATCCATTTCTTGTCTTTCTTTCTCTTCAGACCATTTAACTTTATTTTAGAAGCCTGGGAACAAGACTTGGAAGCTTGTCAGTTCTGTTTTTGGTCTGCTGGTGGCAGAGTCAGGTCTCTGCTCCCTCCCTCCCACTGTCATGGAGCAAAGACCCTGATGGTGTTGTCCTTCCTGAAACAGCTTCAGAAATGATAAACAGAAGCAGAACTTCTCTGTGTGTGGAATGACTATTCCTGAGTGTCTGTGTTTGCAGCATCTTCATTTCCAACCTGCCATTGGTGTATAATTAAGGTGTTTGAAGAGAAGCCTGTCATATACCTGCAAATGAGATAAAACCTGCAACTTTTAATTGATCTATCCTCATATAAATCAGGCAGAAACATTGAGAGTGGACTCGTGGGTCGTGGTCTGTAGGCTGTGTTTATAGAGTAAGCGTGCTGGCATTTATTACAGGAATCTTTCTCCTTCTCCCTTCCTGTTCTTCCCTCCCCCAGTCCCCTGTGCTGACCCCTAATCCCAACAAAATGAAGATCTGTTTGTCATATGGATGGCAAAGCCTTCCTCTTGCATCACAAACAGTGTAGATCAAAAACACCTCATTTAAAAACAGATGTTTTCTGGTAGTCATTAATATAGTTTCTCCCCTCTTCCTTTTTTTTTTTTTAGGGGAACCTTTTATTTTGTAATCATCTGCTTTAGCATTAGCTTGAGGGACTGAATTTAGGCACTGCAGTGACTGGATGAACTGCTTCATTTGAAACATGAAGCTGATCTGAATTTTCGAGCTCAGAATGAAACCATTTACATTTCCATGCGTGTCCTCCCTGGTTTTTGGCTTAAAGGAGAAGTCCTGTGTGGATCAACATTCTCAAATACCTTTCTCAAGCGAGAGCCCCGGTGGAAGCCGTGGGGTGCTGAGCGCTCACAATCTCCGCTGTCTCCAGTGCCCTCTGAATTTCCCTGCCTCTCTCCAGGTGCCCCTTTTGAAAATCTCTGTACCAGGTCTTTTATTTGACAGTTCTTTCACAGAGGGATTTCTCTCCCAATTTATTTGGCCAGAAATGTTCCCCTTTTTTCACTCTTCCACTCCTCAGCTGTGCACAGCTCAGCTTTCTCCTTCTGCGTTGGAATTGGCTGCATTTTACTGAGGCTTCAAATAGAGAGGATTTGAGCCCATAAATCCTTGCTCTGTGTGAGTCCTTATTTTCACTAATAGCACCACTGAAGTCATCAAGACTGTTTACATGAATAGGATCAGGAGTAATTCTAGTTGGGTCTAATTAGTTACACCAATTTAAGTGAAAGCAGCATCAATCCGTTGTTCTGCAGAGGACGTTGGGATGAAAAATGCTAAGGCAGAGTATGTACCCACATGGTTGTGTATGGTTAAAGGATATTGTTGTCTGGCATTTTTCACAGAGAACAATCATTAGTACAAGTTGGAAAAATATAGGGTTTGGGGCTGCATTTTCCCTGCAATTTAATATTACTTGGTATTGGTTAGAAATAAATTGTTACAGACTCCCTTTGAATTCCTTTAGGGTAAATATTTATCACATGTAACATTTCCTCAATATTCTGAATTTTCAATACAATTAGCTTCACTGCAGGTTATTTACTCCCAAGTCAGAATTCAAGGAAAAGCCTCCAAGTGTATTTTGAGCTGAGCTATTCATCAGAAGTCCAACGTGATTTTGTTCAAAGTGAAGCAAAAGCTGTGGGAGATTTTCAAGCTGGGGAACTGCATTTGCAAGATGCATAAAACTAATGGTGTACACAAAGTGCCTTGTTTTCCCTCCTTTCTGTGGGGGGTGTTTGAAATGCTCATTACTGGGTCCAGAATGGGATGTTGGCAGTGAGATGATGACGGGAGGGAAGCGAGGCTCTGTGAATCCCTGGCAGAAGGCTGGCAGGAGTGCGGAGCCATTCGCAGCCTGTGCGCCCTGGTGGCAGCTCCTGCCTGCCTCAACACCCTGGGGGTGGCCAGGAGCTCTGGGAGCACCCCCAGGCCAGGGGAGGGGTGCTGGGCTGAGGCCTGGGGGTGCCACGGGTACCTCCAGGGTGTTGAAACCACTGCAGGGGTTTCACTTGGGAAATCGCCCCAAAGCAGAGACACTCAGCTCACTTGGCACTGGCTGAGCATCTCTGGCGTTTGTTCTGTTGGTGATAATCCATGAGCCTTCGAGTGCCCTTGGGCTCTTCTGTAAGAACTTGGTAGTGAAACCACTCTCTTCTAGAGTCCTGATCCTGTTGGGTTAATCCTATTTAATCACAAGCTTTAGGTGTTCTCAAATCAGAAATGAGTTTGCTTGAAGTCAGGGTCAGGTTGTCTCCTCGGGGTGCTGAGGAGTGTGTTCATTGCGATGCAGTTCCTGTCACAATCTGCTGCTGGTGAAGTTGGTGTAGGAGCTTCCAGCCTTTCCCATGTGTATTTTGGTGCCCTTTCATGGCCTGTGCTCTGTGCTGGCTCAGTAAAACGAGTCAAGATTAGCTGGGGGGTGAAGAAAACAAAAGGACAATTCAACTTAACCAATGGAAGTCCACAAGGGAAGGGGGTAGGATCCTTGGGGAATGGGGGAGGCCTCGTGACAAGGAGGGAATTTCACAGTGACATTTTCAAAGGCTCTACCCACTGAGATTTATAATGAAATTTAGCATCTTCCTGGACTGGAGTTGGAGATGGTTTGTAGACTTCAGAGTCATGCCTTCAGATCACACTGGTGTCAGCTGGTTTGGGTTTTTGACTTTAAAGCCACCATATACAGCATCTGCTGATGTGGTTTGTAATCACCTCAAGCTTGTTTAAGCTGAACCATTCAGCAAAGAGATTAATTTATACTTCATCCATAATATAAGTTCTTCTGGGAGTAAAAGCTGGAGAGGATGATGGACAGCATGAAATTTCTCATTACTTGGTTTTAGAAGGGACAAGCCAAAACATTAAAATGCTCCAAACAATTCAAGATATTTTAAAGCTTTCTAAAAGCTTTTTCCCTTTTTTTTTTTTTTTTAAGATGTTTCATTATAGGGAACTTCAAAGAGTACATTTGATCTGCTGGTATGGTTTTGACTGTATCCACCAGGAGTTCACTTAAGCCAAGCAGTGAAACAATAATGTATGTTGTACAGCTGAAATGAAAATTAACCTAATGTACAGTATTTGCTGCCTTGCACAGCTGAAATGAACTCCTGGTGGACAGGGAAAAAAATGCTGGCAGATCAAATACACCTTTTGAAGTTTATTATAATAAAATGAAATAAAGCCACCAAGGGAAGCATTTGCAAAAAAAGAAAGGCTTAGAAGGGCTACAGCTGTTGTATACTGCTCTGGTCTTTTTTTTCTTTTTTCTTTTTTTTTTTTTTTTTTAATTGCATTTACTAAAGCCTCAGTACAGAGCCCACTGAAGCCATTGTGAGTTCTTCCCATTAGCTGTTCTGGACCCTGATATCAGGTTGCTGGGACCAGCCTGGCCACCTTCCACCAAAAGCCACATGCTTTACTGGGAGCCCCAGTGAGGCCCGAAGGATCCACCAGGACACAATGTCTTGCTAAAAAGGCAATTTTCTTGGAAGGATTTTTTTTTTAAATCTAGAGAATTGTGGCATCATAATTTTCAGTTAGCATTTTGCTCCCTCTAAATAAATCCCTCTCCTCCATCCTTTACTCCTGATAAATACAGTCACAGTAGTCCTGGTTTTAATCAGGAGATTAAAAGTGTCCATGCTTCAACTAGCGTGGTGAGCCCCCTTTTCTGGGGAAGATGAAGCCCTGCAGAGGTTAGCCTGTTTCCATAAGCAAAAAGAATTTATTTATTAACATCAGTAGATTAAATAAAATTGCCTATTTGGGGACCTTTTTCCTCTCCTTTTCCCTGAAAGGTGATTAGCATGTCCTGAGAAGTGTCAGTCAAAGCCACCAGAGCATCAGGTGGTCGGCATTGCTGCCGTGGCAGTGTTGGAGGATCAGCCTGAGCTCTTGCCAGGGGAATGGGTGTCATTTCCTCCAGCCAGCATTCTGCCAGCTAGGAGAAACTCCAAAACCAAACTGACATTGTCTTCTCTTTCCCCCCTTCTTGCAGGGCAATAATAAAAGCAGCCCTGTGTATTTACGTGCATCCCCTCATGAGTGTGGCTCTGCTGGTGTCCCCATCAGTTCAGATCAGTTCAGTGTGACAGGGAGAGGCTCTTGTGCCACAGGCCCTGGCAGGAGGGTGTTGTGAGAGCTGGGCTGGACAGGAGCACCCCCAGAGCACCCCAGAGCACCCCAGAGCACCCCAGAGCACAGCAGAGCACCCCAGAGCATCCCAGAGCACCCCAGAGCACCTCAGAACACCTCAGAGCACCCCAGAGCATCCCAGAGCACTCCAGAGCACAGCAGAGCACCCCAGAACACCCCAGAGCACCCCAGAACACCCCAGAGCACTCCAGAGCATCCCAGAGCACCTCAGAACACCTCAGAGCACCCCAGAGCACTCCAGAGCACCCCAGAGCACCCCAGAACACCCCAGAGCACTCCAGAGCATCCCAGAGCATCCCAGAGCACCCCAGAGCATCCCAGAGCACCCCAGAGCACAGCAGAGCATCCCAGAGCACCCCAGAGCACAGCAGAGCATCCCAGAGCACCCCAGAGCCCCCCAGCAGCCTGCAGCCAGCTCACTGGGCCAGCCAGCAGCACCAGCCTGGCAGCACGGCCATCTCCAAGGGAGCCAGAGGCAATTGGGCACCAGTTCAGCCTGAATTCCCCCAGTCTCCACACAGAGCCTGGGGAAAGCTCAGTCTCGCTTGTGGGAGCTCTGTTTGCTCTGGTTCTTTGGAGCAGAAGCAGCCAGGGGACTCAGGCAGGTCAGGCTCTGCTCCTGCAGGGCCCTGGGTGCCTGTATGGACTGCTCAGAATAAATAAATGGATGTGTGGATGTGTTCCCATGGCCAGTGCCACTGAAACTCTGCACGCACAGAGCTGCAGCCTGTGTGGAATTCCTGGGGAAATCAGGAGCTGCTGTAGCTCTGTTTGCAGAGCAGGCTTGGGCATGGACCTCAGCCTGTGAGAAACTGGGTCCAGATCTTGTGTCTCAGGCCAGTGTCTGATCAGGGCACTGTCTTGTGCAGGACCAGATCTTTTGTTTTAGTGTTACAGAATCCTTGATCCCATAATCCGTTCCGTGGATGGGGGGATAATCTGTGTTTATGGGATTAGTCACTTTGAAAGCTCTCCTGAGTAAATAAAGTGTTCTCACTCCGTTCTCTGGGTAGAAGAGCTGTGATGCTCCAGCAGGCAGCACCCTCCAGACTCTGCCCAGTGTTTTTTCCTCTGCCAGCCCCTGATGGTAACGGGTGGCAAACCAGGAATTTTTGTGGATCCTAAATTTGTATTTGTTTGACAGCCCAGGCATTGTCTGTGTGTTCCCGGAGCAGTGGGCATCCCCCGCAGAAAGTGAAAACTGAATGAACTGATTGCTTAACCTCTCCTGACTCTGCCCCGGTGGTAGATCATTAATGGTGTAGAAAACGAGGGCCAGCGCTGGCAGCACAGGGTGGGGTGTGTGTGCATCTTTAAGAGATTTATGTGGAGGTCTGAGATGAGGAGACAGCACTGTGGTACATCATCATGCAGGAGACATCAGAGACGTTCTTCTTCGCTTGGATGCATTATCATAAAAAGTGATTTAGACTAGAGCTGATTGATGCAAATGGTCCTCTGTTCTTTCCTATCATTAGCGGCCTCTTTCAGTGGCCAGAGGCAGTGATTAAAGCTGTCATTTGGAGCTGCTCATTAAAGACAAGCACCCGAGTAGAGGGAGGAAAAAAGGTTGAAGAAGCATGGTTTTATTTCTTTCCCCCCACACCCCTTCCTTATAAAAAAGTGCATTATCCTTTTTCCAGTTCTGGCTCTACAGGAAAAGTCTCTGTTTGATGTGAGAATGCAGGTGGTTTAAAAAATAAAATCAGAACTACGTTATTGTCACTTAGTATTTTGAGGACAGCACAGCAGAGTGTTGAGATGATCATTATAAAAGTATCACTGGGTGTATTTGTTATGGAATAACCTGATAAAATACTAAACATCATTATTCACACAAGCCACAGATTGCCACACAGAAATTGTGCAGGGCTGTAATGACTGTTCTTTTGGGGCTGGCTGGGAAGGATGAGCAGAGGCAAATGCAGGGATGCTGGATGGTGATCAGCTTTGACACGCTTCATCATAACAGATTTGCCTCTTCAGAGTTTGCATTCTTCAGGGCAAGGACTTTGTTTCGCTGCAGATGCACACAGAGTGTCACACAGCAGAGCCAGGAGCTCGAGCAGGACTTGTGGGCATCGTCAGGGCACAAGTGGGAAATCAGGGCAAGTTGTTAAATAAATGGCTCGTGGTGGGAGCTTTGTATAACCACGGACCCTGCAAGTCATCCATAAAATTGTGCACAGCACATCCTGGAACTGAGGATTCAGTGATTCTCAGGAGTGCTGGGGCTCTTTGCTTCATGCCAAGCATCCCCAAGGAGAGTGGGAGAACTGCTGCTCCTCCAGGGCCATTCCTGTGCCCCAGGCTGGGGGAAGCTCTCCTTCCCCTGGCATTTAGTGATCCAGGGTGGGCAGAGGGCTGGGCAGGGACAGGAGGACACGGATCAGGAGCAGCAGAGCCTTGCTGGAGCCCAGCAGCCCCGGGCAGGGCAATTCCTGTCGGAATGAACGCGTTTTTAAAGAGGTCACAGCCGGAGAAGCTCCCTGAGTGCTTTCAGGCCGGGCTAATAGGAGATGCTGAGGAGTGACTGAGGGGAAGTTATGATGATAGTGAAGGAGTAATTTAGCATATTAGGGGAAATATGTCAAACCACACTGATTGCTATAAATACAGCCTTCTTCTTTCAGAATCTGGCTGTGCCCCAAGGATTTTCCTATGAAATTATGGAAGTGCAGCTTACTTATCACTGGCTGGCTTTCACACCACTGTGCCTTCTTTCTCGGTCATGTGCTGAGCTCTGAATCGGTGCCTTTCCCACCGTGCTCGTTTTTCTCCCAGCAATCCCCTGTGAAACACAAGAGACAATGCTGGGACTCCAAGGGGGTGGTGGTGGCATCCTGAAAGCTGAGTTTATTCTTCAGGAGAACCCTTCTGCTTAGAGATTTCCCAGCTGGGGCAGGTGAAGGGAAGAAGGGGTTGATGCTCAGGGAAGGGCAGGGGGCTCTTGGTGGGCTCAGCTTGGCCAGAGCAGGCAGCAAAGGGAAGGAGCAGAGCTCGCTGAAGGTAGCTGGGAACAGCCAGTTTGGGATTTGCCTGTGATTTTTAACAGCTAGTATTTCTAAACTGGGCCAAGTTGCTTCAAATAGAGCCTACTTCTGCTTCTCTACTCAAGTGTGGTGTTGCTCTCACTGCAGTCATTACGTTTTATACATTAGATACATTATATTTTAATGTATATCCTCCTAATACTCAAATAATCCATACTGGACTGACAATGGTAATAAATTCTTTGGCATTAAGCTGTCAGAAAAAGTGAGTGCTTTGTGTGTTGTGTCATTCAGGTTTTGGGTGTAATTGATCTGAACAAGGATTTTGATTTTGGAAAATGCTCTGCTGTTTATCTTCTGGAATTCACTTTGGGCAGCAAAGACATCTAACGTGAGGGAGGAGAAGGGCAATTGTGTTAACAGAGTTAAAGATTCCTATAATTTTAGACCATTTTCTCCTCCTTATGCATCAAATTGAAATTAGGAAACGGCATTTCCAAAAGAATTTCCTTCACCTTTGTTTCAGTTTTCCTTTAAACCAACTTAGAGATTCTGTGCATTCATCTTTCTTTCCTCATTCTTTCTTGTTGCTGCTGATCATATCTGTGCAGCTGCAGCTCTGCTTTGGGGCTTGCCTGGAGAAAGAAGCTGAGGCTGCCCCGTCCCTGGAAGTGTCCAAGGCCAGGTTGGATGGAGCTTGGAGCAGGGATGGTGGGAGGTGTCCCTGCCCATGGCAGGAGGTGGGACTGGAGGGGCTTTAAGGTCCCTTCCAAGCCCAACATTCTGTGAGCACTGAGGTGGGACACAGCCCTGCTGGAGGGAGCCCATGTGTGGGATTTTGGGACACCTGATGCTCGCCAGGAATGGGAAATGTCGAGTGCAGGAAGGAGGGACACGCTCAGCCGTGTCCTGTGTGACACAGCTGTCACATCTGGATTTCACCAGCAGTAAAACCTCCATGGGCTGAGTCTGTGTCATTTTTGCAATAATAATTTCTCAGTGTAACAAACAAGTGCTGTTAATGGCTAAGATGAACACTTACCTCTCTTGCACCTGTTTTGGAGGGACCCAGGTTCAGTCTCTTCACTTGTGCCTTTGCATGGTATTTGTGATTTGCATTCAGAGTGGGCTGCACAGCAGAGCTTTTGGTGAGGCTGCTTTTGTACCAATGATTATTGATGATCTTGTGAACAATCCCAGGTGTGTAGGGGACATTTCCAGCACGCTTGGTCTCCACCTTGCCAAGCTCCCTGTCTCGTGCTGCTGCCACCAGCCCAGCACCACAGCTGGATCCCAGCACCACAGCTGGATCCCAGCACCACAGCTGGATCCCAGCACCACAGCTGGATCCCAGCACCCAGGGACTGCAGCTGTGCAAAAGCTCATTGACTTTGAAGTTAGTCCCAAAGAAAACAGCAGTTTGGCCTCATGCTGGCCTGGATTTAGCCCAGGAGCTTGGAAGGCACCAGTTCAGGCAGAAAGGGCAAAGAGCATGTTAGAGCAAGTGTGACGATAATTTAAAATTTCATTTTGTTTCATGTGTTTTTACCAGAGAGCAGCTTAACAACTCTCAGGTCAAGAGAGCATTTTGAAAGTATTGATTAATATTGTTAATAAAACAGTTAGAGTTACTAAATGAGGCTTAGGCTGGGAGATCAGCGTATAGATGTACACATGCAGCATCATCTATAGGTTTATTATTATTATTATTATTATTATTATTATTATTATTATTATTATTATTATTTTGCATGTGTAGCCTGTGAGTTCTGTCTTGCTGTCTCAATGCAGTTGTCTGTAGAAACACCTGAGGACACCTTCAGAAAAGCACAGTGATGTAAAATCTTCTAGATCCTAAACCACAACATTCCGCTCCGTTGCTGTCAAAAAATTAAATATACAATTCTCATTTTCTCCCCGGTGGAAGAGTTGCAATAATTTGGGGGTAAATTAAAAATACAATCCAATCATTTCCTTGTAAAACCTGGTGCTGACATTAGCCTTTAGTTATGACATTGCAATTATCTCCATGGCAACCCGGTGTGATGTGACAGCACGTTCACGTGCTCCCAGCCTGGAGCCCAGGGAGGGAGCCGGGTTCCTGCCTGACACATTCCTGATTTTCCCCTTCCTTGCAGCAGTGTAGTGCTGCTGTAACATGGCTGCAGCCAAGGCCCTGGTGCCTGTTCAAAGGGCAGACTGAGATTCTGTGCATTTATGGGAGCCTCTCAGGCATATTAAGGAGCAATATTTTATAGGATCTCTTCCAGTAATAAATAATTTTGAGCAAGCCCATAGATGAGTACAGCACTTCCAGGCCATTCTGCACAGGAATACATTACCAGTGAGGACTGCACCTTGGTTAACTCTGAGGTCTGTTCTTTAGTCAAACACATTTGGTGTCTCCTGACCCCTCAGGACAGCACTGAGCAGAGAGAAAATTGTGGATTGGAAGGGCTGAAAAGACTAAAGAGGCACCACCCAAAACCTGTTCCTACTTTTAGTGTGGACTGTGTTTTCTGTGCCTTCTTGCCTGCCCAGGGGCTCCCCAGTGAGAGTCCCTCAGCCTTTCCTCACATCCCCAAGTCCTGTGTTTGCATTTTCAGTCTTCTCTTGGGGCTCTCTCTGTCCCTCCCCCCCAGACTGAGGTTCCATCACGAGGTTTCCCTTGGGAGGCTGTGGCAGTGGGACTGAGCTGAAGCAAAAATCTGTCCCAACATTTTCCCTTTCAGGGCAGGGGGAGGCCATCACCCAGGCTGAGCAATTCCCATATCTTCAGCCACCAAAAACATCAGCAGTCACATCTGCCACGTGCTCATTTCAAAGGATTTCTTTTTCAAAGAATACCAGCTCAAGGCACTTTGTTGTAGGAATGCATTTCCAACACCTTAATTTGCTTGGCAAACTTTTAAATGATTCTTATTCCCTTGGTGCAATCATGGATTGAATGGTAATGGAGCCATCCACCAGCAACTGAAATGCTTTTGTGTCCAGCTGTGGGCAGGCTGGAAATACCATTCTCCACAGTTCTGTACAAGTGACACATGTATTTATATGTATAAATACACAGCATGTATATGTGTGTGTACAAATATAAACACAATGTGTCACTGCTGTAGCGCATTTTAAGAGAAGAACTTGTTTTCTGCAAGGCATCAAGACTAAGATGTATTTCACCACCCTGATGTGCAGTGATTTGAGTGATTAAATTTCTGTGTGGGGAGATTAGACAGCATCCTGAAGGATTTATGTCCTTGTATCTCTGTAGGCTGTGAATTTGCTTTCTGTTACCTTAGTGAACTGTGCTGGAGGTGTTTGAGGCCTGGAGGGGGCTTTCCTTCTTGTTGTTTTCTGGCTGTTGCACCAAATGTCCTTGATTTTTGGCATGGACTGGCCTGCAGGGGTGGGAGGAAGGGGCTGTGGTGTGGTGTTACCCTGGTGTGTGGCTCAGGGATGGGGGAAGGATCACCCTGCAGAGCTCAGGAGCCAACAGGAGAGTGTGGGGGCACAGGAGGGAAGGGATGAGCCTGTGCAGAGATGGGCTGTGTGACTGGTCCTACAGCAGCCAGCCCATTCACCCTCCCTCCTGCCTTCATCCTGCTCTTCCTCATTCCTCAGTGCCCTGGGACAGCTCCAGCACAGCCCCAGCTCCTGTCCCTCCTCGGGAGGGGCACCTGGGGCTGAGCTCAGACAAAGGGAGCTGCCACAGAGCAGCCTCTGAGTGGCTCTGGATCTTCCCGAGCTCCTTGTGAGGCAGGAGGAGCTGCCTGGGCTCTCCTGGGACAGACACAGCATCCTTTGATGCCAGGGAGAGAGAGGAGAGTCCCAGCCCTGGGTGTGTAAATCTGCTGAGACTCACAGGATCAGCTCCTGGCGTTGCCAGCCTGGCAGAATGAACAGCAAGGAGAGCCTTGCCAAAGGGCAGGGAGAGAGCCAGGGAAAGCAGGAAGATTTAGGAAGATACTGGCTCAGAGTTAAGCCACTGGCATTCCACAGGGTTCTATCTGCAATGAGCTCAAAGCTGGACTTCATCATTGCACTTTAAAATGTTTCACTTCTACTAAATCTCTGAGAAACTGCTTTATTTCTGGTTTTCTTCTAGGCTCAGTTATCCAGCCTTGATGCATTATTTCTTTTTTTTTATGAGAATGAAAAAGTGACACCTTACCCTCCTGCAAAGCAAAACTGATATTTCTCAGTACTGACAAAATATCTTCATTTACAAAGTTTGACTTTCCACCTGGGACCCCCACTAAATCTATCCACTACAACAGCTGGTGCTGGGAAGACTCTGCAAGGAACCAAAATTCCCATGTAGACATGATTGAAGCAGCTCTTCACCCAGCATTCCTGGCACTGTTTATCCTGAGGATGCTCCTAGGTAAAGGGATGGCAGTTTGGCTCTGTTTCCTCCCACTGCAGCTCACTGGGGTGAAGCTGTGGCTTTCGAGGTGCTGCCAGCCCCAGGACTGGCTCTACCAGCCTCTCTGGACTTTGGGCTGTGGTGGCTCTGCTCAGACCATGCAGTTCTGTAGGCTCAGTTCAAAACCTGCTGAGGTGTCACTGGAAACCTTCCCGTGCTTTGGGCAGAGCCCTGGCTTTGTGCAGATCAGCTTTTCCAGCATCTGCTGTGCTGCAGAACTGAGCCATGGGCCTTGCATCTCCTGCTCCTCCTGCACTCTGGCTGCACACACAGCTATTTAGGTTGGCTTAAGGTTTAAGTTTCTGTATTAATTCTCTCCTGACCCTCGTTAGCCGAAAGGAAAAAACAATTCTGAAAGGGTTTGATTTCCTAATATTGTATCTTCTGTATCTGCAGTGCCTGTTGTGGCCTATTAAGAATTAAACTGAGATCACTAAACTCATTTCATTTATGCCTTGGGCCTCATTCAAACCCTGGTTTCCCAGCAAAGTAAGGCCAATGGATTAACGTTTCACCTAGCTCAATGGAGTGGTTTTCATCTCTTTTAATGCCTTTGGCATTAAGGGGAAAAAAAAAAAAAGAAAGAAAGGGGAGTAAGAAGAAAAAAAAAAGAGGACGATGGTTTGGCTGCACCAGAGCATTTTGTTAGTGCCTTTACTGGGATTATTTTGTACTGTGCTGGGCTTTATCCCACTTCCAGTGGGAGGGGAGGAGTGGCAGGAACGTTTATTTCATCTTTATGTCGTTAAGCAGTTTGTCTGGCCACAAAATTATTTTTTTTTTTTAAAAAAAAAAAAAGGGGATTTGGGTGTCTCTCTTTTAAAAGGCAGCCTGGTCCTCCCTGGGCAGCCCCAGCAGCCTTGGCTGCTGTCAGACAAATTGCAGTGTGGCTGGAGCTGTGATAGCGACATGTGCGACTTGATCTTCTTTAATGGGGGCACCACAGGGGTTTCTGCCTGCCCCACTGAGCCTAATGTTCTGTAAGGAAAAACAGACCCAGCACTAAAGGACATTTCTAATGGGCTGCAGCTTAACCCTTTGCTGGCCCGGCTCCAGCCCCGTGGTCTTCAGGGAGTCCCACGGGAGCTGACTTCACCTGTTCTCCATCATGGTCCCTGGGCAAACGCTGTTCTGGGGGGACACTGCTGTCCTTCCTCCCTCTCCTCTTCCCCTCAGCTCATAATTAAACCAAATGGTTACAAACTCACTGGTGAAGGGAGCTCTGTAATTATAACAACAAAATAGCCTGTAAATTGGAGCTGTCTACTTCTCTATATTAACAACAGCTTTATGTACAAGTGTGGCTATTTATTTTGACCTTTCATAATAATTAGCTTCCTAGGGATAAAGAATTAGACATTTATGAATTCAGCAATGCAGAACTGCAAAGGTGAAGACCCTTCTGGAGATGGGGGAGTTCTGCAGATTTATTTGGGGTTTATTTTTGTGGGCATTTGATCCTGTCCTTTTTTACTTTGTTAACAAGCTCTGGCAGGGCCTGAGGGTTTCCCTTTCTCCTGTGTACCTCCTTCACCATCTCAGAGTGCTCCTCAGGAGGGTGAGTGAGGCTCTGGAGACAGGGCATCAACAACTGCTGCTCTGCAGAGAGAAAAACCAGCCTTGCCACAGCCACCAGTGGAAGGTTGGCTTATTTAGGCTGCCCAGAGCAGCTGGGGCTGCCCCTGGATCCCTGGAAGTGTCCAAGGCCAGGCTGGATGGGGCTTGGAGCAACAGCAATAGGGGATAGAGGAGGGTGTCCCTGCACATGGCAGGGGTGGGGCTGGATGGGCTTTAAGGTCCCTTCCAGCCCAGTCTGGGATTCTGTGATTTTGCTGAAAACCTCAGCCCAAGTGTCAGGTATCCTAGGGCACCTTGGTCCTGTTATTTTGCTCCCAGTCATTGTTCTTTAACTCCCTTAACTTTTCCCCTGCCTCACTTTTCACACAGTCAGTGGTCCATAAGCGTGGGGTGCAGGAAGTTGCATGCCCATGAAGCCTTTCACTGGATAGAGTATTGCAATATCCATTTATTATTAATTGTCATTAGCACTAAAAAGCCATGAAACCTCTTAGCATCTTGTTTACTTCATGCAGCTCGTACTGAGGACTCCTCTCTAGCTCTTGAGATGGTGCAGTAGTTGTAAATAGAACATAAGAAGCAATAAAACCTCCTTTCACTGCTGTGAGCCATGGGCAGCTGCTTGGCTCCTGTGCTGATGTTGGCCAGGATGGGGTTGGAAGGAGCAGTGGGCTTTCTTCCATGAAATGCATGATTAGACCTTGTGCCAAAACCTCAGAGGAGAATATTTCCACTCCTTGGCTGAGTCTCATGAGGGACAGGTAATGAGGATCTGAGAGCACCAGCCTTCCTATTCCATCTTCTTGTGTACAGTTCCATTCCTGCCCATGGGTCCTTGGGCCAGGAAATTCCATGTCCTTCTGGGTTGTTTTCTTGTAGGTATTGTTGCACTCTGAGAATTTATTCATCATCAAAAGTCGCTTTGCCAACAAAACACAAAGGGAGTTTGGATTTGTGCTTTAGTTGGCCTCAGGACGTGGGAAAGGGGATTTTTATGCTGGAGGGGACAGTGACAGTGCCACCACGGGTACCCCATGCTCAGCTTGCAGGGCTTTTCTCACCATTACTTTACACCTTTGAGGTGGTGGCAGGGAGAGGCAGGGTCCATAGCCCCCTGTGGAGATGCACACCACGGAATGAGTTTGGACAGGGCTCCTCAAGGGAAGCTTTAGGTAGAATCATCACTTGAGGCTTACTCGGGGTTTCACTGAGGGTAGGGAGCTCTGCCAGAGGACAGGCTGAGCTTTGCACCACATGCTCTGAAGATCCAGTGTAGATATCTGCACTGCAGGGCTAAATCAAGGCACAGGATTAAATCCAGCGTGGATCCTGTACAACCTGGGGTCATCTATTTGAGGCTGAGGCTGCTGAGGATCCAGTGGATGGCTAAAGATAACTCTTTCTATGTTGTCTACACACTTTCTGCCTTCACAGCTCGGTGTTGGGGTGTGCTGGGGGTAGAGAGGCATGTCAAGGCTGTAGCTGCAGGATGCACAATGCTGGTGGTGCATTCCTGGAACATCCCAGCAATGTTCATTTGATCCAAGTCAGGTGTAGCTCTGTGGTTACATTTCTGTCTGCTCAGCCAAACATGTGACAGAAGTTTATGCTGGCTTTTCTTCTCTCTACTGGTGTTACATTAGCTGTGAGATGACAGATGATACTTCCTCCAGGGAAAAGTTTGCTAGGACAAGCTCACCTATCAACTTCTTTTCAACTTTGCTTTGGCAGTGTGGGTTGATACACAACCAGCACTTCAAGTTTGAAGGCTGCAAGGCTTTTCCCCAGGCAACTGCCTCCCTCAAATTTGGTTTATTGTGCAATCAAGTCACCATCTTAGTGCCTGCCAGTGCAGAGAGCTGTGGCTTTCTTGCACCTATGCAAACACCTTGTGTCTGCTCACACTGGAGCAAGGCCACCCTAAGCACACTGTCCCTTGTTTTACAAGGAATAAAAGCGGTTAATGTTGCCAGCTAACAGGAACAGATTGCTGTTTGAAGTTTACAAACACCGTAGCAGGGATGGTGTTGCAAGGACAAGCGGGGTAACATTCCTGTAAAGGAAAGTAGCATTGGAATCTCCAGTCACCATGGTAGAATCTGATGAAAATGATGCAGAACTGTTCCAAGGAGGTAAGGAGTGCTCCATCCTCTGTGGAGCAGCACTCAGACCTTGTCGTGGAGCAGGGCTGCCCAGCTGAACTGGGGCTTTTCCAGTTCTGCACTGTGTTAATTGTCATGGCAAGCCCAGAACTGTGACTTCAACAGCAGGTATCAAAGAAGACAATAGGAATGTGTGTATAGATGACATGAGAGAGGTGCTGAAGCCCATTTTGCTGGGCTGCCCTTGCCCACAGCACTGCTGTGGCTTTTGCACTGCACCCCGTGAGCAGCAGCCCTGGCTTTGGGGCTTGGCGTCTGTTACTTGGAGATCCTGAAACATTAGCTCCTGGCAATTAATATAATTACGTCATTAATGTCACACCCCCGATGTTACTGTGTGTCAGAGTCAGACAATTGCAGTGTTGTGATTTCTTAGTTATGTAAAAGGCGATTAAGGCAATTAAGTGGGTGATTAAAGCTGCTCAGTCAGAGGTGCTGACTGATGCTATTACCAAGCAGCAGCACTGGTGTATAGTAACAGTGATGGAAAGTACCTCCAGCAGCAGGGACTGGCTTCTTGGGGGCCTGGGGGATCTTGAGTGAGCCATCCCACACCCCCCAATCCCCCACCTCCCTCAGCCACGGTGATTTACTGAAGAAACGAGCACATACAGCATCAACTACATGGTTAAATAAAAAGCTTCAATGTTCCCTTTGAAATGAGCATTATTGGCTTTATTTAATTAAATATGGATTTACACTATAAATATTGGAGCTCATAGAGCCCATATTTCAATTAATGGATCATTTGTATGTCATGCTCGCTTTGTAATTACTGGAATGTGAAAATACAATGAATTGAAATGATTTCCCCTCCTCTTCAAATAAATCTGAGCAAGAATCAGATAGAAACTGTTTTCCTACCCAGGAGTGTGGGCATGTGGCTGCAGCCAGCGCAGCCATGCGGGTTCCAGGCAGAAGTGGGGATTTTTGGCAGGAGGAGCATGTGGGGTGTGCGAGGCATCTGTCTTGATACTGTCAGCAGTGGTTCTGTAGGACAGAAAGCTGCCTACACATGAAGTGTTTTACTCCCAGGGTGACTCTGGCTGTTAAGTTGACAAATCCAAGGTACCATTTGGTGCAAATGATGTCGATTTGCTGGGTTGTTTCTGGTCAGGACCTCAAACAAGACTGCTTCAGAAGCTGTGTTCAGTCATAAACTGTGCGATGGGGACTTGTGGGGTAAGGACTGGGTTTGGGTTTTAGTGCCCAGAGAGCAAAAAACATGGAAAATGCCATTGTTTCTTGTCTTCTGAACACTGCCCACATGCATTTTTTATAGTCTCCTCCTTCTGTTTGCAAGGATGTGGTATCCATTTTCTGGGGTGTTTCATGTTAAAAAGAAATATAAATAACTATGTCAGGCTTTAGATCAAACCAAGCCAGTGGTAATTGTGACTGGCAAGGATCTGCTGTCAGGAAATGGGGTTTTATTATCCTGTGCTGGGCAGAAGCAGCAGCCCTGTCTCGGCAGGCAGAGCACCGGGGTCTGCCCGGCCACCCTCGGCCAGCCAGCCAAGGGAGGCTCGCAGGGCCTGGCCCTGAGCTGCCATGGCATACATAATTCCATCAGAAAATATCCGAGGGTGGAAATCATTGTTCTCCCAACTAGCTGAGCTGGAGCCAGAGCAGAAATACTAAAGTCAGTTGTGCCTTTGAGCTGCCTATAACAGCGCCCTTTGGAGACCCATTTCATACCAAATTTGAAGCCTGTGTTTATTGCCCATTAAAGCAACCTTTATTTTATGGCAAATGTTGCAGTAATTGCCTTTTACGAAGAGCACTTTGTAACACACATGCACTGTTGAAAGAAAACCACTCTGGTATTGTCTATCGGGACTTAATGGCGCAATTAATTTTACTCCATCTGTTCCTGAGACTTTAAAGGAAAATGGATTTTTTTTTTGAGCGCACTTTAATGAAGAAGATAAAGCGGCCCGGCTGGTGTCCCACAGGCTCAGCGCAGTAAGTTCAGATTATTGCTCAGTCTGTCAGAATGGGCTGCTCCCCTCGGCAGCCGCAGCCAGCAGCCCGCTCTGGCCCCTCGCCGCGCCATTCCTGATGACAAACTGCCAGCCGGCTCCCACAAAAGCGCGATTAAAATGTCAGCACAGGATGACGAAGGGGCCAAGAGGGTCCTCGGAGACAAACTGTGTTGGGTATGAGTTAATACTTCACTGCGGTGCGAGGCTGGGCTGCTTCAGGGAAGCGCCGTACAAAGGGCTGCTGTGAGCGCACGGACGCGCTGGCACGGCCCCGCTGGCACAGCCCCGCATTTATCCCGGCTCAGGGGCTGCCAGCCCAGCCCAGCCGCTCCATTTCATGTGCAGCAGCCCGCAGTGCACCGCAAACGGGGCTGCAGGATGTGTTTCCCTGGGCGGGCCGTGTGCGGAGGCGCTGAGAGGGGCAGGGATGCGCTGAGAGGGGCAGGGATGCGCTGAGAGGGGCAGGGATGCGCTGAGAGGGGCAGGGATGCGCTGGAGACGGGCAGGGATGCGCTGGAGACGGACAGGGATGCGCTGGAGACGGGCAGGGATGCGCTGGAGACGGACAGGGATGCGCTGAGAGGGGCAGGGATGCGCTGGAGAGGGGCAGGGATGCGCTGAGAGGGACAGGGATGCGCCGAGACGGACAGGGATGCGCTGAGAGGGACAGGGATGCGCCGAGACGGACAGGGATGCGCTGAGAGGGGCAGGGATGCGCTGGAGACGGGCAGGGATGCGCTGGAGAGGGGCAGGGATGCGCTGGAGAGGGGCAGGGATGCGCTGAGAGGGGCAGGGATGCGCTGGAGACGGGCAGGGATGCGCTGGATGGAGGCGCTGCGCACAGGGACCAAGGACGGAGGGTTTGCAGCAGAACCCGGGGCCCAGAGGCAGCAGATCGGATTCCTGGGGCTGATGCTGCTCCCGGGGACAGCGGCCCCCGGTCCCCGGGGAGGGCGATGCCGGTGCCGGGTGATGGGCGAGGGTCGGCGCGGCCCCGGCCGGTGTTTGCCGACTTGCCAGGGGATAGGACGCACTTTGTCACCGCAGTTTAATTCCCCGAGAGCCCTCCTGAGTAGTTTCTGGGGGTGTGAGAGTGACAAAAGGCCGTAATGAAAAGGAGAGGAGATTGTCAGCGCTGGCATCCCGCTGGGAGCGATCTGCGCTCCTCCTGGGCAGCAGGTGGGAGCCTCGCCATTGTCCCTAATGGTTATTAGCCAGCGATGAGCAGGACAAATGTGGGGTCACCTCTCCCGCTGGCAGGGCAGCAGTTGCAGGATTTAAAGCCCTTAGGAGAGGAAGAAATGACATGGTTAGTACCTACAGCTCAGAATATGACCTGCTCACTTTTAAATGATCTGTTACACTTCGGGGGAGGGAGAGCAGAGGACTGCTAGAGCAAGTTGAATTCAAAATATATTGCCTACTTGAATTAAATGCAATCAGAGACATTCACTGATATCATAATGGCTCTTGAATAATCAGCACAAGACATAGCACTGGGCTATTGACTATTTAAAGCAAGATCCAGCAAGACAGAGATTGCAGCGAGCTGCCTTTGGTGGGTTTTGTTTCCAGTGCCATGTGCTGATTCCCAATGAAGATTTAAAGCCAAGGATATAAAACGGGAAGCCTTTACATTTCCAATAAAACTTGCTTGCTTCTTGCTGTTCATGTTCAATTGAAGACAATGTCTTCCTGGGTTTCCATGCTCCTTAGGGATTTGCTTCATCCCACCTCTCCAATGTGCTCATCTGTGACATCTCCCCCTCCCTGCTCCTCTTGGAGCTCCCTCCCCTCCCTCCCTCCCCTCGGAGCTTTCCGTGGTTGGGGATTGATCTTTCTCTTGTGCCCATTTAACTGGAACAGCTCTCCCTCCTCTCCCCTGAGCCACTTGCTTGCCTCAGGTCTCCCCTTAAAAAATCCTGATTTGCTGTTCTGTGCTGCTGGTGCTAAGTGCTGCATTATTACACCTTGCCCTGCTAGCTCCAATTTCCTATTTTTGCCTTGTCATTACGAGCCTGCATGAATTTGGTCCTCACTGCTATTGAGTTTCAGGGTTTTTCAGAGTCACCTTTGCCTCCCTGCGTGGCCTGCCCCGTGTGGGAGCTGCTGACCCAGATGTGTGCAGATGTGGCGCTGCTGTTAATGGCTGCACAGAGAGCTCCAGGCACTTCAGCAGCAGGGCTGGAGGCTCGGGGTGTCCCGTGGGGGGAGCGTGGTGGGTTCCAGCTGGATGAGCTGAGCATGGGCTGTGCAAATGTCTCAGAGAGATGGGGCTGGGGGCAGCCCTGAGGAGCGCAGGGCTCCACGGCCACGAGCGAGGCTCCTCTCCCTGCTGCTGCAGAGCAGTTTGTGGTGCTTTCTTTGGGGGATTTGTATGAAACTAAATTGCATTGTATGGGATTAGGGCTCCATGAGTTTACTGTTTGCAGTGCAGCACACATCTGCTCCCCAGTAATCTCCCCTTGGATGGGGTGTGCGTTTATTCTGTGAGCTGCTTCCACGGGAAAATAAACGTGTCCGTACGGGTGTGTTATTGAGGGAGTAAAGGGATGCAGCTGGTCTCCAGCTCATTCAGCAAACCTGTGCTGTGACTTACAGCTCTGTGCCACCAGCTCTCCACAGCACTGCCTGTTAATGGCAGGGTTTATAAGTAAGTTCCGTCAGGGCAAGATTCCTGTCTAGCACTCGGTGCTTTCCAAACCCTGCGGTAAATCCCCTTCTGAATGGAGCACTGTGCTGGCCTTTCAGGGCTGGGGAGAGGGGAGGATTGAAAGATTTGCCTTTGCATTCTGCACGGCTCGCCTGTGGCAGACATATAAACCACAGGAGGTTTGTGCTTGTGTTTTCCCAGCTCATTTCCCATAGCCTGGGAAGTGATCCCTGAGTGTCAGGTGGCATGCAGGCCGCTTTCCATGTCAGGGAAAGCAAAAGAAACCAGTGTGCTCCTCTGTGTGGCTAGCTCTTGTTTATCCTTTTAAAGTGTTGCTTGCCCAGGGGTGGAAATGGCTCCCATGGCAATGGTCCCCAGTTACCCACTGGGTCTGGGATGGCGTCTCTGGCACTGAGCTTTGCCTCAGGAACTCTCCATGGCAGGCACAGGGAACCTTCCAGAGCTGCAGGGTCATTTTTTCACCCCCACTGGAGTTTTGATCTGTTTCCAAAATCTGTCTTTCCCCATTCACTGGGGAAAAATTAAATGCCAAGATGGTTCTTCTTGGCAGCCCCCGGCTTCAGAGAAGCTGGTGGATGTGCCTGGCCTGGTTGATATGGCCAAGGGGCAAGCTTGGTGGCTTTATGGCCAAATTCCATGTTGAGAGCCCTCAGGGGAGGAGAAAACTCCCTAAAATAACAGATTCCTTTGCAGTACAAAAAGTTGGACTCTCCATTTTCTTCTGACGGGGTTGAGTCACAAGTGATTCCAAAGAAAACCTTGACCACACAAGGAGCAGAATTTCCTTTTTGTCCTTCCATGAAAGCTCAGTGTCCTGCCTGGCCCCGGGAGTCTGAGGGATTCAGAGGCTTTCACAGAAAGTGCCACTACCAGAGAGGTTCTCCAGAGAGAACACCAAGTTAGAGTTGGGCACGCTCGTGGCAGGAATGGAGATGAAAGGTGCACTCACTTGCAGAGGTTTGGCTAACTGGAAGACAAAGAACTCAGGACTTAAGGTGTTAGTGATTCTTCACTGTTGTTTTTATCCTGTGGTGTGCAGGACACCCTCAGCACGCTTCTTTCCTCTCCTGTGTTCAGCAGTGGCATCAGAGGTAAATTGGACTTGGCATGAGCAGGAGTGAGCCCAAGCCATGGGGATGCTCTCAATGATTTGGTTAGATTTGAGATTTAAAATTGTTTTCTTCATGTTGGAAAAAGAAGGAAAATCAAAAGTCAAATGCCCTCTGTGTGCCATGCTCAGGTCCCTCTGTGCCTGTGCTGCTGAGGAGCCCCAGCAGTCACAGCATGAATATCACAGTGCAAAACAGGCACAGATCAACACCCAACATTTCAGGTCTGTGAGAGAGAACACCCAACACGGTGCAGAAAATCCAGACAACCCTAGGAAACATCTCTCCATTGCAATACACTTAAAATACCACTCTGACCCGAGGGATGTGTATAATAGCATTTTAAGAGAGATCTTTGAGAGCAGACCCTGAGTTTGCCCTCATGGATTAGATCAGCAATAAACAAATGCTGTTGCTGTGAGATGGGGGTGGCAGGAGCTGGCAGTGGCCCTGTGGAGTGTGTGAAGGGGACAGGAATTCTCCCTGGCTCCTTGCAGCAGCCAGATGGTGCCCTGAAGGCCTTCCTTTGATTTCCTAAACTCCTTTGCTAGCACCTTTGCTGGTGAGTCTGAAATTACCACTCCTCAGATGTTCTGTGTGCTGTACAGGTAAACCAAGCCCCACGCCCAAGCACCCATCTGCTTTCTCCAGGACACAGATCCAGATCTGAATTTGCCTTTCTGTTGTTGTTGTTTTTTTCTTCCAGCAGCCCCATCTTTATGCTTGCTCCAGCTGGAGCTCCCTGTTTTAGATGTTGTTAGAATTTGGCTCTGAGACCAGGGCTGAATTTTCTGGCCGTGTCTGAAGGAAGCTGCTGCTGGAGGACCCTCCCTGCCCTGGGGGTGTGGTGCAGGGTGGTTGAAGGCATCACTGGGACTTGCAGGAGTGCTTGGCTTGGCTGTGTATGATGCTGCAGGACACTCATACACACGTCCTTCCTCCCCTCCTCTGCTTTATCCCTCCTGTCTTGAGAGTTCAGCTTCCACCTGGTGATGTTTCATCTGTGGGTTGTGGGGCTCTTTAAGTGTGATCACTGTCACCCTTTGGGGACAGCAGTGACACCCATGGCTGTGTGGGCAGTCAGTGAGAGCCCACACTAAACACAGGATCCTTAACCCTGAGCCTTGTCAGGATGTGATCTCTGGACTTGTGACGATGTTGTGATGATGAACCCCGGGCTGGGCCAGGCTGGCGGGGACACAGAGCGTCACTGGTGCCACCTCCCTGCTCCAGCCCAGAGCACAGGGCACCGCATCGTGTCCAGAGGGCTCGGGAATATCCCCGCTCAGGGAGACTCCAGCCCCTCCCTGGGCAGCCTGGGCAGGGCTGGGCAGTGCCCAGGGCACCAGTTCTGCCTCTCAGCTGCATCTTCCCTGTGCCCATGGTCCCTCCTGTCCCTCCACCTTGGTGTGGGTGACCTGCTGGGAGGGGACAGAACACCTGCAAGGGGGCAACAGGGCAGAGCGGACACAGAAACTTTGGAAAGGCTCCCTGAGAGCAAAAGCCAAGGGAGGAAAGGCAAAAACCCCCCTCCAATAAATTCCACAGTTCATGCTGCCTTAAAAGCTTGTCGTGATTTAGGCTTTTGTTAAAAATTCCACCTCTTGATCTTCAAAACTCTGGCTAATGATGGAAAAGAAAAATCCAAAACCACAGACCTCTACAGAGTTTTATGTATTTTATAATAAAATAACTTTCTCATGACTTCTCTCATAATAATATTTTTAAGGAACCAGGAAGGCTGAGTGGTGTTGCTGGAGTGCAGCTTTCTGCTTTAATGGGCTGCAGCTGGAATGGCTCAGAACAGGGTGAGGGTTTGGAGTGGGGGCAGCAGGAGTTAACTTCACACCCCTGCCGAGCGCCTGGACCCGCAGCAACTTTGGCTTGTCAGCTTGGGAGAATTTCTGCAAATGAACTTTGCAAAGAATTATGCAGGGCTTGGCATTACAGTATTACACACTCGCCTGTTCTCAATCACTCACTGGAACTTATTTTGTAGTTAACCTCCATAAAGGACTGCACAACCGAGCAAAGGCCTGTCACACACACATTATTTAGAAGCCCTTATTATTATTTTATTGCCAGTCCTTGACAGCTGAGGAAAAGCCAAGCGCTTTAATCTTTCTTTCCCTTTAGTTTACAGTGTAAGAGCTGCATGTAAGATGGATTTGATTAATATGTAACAGAGATGCAATTCTCTGTAAAATGTGCTGTACTTTAGAACCCTGGAAAACAAACTGCATCACAATGGCTTAAATCTCAGTCCATTGTATTATATAGACATCATAAATAATAGAGAGCAGGCAGATATTGCTGCAGGCTTCATCTACATAACACATCTGAGCTCTCTATAATGTGTTCAACTTGTCACTTTTAGTACAGAAGAGAGGCAATAAAGCTAACAGCTGACTAAACCACATCAGCCTTGCTTCCACTTCCAGGGTGGTGAATGCTCATTAAGCAATCTTAGCTGTGACTTTTAAAATCCATAACTCTTACAAATGTAAAAAAGTTGCCACAAAAGATTAAGCGCAAAATACATGTCAAAGCATTAATTTTCTGCGTGTAGATTCCAGCCACCGCAAACCTCAAATATTTCTTTCCCTTTTGTTTTATATGTGCTTTTGGTTAAAACAGATCTTCATAAAAAATATTTGTTTCCATCTGGGGCAGCAAATAACCTCTGTGATTGTAGGGAGTGAAGGAAATTGTTTTTCATGCAGCCAGGACAGGCTGTACTTCTGCTTCCCAGTAGGGTTTTTGCTTGGCAGGAATGTTGGTGTGTCAGCTGGGAGATCAGGGATGGAATCACTCCCTGGCCAGAGTGGCACGACCCAGAGCAAGGTGGTCCCTCCCAGGGAGGAGGATGAGGGCAGAGCCTGTGTTAGAGACAGGGCCAGAAGGACGCTGAGGAGCCAGAGAAATGCTGGGCTGGCAGGAGTTAAAGGCTGGGCTCAAAGCACAGAGCCCAGGCCCAGAGCTTGGGAGACAACCACTTTATCCTAGGAAATGGTCTAGGACTGAAGGCAGGATCAGGGATGTGAGGGATGAAGGATAAATGAACACCCAAGTGCCTGTGGAGCTGCTCCTCTGGGCTGATGGCATTTCCTGGGGCACCTGTGGGAGAAGCTCCGTGGCAGCACTCGGGGTGCAGGTGTTGTCCCCACAGCTGTGCCTCTGCCTGCCCTTTGGTACCAGCTGTCAGACTGGTCCCTGTGGCTCCTGTGGATGCACACGTTATCCTTGAAACACCCCAGAGGCTGTGGGGGGTGGCTGGGGTGCCTGTGGCAGTGTGCCAGTGCCCCTGGTTGGAGACTGGCCAGGCATCTCCAGCAAAATCCTTCCTTCTTCTCCAGCTACCTCCAAATCACCCTCAGCTCCAGCCACGTGAAGGGGAAAAGCACGTAGAGTAGGAATTTACATCAAGTATGGGATGTTTAGAAGAATGTTTCTTGTAGGCAAAAAAAAATAAAAAAAATAAAAAAAAAAAAAACAAGAAGAAAGGTTATTAGCAAAAGGATGTGGCCTGAAGGGTCTCTGCTGGTGTCCAGTGGGCAGGAGGTGCTTTTCCAGGAGCCAGCACAGAGAAAGGGTTTCCCAGTGCTGGGGGTAACCAGGAAAGCCCTGGGTGTCCCAAGGGTTTGTGACAATCCAGCTGTGAGAAAAGCCCAGCTGGGGCTGAGAGGGCAGTCCTGCCCTTAACCCCGGCCTGGGGAGGGTTTATCAGGCAGTTAATCTCCAGGAAAGCTAAAGGCTTTAAAGAGAGAAGTAAGCAATATATAGGCTTTGCTTTGGCTTTTTGTACAAAGGAATTTCATCTTGTGACAAAAAAAAAATTTGCTTCCAATTATAAAGGAAACATTCCAAGGGCAAGAAATGCAACTTGGAAAGCGTAATCCCCCCTTGGACGTGGGTGGGTGCCAAGCTGTCCTATACAAAGGCTTTGTTTTTGTAGTGCTGAGACAAGTCTGGATTTAGAATGGAAAAGTTCTGAGAGGAGACAACCTCCTCCCCACATTTTTACCCCGAATTTCCTACCAGATACAAAAAATGCTTTCTGCAGTAGAATCAGTGGTGCTGCACACTGTCTGGGCCAGAGGTATGTGTGGAACAAGCTGGCAGGGCTGTGAGAGGGGTTGCTGAAAGGCTGTGGGGTGGAAATGACCCAGGGAGTTGTTTCCAGTTTCTCCAAGAAGCTGATCCAGCCTTTTGGCCGCCCCTTCCCCGGTCCCTTGTTAATCGTGGGCAGGGGATGGCATGGGCACCTTGCAGAAGGAGGGAGCAGAACTGAACAGGCAGCTTTATGTCTCATTAACTTCTCTTCTCTGGCAATCACACCGCTTCAGTGTCTTATCTTTTACATCTTCAAGAAAAACATTAATACCTGAGGCTGATTATTCTTGAATTCTTCAAGTGTGCTGTAGTCCCCTCCTCCCCCCTAATGGCACCTGGGACTCTCAGAGGGTGTGATGCTGTCACACAAAAAGTCTTTAAGAATCTTTCACTCCAGGCTGACATCCCCACAGGATGCATTTTAGCAGTTCCAGAAGCTCTTCTTTCCCAGAGGGGTTATTAAATGTCTGTCGTGAGTATGGACTGGTATTCGCAGCATTCATTTCAGATTTAAATCGGTTTGAAAGTTCTGTGTTCGGTGGTAAAGAAAATGCAATATTATTTAGAGGCTGTGGTCATGGGAGCAAAATTGGGAGTGATGTGACAGCTAGGAGCCCTCAAAGAATCAGAGGTGAGGAAAGGGAAAGGATTGTCCCAGCAGTGTCATTCTGCTAGCGAGGAAAATGATAAAAATGCCATCCTGTGTCCCATTTCCACTTGGGCAGCGTGCTGGAGAAGCGTGAGGTGCAGATCTGTTCTGGCCATACAACAGGGGAAGGGGCTGGACAGTCACGTCTGTCTTTCACCTCTGTCTTTCATGCCCAACATAAAACCAGAAAATTCTCTTGGTGTTTTGGTAGCTAAGAAGCTATTTCTTTTATTGGAACATAAATATAACGTTATTTTTTTTTTATTTTCTCCTCTATGTATGCTTATCATGCTCCTGAGAGTGCTGAACGGGGCTCCCTGTACTTGAAGAGGGAGAATGACCTTTTAGATGGGCAGACAGTGATGGGATAAGGAGGAATGGTTTTGAACTAAAAGAGGAGAGATTTAGATTCGATGTTGGGGAGAAACTCATTACTCAGAGCATGGTGTGGTGCTGGCACAGGGTGCCCAGAGCAGCTCTGGCTGCCCCATCCTTGGAAATGCCCAAGACCAGGTTGGATGTGGCTTGGAGCAGCCTGGGACAGTGGAAGGTGTCCTTGCCCATGGGGGAAATGAGCTTTAAGGTCCCTTCCAACCCAAATTATTCTGGGATTCTACAAAGGAGAGTTGGTTCATTAGCCAGCAAGAAACTGGAGTACAAAAAAAAAAAATTGTAGAAGGAGGAGGTGGACAAAAAACTGGAAAATACAGAACCATCATGCTCTTCTGTAAAAGAGGTATTCATTCAAATTCTCTAGCTTCCTCAGGATATGTCTATATTTCAGTGCCTTGCCATATGTTGGAATGACAGCAAAGTTTACCCTTAATATTTTTCCAGGCACTTCAATGTTAAAATGATAGATAGACTTCACACATGCTCTCAGCACACGGCGCTGGTGCGAACGCGGAGGATAGAGAGGCTGAGCGAGTCTGTGAGGCCTTTTTTTCATCGCTGCTCTGTGCTTGAATTCTCATCTTCTCCATCCACTGTACCCCAGTGTGCACCAGTGAACAGGCTACGGAATCACAGAATCATTGTGGAATCACCTAGCTTTAGGTTGGTTTGTGTGTTTGTTTCCTGCTTTCCCACTCTTTGCCACAGGGATTAATTTGACCTTCTGCAACACGGGCGTTTTGCACAGCTTCCCTTTGGAGGCCATCCAGGAGGAGCGTGTTAGGAGGGTCAGGGAGGGAAGAACAAAGCCTGTTAGCTTTCCATGCTCGGGTAATTGATGTGTTAGGGCTGGTACAAGATTAGCCCGGCTGTAACATTTAAATCGCCTGTCTGCAGATCCCTCGCACCGAAAGGACCTCGGGGGGGAAACATGCCAAGAGGTTTTTCTGCTGGGGCTACAGCTCTGCAGGAAGATCAGAATCAGCCACAGAGCAGCCTGATACCTGCCTTAGCCTCCTCTTTATTGCTATTGATCCAAAAGAGAAAATGTTTTAGCAGTTCTGGACAGCTAATCAGTGTCATCTGATTCCAGTCTCGGTGTGCTGGCAAAGGACAGCATGTGGGAGCGTGTCTGTGCTCTGCTGGGGGACAAACAGAAGCCTTTGGACTCTCAGGCTGTCAATGCAGCTTTTCCTAAGCTTTTCCTGAGTTCCACCTTCCAGCCTCACGCACAGCACCGCTGCTGGGAGGCAGAGCGAGAGCAGCTCCGGAGGATCCGCTGGATGAGGCTGTTGTGTCCTGGCAGAGCCACTTCTGCACTGGGCAGTGCAACAGAGCGCCCACAGATAAATAAAGTGACTCCCAGACAGCGGTGATGGGGGAAAAAATGGTGTGATAACGTTTGGGAGTGAATAATGTCGCTGGGGCGATGGGATCCGACAGGAATCTTAGCTCAGCAGCAGCTCCTGAACTCTTTACGGCACAGCCAGATGGCCTGGTGCAACAACAGCCTTTCAGAATTAATAACTGCTGCTCTGGAGGGACAGCTTCACGCAGGAACCGTTTCGCATTTCGGCAGGAGGATTTTTTTGGGTTTTTCTTGGTGCTTTCTGGCCGCTTTGCTCCGGTTGAGGTGTCAGAAGTGCTCAAAAGAAGGTTTAAAAAAAGGAAAGGTTCTCCATCTCCTTTTCCACTTTCTTCTCTTCCTCCACTCCCTCCGTGCTGCCTCCCCTCTGCCTTTGGCTTTGAACATTGCAGCTTTTAATCTAGAAATTATGGTAACTTGTATGTGCATTTTGAGAGTATATCATTGCTGCAGTTAATTAACAGTTATTAGCGTTAGCGTACTGTGCTGTATTATATGTCACAAATCATCGAGTCTCCCTGTGCAGTTACAGCAATTAAGAACTCCATCACACCTTCTGTATAGTCATTTGGTTCTCTTCCAGGTCTTTTCAAAACTGGAAATTGCTAATCAAATCATTTCTGCTCTGTGCCTCGGTATCGTTTATTCCATTCCTAATGATGTGCGACTTTTTTTTTCCTTGGCCGTTAACAGAGGCATCCATGCGTCTAACCCATTTCACACCACCGTCATGCTTTGGAGAGGCGATAATGAACTTGCAGGAGGAAGTGGAGGCTTTGCTGCTTCTCCCCCCACTTCTGCTGCTGCTTCTTATTTTTTTTTTTTTACCTTTTTTTTTTTTTTTTAAAGCCAATGTCTTTCCTGCTGTTGGGTGATTGAATTTTGAAACTGTAAAATGCATTGACAGACTGACAAACCCAAGTTGCCAGAGCTGGAGCTATCGCAGTTTAGCTTCAATTCAGAGCTCAGTGAGATTCCTGCCTGATCAATTTGTCATCCCTCTAAATGGAAACTAATTACTTCCCAGGGAAAGATTGCAGGCAAATATCACCCTTTGCATCAGCAGCCTTCTGCAGTGAGGTGGAAGCAAAGTCCAAAGGGTTTTAACTAACGGAGGAGAGGATGAACCACTCCATCTCCTGCCCCTTTCCATGGCCTGTCAGGGAGAGTTTATTTTATTCATGCTGTCAGTAAAATTGCCTTCACGTTTGCCTGGGTCGTATGTCAAGGGCATATTTCGCTTTCCAGGTCAGCTGCAAGAGAACGAACGTCATGATCCTGACAAGGATGTCTGATGTCATCTGAACACAAAGTCCTTTCTCTTATCCTGAGTTTGATGACTCTGTACATGCTGAAGCCCAGGGCATCCTTCTGTGGGTTTCTGTGTCGGTTTCACTTTGCTTGGAGTCTTCCAGCAGTGTCCAAGTGCACCACAGTGTTGGGTGGGCTTGGGAAAACCTTGTTGTGGAGTGCCAGTTCTGGACATAAATAGCTGTGGGTGTTGTGTGTTGGAGAGGAGCCATCCTGCGAGGTGTTAAGAGCTCTGGAAGTCCATGGGGTCATTTCTGAGCCCTTGGGGACCTGCTGACCACTCAGCAATCCCAGCTCCACTTGCCAAATGGTCATGCCAAGGAAGGGAGACATCAGCTTCTCGAGGCAGCTCGTCCATTCTCATTGCCTTGGTATATTCTTCTGTAAAATATGTGACAGCAGAACGAGATTCATGGCAAGATTTTCTGGGAGTTCTATTGTCTTAACAAAATGCAGCGGGAAGGAGTGTGTGCAGAGCGATGGCTGGTACCTGCTGCAGGCAGGAGCTCGTTCAGAAAGCAAAAACATCTCTTATGGAGATGTTGGGGTGTCTGTGCAGGGCCAGGGGTTGGACTGGGTGATCCTTGGTGTCCCTTCCCACTCAGGATCTTCTGTGACTCTGTGAAATACACAGTAAATTCAACAGTGTCCCACACCCACACCTGCTAAATGAGCCTCAGTTGCAGTGAGCTTCCTTTTGCCATGGCATGAGCAGGATAGTCACTCCAGGCTGGCTGGGCTTGCTTTTTGCCAGCCTGAGCCACCTCCAGCAGCTCAGCTGCTGAAACTGAATGGTGCTTCAAAGAGGAGCCTGTTAATGAGCTGAGCAGCTTATGGTGTGTTCCTTGTAGCTCAGATATTTCTGCAGACACACAGGGATTTGGGACACCCAGTGTGACCTGACTGAAATGCAGGCTTGCTCTGAAAGCCCAGATGTAGCACAGCTGGATTGCTACAGTTGTACCTTCAGAGATGTGCACAATGAGCATTATTGCAACTCTGTGTGGGGTTGGGTTTTTTCCTCCTATTTAATGAAGTCTTTTATAAAAAACAAGTATTGTATCCTCACTCCTGAATCTGCCTGGGTTGGGTTTTAGAATTGTAGGATGGTTTGGGTGGAAGGGACTGTAAAGATCATCCATTTCCACCCCTGCCATGGCAGGGACACCTTCCACTGTCCCAGGTGCTCCCAGCCCTGTCCAGCCTGGCCTTGGGCACTGCCAGGGATCCAGGGGCTGCTCTGGGCACCTGTGCCAGGGCCTGCCCACCCTGCCAGCCAAGAATTAATCACATGGTTTGACCTGTGAGATTAAAGATGCTATTTCTTATTCTATGATTCTATGCTTTAACATCCCGAAAGAGCAGAGAGGTTTGTATTTCAGGTTTTATATACAGCCCAAAACAGAAGGTAATTGCAGAAAGGTGAGATGTGCCCAAGGTTTGATGGTCATTGATAAGAGCACTGCACTGCCATTATTGGTCATTTAGGTACAGATAGCCTTCAGGTATCATTGCTAAGCACACCAAAAGGATTGATCGGTGTCCAAAAACACTTTCCAAGTTTTCAGAGAAAAAGAGGCAGCAGGAGGAAGGGAAGGATGAACTGATTCCTCCATTTACACACGGTGGGGTTGTGTGTTGGGTGGGTTTAACCCCAGCCAGAATCCCTCGCTGTGTGCTGGTGATTTAACCTCAGAAGATCATTCCTGGCTGTGTGCACTTCAGTGATGTCCAGTGTGTGCCTGCTCTAAAGGAGGGGAGCGCAGCCGTGGGCTCTGGGTGGCTTTTGTAAAGCTCCACTTCAGGCTGCTCCTGCCACAGCGCTGGGCTCCAGGCTGTGTTGTCATCCAGCTGCCTTCAAGGAAGGTCTCGAGTTTTGCTTTTTTTTCCTTTCTTTCCCCAAAAGATGAAGAAAACATCTGGTAATTTGAGAATTGCTCTTTGTGAGAGAGAGGAGCAGCTCTCCCGCTCACTGCGGTGTCACTGTTCTCTGTTTAGATACCATTAACTTGTCCTTTGAAGGTAGTAGATGAAGTTGCCAGCAACAATTAAAAAACAATTTTTTGAAAGTGTTGGGTTTCCCGGGCCCTTCTCAGATCAGGAAATGAGATTAAAATCAGTTGCTGAAAAGCTACTGTGTTTATTTGAATACAGCCGAGCATGGCGGCTCATTAAAGGAGGCATTATGAGCAGCCTGGTGTTGTGTTCCCGCTTTGATAAAGAGCATTGTCTGACAGCAAGCTTGGTGCAGCTCCCACTCCATGCTCTGGCACATATTTTCTGCCTCAGTGGTTCCTCTCAGTAGGATAGCCAGCCTCTGCCTTTCTGTTTGACATTTTTGCTAATAATTACTTGAAAAATCATCCACTTCTATTTAAAAATTGCTACATGAAGTACTAGTCCGTCTTTGCATCATGACAGCAAGAGGCCAGTGAAGTAAGGGGTGTTCAGCCACATGAAGCTAACTTCATAAAGCATTGCCCAGGGTGCACTGCAGGATGACTGGAAATAATTAGCCTCTGGAGGTTGCAAACCTATGCCATAAATCCCAGAGCTTGGAGTGAGGAGAGTTTTTTATCACTGTCCTTGACAGAAAAATTGTAACATCACGGCTTTCTCCGTCTTTGACATGATAAACTCACGGCAGTGCTTTGCAGAATCCTGTGCTCCCAGCCCGTCCCAGCCTTCTCCCATGGGTTATGGCTGGGCTGTGGGAAGTTTCCTTTGGGCCTTAAACCATCACACAGACACGTAGCAGCTTCCAGGCGTCTGCCTCCCAGCGAGAATCAGGTCCTCTCGCAGTGAGACGAATTCCCACTGATGCACTGACCTCAGAGAACAGCGGGATCTGAAGGTGAACGAGCTGAGGGATCCCTGCCTCGGGGCCAGCACGGACACAGAGCATTCCCAGCACCACTCTGCCTGCTGTGGGCACCTTGGGGTGGGAGGTGGAAATTCAGAGTGGAATCTGCCCGGATCCTCGGGTAAATTGTTGTGTGTATCAGGAGTGTAAACGATAACGAGCAGATGCCGTGTACGTACTACACAATAAGCCACTTGAAGTTGTCACTAGTTGTTTATAGATGTTATTAATATTAATAATTTACCACTCATTTCCATATGAAACCACATTAGGCTTGTCTACACTGCATCCAGTTACCTGCCGAAGCTGCGAAGCCGTGGCAGCGTGCCCAAGCTCACACGTCCTGCTGAGAAAATGCTGCCTTTGTTCGGGTCTCAGCAGCTCTGAGCAGGGCTGGGTGGAAGGGCAGGGATGGGTGGAAGGATCAGGGATGTGTGGAAGGATCAGGGATGTGTGGAAGGATCAGGGATGTGTGGAAGGATCAGGGATGTGTGGAAGGATCAGGGATGTGTGGAAGGATCAGGGATGTGTGGAAGGATCAGGGATGTGTGGAAGGATCAGGGATGGGTAGAAGGACAGGGATGTGTGGAAGGATCAGGGATGTGTGGAAGGATCAGGGATTGGTAGAAGGACAGGGATGTGTGGAAGGATCAGGGATGTGTGGAAGGATCAGGGATGGGTAGAAGGACAGGGATGTGTGGAAGGACAGGGATGTGTGGAAGGATCAGGGATGTGTGGAAGGATCAGGGATTGGTAGAAGGACAGGGATGTGTGGAAGGAGCCAGGTGATGCTGAAAGATCAGGGATGTGTGGAAGGAGCTGGGATGTGTGGAAGGACAGGGCTGGGTAGAAGGAGCTGGGATGTGTGGAAGGAAGGAGCAGGGTGATGGCCTGTGTCCCCACACACAGCCCAGGGAGCTGCAGGAATTCCTCAGGCCCCTGCTCCAGGGACTGTTTTAACTGTTCTGCAGAGCTGAACGTCTGCTCATCAAGGGGAGGTTTTTGGGTGGTGAAAGTGCTCTTTGGATCTGGGAGAGGAGGGTCAAAGCCCTGGGATCTGTCCTTTGCAGAAGACTTTAAAGGTAGGTCTGTCTTTTTAGGGAATGGGGAGAAAAGATGAACCATAAAAATTTTCCCAAATTTGGAATTCCGAAGTTTAGTCTCCTCTAGTTTAGGCAAAGTTGAAATCTTGGTGTTCTGCACACAAGAAAAACAAGAGCTAGATGAAAAGGTGAGATTTTCTACAGCTTTTAGCTCTAGACCTGCATCTTTCCCCAAGGAATTTAGTGACAATGTGCCAGATAATGTCCATAGAATGCCAAACATTTATAAAATAAAGTGAAATGTTCCTTGGTGTGCAGTGGAGGGGGGGATCCCCAATAAAGAGGTGACCCTGCAGGACTGGGAGTCACAGCACTGACCTCTGGTTCCAGGTGTCCTGCCAGGGTATTTGTGTGGCACAGAAAGATCTGGAGTAGCCTCAAGCCTGAAAGGGAGGTTCCCAAACCTTCAAGATTTGGGGGTGCTGAATTCCCATCCTCAACAATCACTGCCTTTCATTCCAGTGTTGTGTGCTTTAATGTACAATATGCTCTGTTGAGGCTGGGTACAATTATCAGTATTTATTCCCTGAAGCCCGGGGAGATATTTTTGTCAAAAGACAAAGCAACAGAAGTTCCACAGTACGCAAAATACAGACCTTTGTATTGCAAGTGAAATATTTAGATAGGAATCATTACTGAGTCCTTTTACAGCAACCTTGCCAGAGAAGGAGAGAGAGAGAGAGAGAGAGAGGGCTGGGAAAGAAAACACAAAGGAGGTAATAATATCTGATTTGCCAAGCAGCTGAAGAACTGATGGGGATTGTGAAGCCTATCAAGGCATCGTGACTTTGCGTGTGAGTGACATTCCGCAGCGGGAAGCAGCCACCAGCCGAGGAGCTGCTCCTGAATTTTACCCCTAGGACTTGTCTTTTATTGGTAACCTTGCAGTATCCTTTGCTGGAGCTGTGTGTTCTGAGAATTCGGGCACTTGGCTGCGGGGTGTCGCTGACAGCCCCCGTGGGGCCGAGCCCTGGCCGGGGCACTCAGTGGCCATGCAACGTGGGCAGATATTTTCCATCTGTCCTCTGTCACTCCGTGTCTTTTCAAAGCTGACACTGTTGCAGTGACCTGGACAATGTCTGCCATGTATTCTGTGAATTCCTGGAGCAGTATTTTTTTGGATGCAGTGCCCAGTGGAACCTTGTGCCTGTTGTGCTTCTGATTTCCACGAGAGCGATGCCAGCGTTTGGGGGGATCCCTTATGATTTAAAGCTCTATGCCAGAGAGAAGACTTTATCCCTTCATTTTACAGGATTTTTGAGACAGAACCAAAAGTGCTAAGCAGCCTAAGGAACTCTGGTTGTGTCACTGGAGAAGGCTGGAAGGAGGCTTGGCCATATCTTGATGCCTGTCACTGTTGTTTCCTGGTTCCTTTGAGGATTCTGGTATTCACAGCTGCCTTTCTTTCTTCCCTCCCTAAGGTTGCATTTGGGTGTCAGGGTTGTTTTGCCTTCCTTAGAGCATCACCACACCACAGCTGGGACACCAAGCTGCAGTTTGGTCCTTCCTCAAATGTGTGCTGATAGTTTTTTAACTGGAAGAGGGACAAGGCAACACTGCTTTGTCAAGACTGGGCCAGCAAAGATGTTCTCCACAGTAATTTGCACATTCACTTTTGTAGTGGTGCTCTCCTTCTTCAAAAACAGCTCCTCATGTCACTAATAAAGCCATCTTAGACTTGAGCAAAGAGGATTCCAGCTGAATCCTGTGGTAAATCAGCTCTTTCAGGAGAGCAAAATTAGAGAATTGTCCTTGCTGAGTACTTAGGGCCTGGAAAAGGGAACATGAACTCGATGTTGATGACAGTGAGATTGCATTCTAGCTGCTCTTCACTTACTTTCATTTCTAATGTCAGTGGATATCATAGATTTAAACTCCCAGATTTCACGGTTGCAGGTAGGATCTAGTTTAGAGCACAGTATACAGTATGTGAGCTGTAAGAAATAGGGCTCCAGCCTCCTGCAGCTGGAGGAATTGGCTATACCAACTTAATCTGAGTCCACCTCCCACAGAGAGGATGTAGGAATGAAATGAAAAGTATATGTAAAGTTTTGTGTATTTATTACTTTTTTTAAAACACTTTTCATGGGTAAAATCTGTCTTTAATGATGCATTCAAACTGTGGTGCTGAGAAGTATTGCATAGCTAATGCATTGGTTTGTTTTTGTTTATTCTGCAGAAATGATGGAATTTCATATTTTAGCAAAAAATTACCAGGGCTCCTTTATTATTCACAGGGCTTTAAACGCATGACAGGGGAATTCTAAGTCCTCAAGGATTTTAATACCAGCTTCTCTGCGAATCTAAACTGGTTTTCCAGCCCACTACTTGGTGGGCCACAGGGGTTTCTCCTGGAGTGTAATACACATTTAAAGCTTCTTATGGATGGCTACGTCTGCAAATAAGCTCAGGAAGGAGAAGAGGGAATGCATTGTGTTATCTGGAGCTGGGCAGGGAGAGATTATCACAGGAGAGAGCTGAACAAGAGGAGTGCCAGCTGAGCAGGCAGAGGTGCTGACTGCTCCCAGGTACCAGAGACAGGAGCAGGTTCTGCAGGATCACCGAGGCAGGGATCCAGCCTTCACTCAGCATTAGGACTGAGGAAACTTTTGGCTCCCTGGCTGGCCTATTATGAATTGCAAAGAAGGAAAATACCAAGTAGTAAAGACTGTATATATTTAATTCCCAGGTGACATTGGGGTTTATTTTGTTTGCCCTTTCAGTTCTCCTCTCAATACTTTTAGGAAATAAATGCAGTGCATTAGCCTGGATTCAGCTGGGCAATGAATGTCTCAGTGTGTGTAATGTACAGCTCTGAGACAGAGATGTGTGTTTTAGACACCCAGGATCCAAGTTCATAGCAAAGGCTCTTAGGTAATGCAATAATATAAAAAAGCAGCACTGGAATTTCTCAATTACACATTTTTAAAGGAAACTTAGAGATTTCCATTTTATATGCCAGACTGGCATGAGGGGAGTTTGGGTTTCCACCTCCTTTCCAAGCTCATATGCCATGTAGCTTTCCTGAGCTCACCTGATTTCCACATTTCCTCTAAAATTAAGGAAATCAAAACCTGTCATTACATTATTTGAGTTCCCTTGTTAGTCACCAAGATGAGCTGATAGATGACAAGTCTCCAGCACTGCCAGCAGGCCCCACATCATCCCTCTGGCACTGGGAGCCGTTCCCTGGGTCCTGTCCCTCCATCCCCAGTCCCTCTCCAGCTCTCCTGGAGCCCCTTCAGGCTCTGGCAGGAGCTCTGAGCTCTCCTGGAGCCCCTTTAGGCACTGGAAGGTTCTCTGAGCCCTCCTGGAGCCCCTTTAGGCACTGGAAGGTTCTCTGAGCTCTCCTGGAGCCCCTTTAGGCACTGGAAGGTTCTCTGAGCTCTCCTGGAGCCCCTTCAGGCTCTGACAGGAGCTCTGAGCTCTCCTGGAGCTTCTCCTCCCCAGGTGAGCCCCCCCAGCTCTGCCAGCCTGGCTCCAGGGCAGAGGAGCTCCAGCCCTCAGAGCAGCTCCATGGCTTTCTCTGACACTTATCTGACACATGTAGAAGTTTATAATGACATGCACATACACACACAGATGAATATCAACAAGACCTAAAGGCACAGAGCAAATCCAATCCCATCTCGGCTGTAGCCTGCTGGAAATTGTTCAACTTTTATAGAAAATCAGTCACAGCTCTGCAATTTCATGCTTTATCATTTTTGTTACATGTATGAGGGAAATTATAAACCTTGTAATTTCTCTCAGACTATATAAAAAGCTTTAGATAACATCAAGATATGGAAGTAATACAAAGTAAGATGCCTCGATACATTAATGAACAAGATCTGAAATAGACACTGTTCACCTCAATGGCATGGAAAGGAAAAGAGAAGAACTCAGCTCTGAAAGGGAGGATTAAAAATCCTGGGTAAGGGGAGAAAAAATAGTATAAGGAAGAGGCTTGGAAGTAAGTGTAAGGCAAAGCAAAATATGATTCAAATACAAAAGACTTTGTTCCTGTTTTATTTTTAAAAGATATAATAATTGGTAGGTGGTTTGTGGCAGTGGGGTTCCTGCCTTCAGACTCCTCAGAACTGTGTGCCAGGGCTGAGGTCTGACACCTCATACAAATACAAATACAAAAGACTTTGTTCCTGTCTTATTTTAAAAAGATTTGGCTGGTGGGCAGGGCACTCTGGAGCTCGGTGGTGGTGGTGGGGACAGGGACACACAGATGCAGAATTCCCAATTGTGACTTTTCCAACCTCTGCTTCTGCAGATGGGTGTGATTACCCCCAGTTTTTTCCAAAGTAATGCTTAAACATTACCTGTAGTAATTCATTAGCTCAAACTCTGCCTTTCATTGGCTAAGTTTCCCTTTTCAGTCACGTTTTAAAGTTGTATTATTTCATCATAAAACAATTGACCCTCTTTGTATTTCTGGTTCTTCCTGACTGCTGTTCCCTCTGATGGGCTAAGCAAAGAGATTCTTCTTCCCAGAACACCAAATTATTGGAGTGGGCAGCATAAACTGTGTGTTAGCACACGTGGGAAGCTAGGATGAGGGAGAAGGAAAAATATTTTCAAATACCTGCAGCCTACGGGAAAGCTGGAGAGAGACTTTTTGCAGAGCTAGGACAAAGTGTAATGGCTTTAAACTGAAGAAGGAGAGGTTTGAATTGGATATTAGGAAGAAATTGTTCCATGTGTGGGTGGGAAGGCCCTGGCAGAGGGTGTCCAGAGAAGCTGTGGCTTTCTCTGGATCCCTGGAATGCCCAAGGCCAGGTTGGACATTGGGGCTGGAGCAGCCTGGGACAGTGGAAGGTGTCCCTGCCATGGCAGGGCTGGAGCAGGATGGGCTTTAAGGTCCTTCCAACCTTTCCACAATCTTAGGGATGGTGGAAATGCAGGGGAAGAGAAAAAGCAAAGGGAGTTTTTAATTAATTAGCTTTAGCCCTGTGGGTCTAAGCTGGTAGCAAAGCTGAGGGTACATCACTGGGATGTACCAAATCCTCAGGTCCCCAGCTCTCCTCCTCTGCAGAGCCGCCTGGGAGCTGCACACGCAGCAAAGCCTACTCTTGAAGGCTCCACTGCCAAAAATAAACCTCATTGGGATTCCTGAGATGGCTGCTGTCAAGGAAAGTCAAATTTGGAGCTTTAAGCATGCGAACAGTGTCATTTTAAAAAGTCTGTTCACCAAGGAGATAAACAGGGATTAGCCTCACAAGCTGCTCTGACTCCCCTGCACGCAGGGAGGGGCAGTAGAGCGGGGCTGGGGGCGGCTGGGGCTGGGGACAGGTGGGGCTGGGGACAGGTGAGGTTGGGGACAGGTGAGGTTGGGGACAGGTGAGTTGGGGCTGGGGGAAGGTGAGGTTGGGGACAGGTGAGGCTGGGGGAAGGTGGGGCTGGAGACAGGTGGGGCTGGGGGAAGGTGAGGGGGGGGACAGGTGGGGCGGGGGGAAGGTGAGGTGGGGGACAGGTGGGGTTGGGGACAGGTGGGGCTGGGGGAAGGTGAGGTTGGGGACAGGTGGGGCTGGGGACAGGTGAGTTGGGGCTGGGGGAAGGTGAGGTTGGGGACAGGTGAGGCTGGGGGAAGGTGAGGTTGGGGACAGGTGGGGCTGGGGACAGGTGAGGTTGGGGACAGGTGGGGCTGGGGGAAGGTGAGGTTGGGGACAGGTGGGGCTGGGGACAGGTGAGGTTGGGGACAGGTGGGGCTGGGGGCAGGTGAGGTTGGGGACAGGTGGGGCTGGGGACAGGTGGGGCTGGGGGAAGGTGAGGTTGGGGACAGGTGAGGTTGGGGACAGATGAGGCTGGGCTGGCTCCTGTTGGCCAGGAAGATGGACCATCCCCAGCCTGGCTCCCGAGCCGTTTCCCTGAGGCTGGCTGTGCTGAGTTTTCTGGGAGCAGAGTGGGAAGGAGCTGTGAGGGATGAGCAGCCCCAGCCCAGGGCGTTGTGCCATAGCCATGCTGCTGACTGGAGCACCCTGGGAGCTCCCTGGGGCCTGTCACTGCACACAGAAGGCAAAACCAAACCAGCCAACCCAGAAAACTGCTGTATCATTTATCTTTTCCAGAATAACCTTACTCTTTGCAATTCTGTCGCCTGAAAAACTCCCTCTCTTTGTGGGTACTTTTGTCCTACTGACTACACAGGTTCCTCTCTGTGGTAATTCCTTCCATCCTGTTTTCTTCCAATCTGTACAAACCACAGATTTTTGGTGTTGCTGTTGGATAAATTGTTGGAGCCTGAAAGAGCTCTCTGAAGATGCTTCAACTGAGATATTAAATCAGCAGCAGCCTCTTGCCAGTGCAAAGGATTTCCAGGTACATCCTGAAAGCAGTTCCTTCCTCTTGTACAGTTCCAACAACATCATTAAAAAAAAATCTTGTCCTTTGTACTTCCTCTCCCCTTCATACATGCACACATCTTGTAGTAAATTCATTTTTCAGTCCTGACTTTGTGCAAACACAATGTTGTGCTGCAAGCATTAAAAGGCAATTTAGTACTCAAAGGATTAAAAGCTCATGTTAAATTGAAGACTACACTTGGCATAAACATTAAAAATTGACAGAACACCCTACACATTAACTGCACCAGGGCTCCATAATTAGCATTTAAAAGTAAAACATCATTTCCTTACTGTTTCCTACTTACTCATTTATAATGCATTTATTATAATTCGGATGTGAATATGAGGCTTTCCACTATTGTCAGTCAGTAAATAAATAAAAATCCCCTACTCCTGTTGGAAACAGGGGCCTGCACACGAGGCCTGTGGGATGAATGGTTTGTTAATCCAAATCTCAAACGCGTGATGAATCAGCAGTGACTAACTAACCTCATTCCAGGTCTAATTCTCTTCCTGAGCATCCATGGAGAAAGCTCGGGCTCGGCAGCTTCCACTGGCATCAGCACAGGGAACACGGGATAAACTCTGCTTCTTGGGATTTGGATGGATTGTGTTGGGTCTAGTGCTGTGCAATGTGGGAAAATAGATATATGGTTCATCCTGTAATGTGGAAAATTCGCTGTGGATTGAAATTGAAATGCAAAAGGAAAAGAATGAGGAAGCCAATCTCGTTAGGGAAGCGGAAAAGAGGGACTAGCAGACATTAAAGGGATAGCACTTTGGTGACTTGTGTTATTTTGGGATGAGATGGTGTTTTGTTCATCCACACTAGTCCGGACCTTCTTTGGTGTTTTGGGATTTTTGGAAGGTGAGGTGGCCAAGTGCTGGGTTCCAGCTCACTCCTGTGAGTGATTTAAATCATGTCCTGTCTCTGGCTGGCCTGACATTGCCTGTGGAACACCTGGCCTGAGGCTTTCTTCTCATCCCACATCCCCTGAAACCACTTTCCTGTACTTCCAACAAATCTATCTGCCTTCAGCCAAACCTCGTCCATAGCTCTAGACTGACTGGAAGAATTTTAATTAGGCTGCTTATATCAGCCTGGGTCCCATTTGATCAAGATCCCGGATTGCCAGAGGAAGTCTCCACCTGCAGAGCTGGCTCAGTGGGCAGAGCTTCTTCCTCTCCAGCACCAAGGAGATCTCTGCTCTGCTGCTCACAGCAGCCACCCTCAGCTGAGTCTGACATTCCACTGCAGATCAGGTCAGACCCTGGCCCAAATCTCGGTGGGTTTGCAGATTCAAGGCCGTGAGGAGGGGGCCACGACACTTCTGTGAGCAGCCACCACTGCCCCTTCACCTCTGGAAACGTGGCCACATGCAAATGATCCTGCAGAAGCCTCAGCATTGCCTCTGCACGGCTTGCTGACACGATGAATCTCTTTTTGTTCCTGCTCTGAAGCCTCACATCATCTCCACGTCCTCCAGGGTCGCTGCTGTGTGGAAGACAAGACCACGTTTTGTTCAGCCCCTGTGAAATGCAATTAGAAGGCCCTCCACAGCCAGCAGGAGCCGAAGTTAAAAGGAGAGAGAGGGGAAAAAAGGGACCTCCCCGCTGGCCAGCAGTGTGCTGGCTTTTGAAGTCCTGGGCCATCTTTTGTGTCCCCGCTCCGAGGGCCTTTAATCAGGACCTTTGCCTCGTCATTCGGGGGGGACAAACCCCACACAGTTGGTGGGGTTGTCCCTGTGTGTGCCAGGAAGAAAAGTCTTTGTCAGAAATTTCCACTGACCCAAGCACTTTGTTTCTTTGTCTCTCCCAGACGACGTTTGAACTAAAAAGAAGACCAAAACTCTCGTCTGTGCTAACAGTATTTTAATGGGGAGCCCCGGTGACTTCTCGGAGCCTCCCTGCCAGGCCCAAGGCGGAGACCAGGCCTTTGGTCTGAAGGCCTCTTAAAATAAAACCAGCTCAGGCAGCTTTTTATAACCTTCTCCTGTGTCTGTGTCCTGGCTGATACAAAGAGCCTCACACCATAATATTGCAGCATGCTGCTAAGCAAAAACACTTAATTCTCGTATTATGTAATGCCGTGTGGACAGAACCCGGAACGGTGAACCTCTTGGTTTTTTTTGTTGTTTGCACAGCAGCGAGTTAGGGATCAGCTAAAAGTCCCCAGAGGAATGGCCAGCAGCCCAAGCAGGAGGCACACTGAAATCTGACAGAGCTGGGAGCACGGAGCTGGCCAGCCCCAGTGTCCCAGGGATGGAGCTGAGATGACACAGGGCTGAGTAGGAATGATCTGCGCTCTGTTTCCTGTAGCACTTTACAGAGGAACAAAATGCTCCACTGAAATGCTGAGAATGATACTAAAATTCATGTTGCCAGTGTTTTACTCATGAAGGATCTATTTAAGCTACTTTTTAAAGAGATTTTTATGTATCTGTTGCAGTCTCACTTTTCTATTGAAATATGTACACCTGGACTCATAACTACGACTTTTATTCCTCAGGAAGAGGCATAAAATAGTACTCAGTGCTTTTTAAATTATATAAAATATTTCTAAAATAACTCTTCCTTTCCAGTTAAACATTATCTCCTTAACTATTTTCCCATTCACTTTTTGATACACTGCAGCTTTTTTCCAACCTTAAATCAGTTCCACTTTAGAAAAAGTAAACTCCTGAAAAAAGAGGGGGAGATGACAAAATTTTATAGGAACAAATAGCTAAATAACTAATGGTAATGAGATCTGGTAGCCTTTCTTACAGGTGTGTGCAGAGTAGAACATCACTGTATTATCAAAGCAGGTTAAAGTTTTATCACAGCTCTCGTGTATTTTATTAGATTCTCAAAGGACACCTCCTCCAGTAATGCCTGGAATAATCCAGGCTAGATATAGATCAGTTGATTAACTGAACCTCAGCAACAATAGCTCAGCTTTGGTATCATTTTTACTCTTTCAGCTTCCTCTTCATGATCTCCCCATCATTCATTTGGATTTGTTTATTTTGTATTTGTCCCTTCCTTCTTGTAGGGTCAAACACTGATTTTGAAGCAAAGGCCAAGCCTTCATCCCTGCAGATCCTTCAGGTGTTCCATCCCATGGATGGAATGTTACATTAGAGCAGGAATAACCCTACCTGCTCCTGCTAACACAGAAACAGCAACACAGTGCCTTGTGCAACTGTAATTACACAGCTGACATGTTAATTACTGATAGAGAGACTCCCCAGTTTACCTGTGTGTTTCTAGCTGGTTTTACTCTCTCAGTAACTGAGCCTTGCAAAGGCTCTGTCCCTAATCCAGCCAAATTTATACAATGGTGCTGAAGTCTGAATGCCAGAGCAGCCCCATTAGCTTCAAAAGGACTTCTTTTTGTTAAAAGTTAAGCAGATATTTAAGTGCTTTGCTAGCTTAGGGTCAAAGTGTTCAGCACCTTGTTGGACTGTGTCTTACCTACCTCCTCATTAAAGATACATCAGACCAGTTGGCTTGTCTTTATCAAGCAGAGAGGTGCAGCCAATTGACTTTATGTGACAGCTGAAAGTGAAGGAGATCAAGGAAGCTTGAGAGACAAAGAAGTTAGGTTTTGTTAGAATCTTAAATGAAAGAAGAATAGCGTTTGGTGAAATTGTTTCTTACTGAAAATTGTGTCAGAAGGATTTTATTTTCCAAGGACTTTTGACCAGGACTTCTGGAGAGAATTGGATTTGTGGAGGTTGGACTAGGGCAGAATCGATCTGCTTATTTTGTTGTTGCCTTTTTTGTTGTGAATGTGGTGGCCTTGCACAGAGCTTTGAGTGCAGACTCCTGCAGTCCCAGGTGAGGATGCACAGAAGAATTGGGAGCTTCGGTGGAAGTGTTAGTGAGGCTCTTGCATCATTCTTACAAGGGGGTTAGAAACAGCAAAGAAAAAAGTGGTGGGCTTAATCCTGAGCACAACTAGACAGCCAGTTTCCAGGAGATCAGCTCTATGGCCTGAGTCATCTCCACTGATGAGCAGGGAGGAATTTTCTCCTTTAGCTGCAGCATTAGCTTGATAGTTCTCACGATACAAATTATAAGGTCATTTGCGTTTCTATTCCTGCTAATGATTATATGAAGAAATAATTTGTTTTCAACACAAGACTGCGTCTGTGCTTCACCTGGCACGGTAAGGTCAGCACCTGTGTGTGATGGACCCCTTGGTTCCACGGCTGTGAGCTCCTGGATGTGGTTCTGCTCTCACCAAACAGTGCAGGAAACTGGGCAGCCTTCGGTTTTTGGCACTGCCTGCACTGGTCTTGACTGGTGTTCCTCCTCTGGGGAGTGGGAAGCAGCCATACCCTCTGTGTGATGTTGGCTGTCCTGCCTCTTGGGCTGCAGGGGCACAGCTGGGGCTCCCCAGGACAGCTGCATTTTGGGCTGATTTTAGGCAATTTTCTCTTTCCTGATGCCTGTATCAGCAGCCCTTGCTGTGGAATGAGAAGTCTCTCCTTCCCTGAGCCAAAGGCTTGCACAGGGAACTGCCCAGGTTCCTCCCATCACTTTTCCCCAGAGGAAGTGACTTTTTCTTCCTGTGCCTTCTTTTCTACATCCCGAAGCTGAGATGCAACCAGAAAATCATTTTTTAATAAAAACCCAGCAGAAATCTAAACTGTGCAGGGTCAGGTTTACATTTCCCCTGTGTTATGATGACATCAGGGTGGAAACACAAGGCTGGGGACTTGGTGACAGCAGGCAGCTTTCCTGCCACTGCTCATTTACTGCCTTTCTGAGAGCCAGATCCTAAACACTCGAGTATTAACATGATTTCAGCTCTTAAGTAAAACTAACGAAGTCTTTTCATCTTCCCATTGAGTGACGAGCTCCTTAAGTAGATCACAAGCTTTCTGCTGCTTTGTCTGAGTGAGGAGGAAAACTTTAATTGTTCCCATCTTCTAGTGCAGGTATTGATTAATTAAATGTATTAGCAAAGATCTTGGCCTACTTTTTTGCACCATCAAACAAGTACTTAATGACTATATTACTATGAAAATGGCATTGCTTTAAAGCATTGCATTGGAGCCCCTTTGTACTTTGCTTTCATTTCATTTTTTTTTTTTCTTATCCCATTATGAACAATAAAGTTTCTCCTGTTAGTATAACACAGAGGAAGGGAAGGGAGCCAGAGAGGAGCTCTCAGCTGAGGGATCCCATCTGGGCCAGGCTGGAGCTGTGGCAGTGGGATGTCCCCAGGCAGGAGGATGTGCTGCCAGATGGGGAGGATCTCTGCAAGTGCAGGCAGGTCAGGGAGCAAATGTTAGATGGTAAATCTGTATAATTTACTCTAATTTAGCATTTGGTGGGTAGAAATATGAATATGACTCACATGCTAAGAGGGAGAAGGCATGTTTATGAGGAGCAGAACTAATAGGTCTGTGTGAGATAAAGAACACTGCCTCCCACCTCATTTAATCACTTTCTTCCTTTGGGTCCCATTTGTAGAATCTCACTTACTTGCACTTTTATACCTACCTGTAGTTCTGCCTCATCCCACCTCACAGCCCTGTGCTCACCAAAGTGTATCTAGGAATCCCAGAACTGTTTGGGTTGGAAGGGACCTCAGAGCCCAGTGCCACCCCTGCCATGGCAGGGACCCCTTCCCCTGTCCCAGGCTGCTCCAAACCCTGTCCAGCCTGGCCTTGGGCACTGCCAGGGATCCAGGGGCAGCCCCAGCTGCTCTGAGCCATCCATTCAGCCCCTCACCACCTTCACAGGGAAGAATTTCTTCCTAATTTCCTGTCTAAATCTCCCCTCCTCCAGTAAAGCCATCCCCCTTAGCACATCCTGCATCCTGCACAAAGGCTCTGTATTTTGCACACTTGCTGAATGGTAAATCCATGTGAATCTGCCCCAATTCACACACACTGTCAGGGCCCATAATTGCCTTCAGGTTTTAAATGCATCTTCTCATGTTCTATCCAGGACTTCTTGGAAATCCTACCTTTTCCTGGCCTCCACATGCACCTGGAGCTGGTGTTGCTCAGCCTCTCCAGTTTGCACCTTGCCAGGCTGTGAGGTTGTGCTAAATGATTTCATTTTACAGCACTTTGAGCGTTCATACAAAGTCATTAAGATCTGACACCAATTTGGTGCTTTCAGTCTTGATGTTCTTACCCCACCTGTCTTTGCCTGTGCCTTCCAACAGTGACCAAAGCCAAGTGGGGCTTCACTGCCTGCAATGACAAAGCTTTTCTTGCTGCAAAGGAGAAATTGTTATTGCAGAACACTTCATAAACTGTAAATTTGGAATTAAGGCTTAACATTTTATAGTACCAGCACTGGGAAGTCCCATGTCTGTGACTAAAATGTGTGCCATGGCGACAATAACACTTGGGTTTTATGCAATGCTGAAAGTTGAGGCGCAGAGAAATGAAATTGAGAGCCCAACTGCCTTCATCGCCAGGGAAAACCTGAAAATGCACCCACAGCTGCTGGGCCACACTCACACCTGAAATAAAATTCACATTAGCAGCCTCTGCAGACAGGTAGGTTGAGGGCTTTGCTGCCCAGGAGTGACTCGGGTCCCATGTTGGGTGGGAGGAGTGCAGAAACACAGCTGAGTTGCTTAAAATAGCCAGAAAAGGACCCTTAGTCCTTTCTTGCCTTGTTCCCTTCACATTCACAAATGTTCATCTCTATCTCTCCTTTTTTCCATCCTTCCTAGGGGCGATGACTGACAGATTAATATATGTCTAGCTACGTGTCTTAGAAATCAAAAGGAAGGTGCTGTCAGAATCGCTTGTCAGAAAATGAGATTAGGCACACTTGTCATTTGCTGAGGATTGCAGTCTTTCAGAGATAAGGTTGCATTTAATGAGTGTAAAAAGCCTCCTTGTGAAAAAGGGGGTGGTGCAGGAGAGAGAGAATGATTATTTTTCTGGTGTCAGCTGAGTGCTTTATCATATAACTTGATAGCGTGGCACCCTGGCAGGCACTGATAATGGCTGCTGGGGCTATTGCACCTCTTCAGCTGCTCTGCAGCTTCAAAAGTGATGACTTGTTACCTGCTTTTAAACTCCTCTTGGATGTGGAAACCCACTATCCTGGGGGAAAGAAGCAAAAGCATGTACAGTGTGTTTTAAAGAAAGACCTGTGAAAACACACAGCATAAAGGGAACGTGCTAAATGTATAGCCACTTTCCCCAGCAAACTAGAAAGAATACTCAGCGGGTTTCGGTGAAATATGGAACTTGTCTGACAAGTGAAGGATAACTAATGAGAAACAGAGCTGTATCCCACTGAAACCAATTGTGTTTTGTTATGGAAAATATTTATCAAGCCTTTTTTTTTTTTTTTTTTTTTTTTTTTTCATTTGTTGGTTCTCCTAACAGTGCCATAATAACTCCTCTTATGGATGTGATTTGGTTTCTCTCATATGCATCTCAGTTATTTAAATCTGCAGTGGGGTGGGTGATTTTTGGTTATCAATTGGATATTATCGTCTTGTACATGAATATTTTAGGTGAATGCTTCATTCATCAAAGTAATGGTCATTCTTTTGCCAAGTTAATGTCTTTGCATGGTTTAGAAGCTGGCTAAAGGTACAGATTTATTGTTCATAATCTACTTTCTAAATATGAGCTGACAGTCAAAAATGGAATTTATCTGCTCAGCAGAAGAGCCCCTGCATTAGCTATGTTTTTGCAACAGTATTTCTTGCCTTGGCATACCTCTTTGAAAATTATCCTTGGAAGAGGAGATTTCTGTCGTATATTCTTCTCATCAAATGAGATGTGATTTTCATTATTTTGCTTGAATGTTAGAAAATGAAAGAAATTACTTGATTGGTTTATGGTGCTGATTCAGCATTTTCTGGACTAAAAATGACCTGGACGACAGAATGCGATTACAGCACGCAATAATGGATGCTTTATTTGGTGATAAGAAAGTCTTTTCTTCTGACTGAGAAGAAGAGAATGAAAAATATTTCTCTTATTAGGTGATTCAGTACCCAGATATTGACAGACAAATTAATTTGAAATACTTCTTCAGTTGCAGAACGTGCTAGCAGGCAGAAATTAGGGGAGGATAATGGCCACAGCCTGAAAGTGGTGCATTTATGAACTGCACAACAGAAGTGCTGGTGGATGGGGAAGAATTTATATTTTCTCCTCTCACCCAGTGATAGGATCTGATGTTCCTGGTTGGACTGCAGGGTGGATAGCAGCTCAGAGCCCAGCGAGGTCTCCAGGAGCTACACCCAGCCAATCCATGGTGTCTTTAGTAACTCAGAATTCAAACCCCAGGAAGGGTTTTAGAGGAAGAGATAAAATGCAGGCATTTTCTGATGGAAAAGTTACAGCCAGGATTCTCACTCTTGGTGGTAGTTGAAGGGAAGGAAAGATGGCTGTGGTGTTCACCTGAAGGATTTTACATTGTTGGGAGAAGCCTGGGAGAGAAATGGCTTCACACACGTAGGACAGGTAGGATTTGTCTTTGGTACAGTGACTGGGTTCAGAAAATTATCCAGGTGTGCAAATCTGGGCTAAATTCTGTCCTTGAAGCAGTGGAGACCACATAGTATTTTATTAGGGCCAAGCTGTAAGGATGGGGAAGAGAGAGCAGCCCTATTGTTCCCTGAGCCCCAGTTTTTATCTTTGTTTCCATTTGAAACCCTAATCATAAAACTGCCTGCAGAGCGGTTGCCTTGCTGTTCCTCTAAATGAGAATTCCAGCTTTTATGCTAATTCAGTTTCAGGTTTCTTTGAACCTGCAGTTTATGGGCCTCTGCTTAAAACTGCAATCTGTTCTGCATAAAAGAAGGGATTACAAAGGGGTTTAGTTTTGCAAATGCTGCAGAAAAATAGAAATAATAAAAAAGTTGCACTGTCATTAATATGTTCCCGCAGAAGTTTTCTGCTTTGTCAAATGAAAAGCGGAGATTTACCCGGGGATGTTCAACAGGCAGAGCTCTGTTCCCCTCTGAAAGGGCCATTTGCTGGTTGTGTCCCCCTTTGCCAGTGCCCTGTCCCTGCTGGAGGGGACGCTGAGGGAGCATCGCTGCCAGGAGCCCCCGGCGCTTGTCCCAGGGCTGGGCTGCTCCCAGACATCCCCCCAGTCCAGCAGAGCCCACCCTCACCACCAGCTCCTCTTCCTGGCATCTCTCATCACCTTTTTACAGCCACACCAGCTGTGGTTTTGCTCTCCAGAGGTCACTCTGGGGAACAGGTCCTTTTCTTGCACCTCTCAACCTGCTGGAGTTTAAGTACCTTCTGCTTGGGACATTATGCCGTGGCTTGCTGTTCACAGCCATAAAATTCCACTGATAGCTGCATAAATTCTTTTCTTGGGGAAAGGATCCTGCATCTCATATCCAGTAATAGGCAAAATCTTGTATGTTTTCAAAGCATTATGGAAGGCTTTCTAAGGCACCGTAATCGTGCTCCAAAGTCAGATACCACGGTGTCTTTTGGGAAGGTTAGCAACTCAATGGAAACATAAATGTTTCCAGGCTTTGACAGAATACCAAAGAATTGGAATATCCACTTTTTATGTTGCCAGGAAAAAAGCTGTAGAACCTTCCAGGTGAGGTGAAGTTTGCCATAAATAATTTAATCCAATATAATCTGCTGTAATTTCAATATTCGTTTGCTTCTTGTGCCAGAGATGGATAATTCTTCTTTGGAATTACTCTGTGACTTGGAAGCGAATGTTTGCTTCCCTGCCTGCTGTCTGGGCAGCTTTAGGTCATTTTTATAAAATACTTGGATCTGAAAGCCTCTTCCAGAGAGTGAAAGATCTTGAAATTACTTTTGATCCAAGTTCAATGCACTTCATTTGGCCGCTGTTGTGGCAGAAACAAATGTCGACACTGACAGAGACCACAGACAGATGAAAAAAATTCTGGCAAGGTCCCACATAGATAAGAGACAGAAGGTTTCAAAAACCTATCCAGGCATAACCTAAAGCACAGGAAAGTATTGCTGTCAGGAGAGGGGGAAGCTTGATCCAAAGGCATTCAAATCACTGCAGGGAGGAGGGGTCCTTTGATTTAATTTGGCTTTGAGTGAATTTCTGAACTCCAAATCTCTCATTCAGAATTGTGCAACGCATTTTGTCCGTGTGTAATTTTGTAGCAGGAAAACAGAGGTCCTCAATTTATCTCTAAGGCACAAATAATGAACATAATGAGGCCCAGAGCCCTGCCAATAAATCCTCACAGCCCAGGGAGATGAGCAGGTAAATGCATTTCTGATTCTGTGTGTGCTGAGATTTCAGGTGTGGCATGTGGTTAACACTGGATAAATCCAGTACAGACAAGCCTGTTGTTTAATAAATTAAAGTCTTGTGAGGTACCTAGGCTTTAATTAGATCCATTCTTACCATGTCAGGATGTGGAAAGTCTTGACCAAGGTGCTCATAGACTGCATGAGCTGCCACACCTTGGTACTGTGCATTTAATTCCTCGTCCAGGTACAGCCTCACCATCGGTCCATGGAGCCCCCAAGCGCTGTGGTTGTACAGAGAACACTCTGCCAGCTTAATGCCTTTATCAATTTCTTCTTGGTGGGGACTGGAATCTGCACTCAAGCAACATCCATGGCCCAAAGGGCTGCAATGGCTCCTGGGCACTACCCACTTCTGATTCCAGAGACCAGACCCAAAGCCAGTTCTGTTGGGTTTGTAAGAGGAGATGAAAACTACCTCTCTGATAGCACAGGATTATCTTTGCAGTATATATTTATTAGATGCAAATATATATTAGATGTCAAAACGTGTGAAAGTTTAACAGCCAAAATCCATGCTCAGTTATGGTGTGGAAATGTGGGGATAAGCTACTCAGCTGGACAGTCCTGCAGAACTCATTGCCATTGCCATACCAGGGTCTGAGGTTGGCCACAATTCTTTGATTTTCCAGTGGAGACCACTTGTCCCAGTTTCAGCAAAGCGTTCCACCCTGGATCAGCCACGGCACGAAGGCACTGTGGTGTCTGCAGCCACGGTGTGACTCAGGAGCTCTGCTGGCTGTGTTCATCTCCTGGGGACCAGTATTGTTCCCATTATTGTACATCTTCCCTGTCCCAGCAGAAACCAGCACACTCAGTGGGACTGCACCTCAGATAAGAATCTTGGAGAAGCCACTGAAGGGGAAAACTGAAATGGATTCTTAAATGTATCATATGGTGATGGAATGAGGAACAAAGGGGAAATATTTGCATAAAACCGTGTAGTTCTATGTGTGTAATTGGTAGGTGCTCTTTCTTAATTACAGCACTTGTGCTTGTGTGGACAGTCAGATCATGGTTCCCTGCTCCCCATCACTGCTGGGGGAGAGCTCAGAGCCACCTCGGTGTCCTGGCTTCAGGAGAAGGGCTCTCACTCCCTTGTCATCCCACGTCCTGGGGCGAGCTCGGAGCTGGGCCAGGACACAGTGCATCTTTCCAAGCTCCCCCTGGATTTTGGGCACATGACTGTAATCCCTCACCATCGTCAGGTGAGGCCAAGCAGGCACACACAGCTCTTGCTCTGCACTTCTTTTCTGGCTGGTATAGGTAGTTCCCGTCTTTTCCTTAGGAGAATCACCTCCTCCAGGCTGAGTTCTACCACAGGAGTTGGGGTGAGCAGGACTTGTCAACCCTGTTTCTGAGGATTTAGCTCAAACTCAAGTGGAACCCACGGGAGTTTAATTCCATTAGCACTCCTAGCCCAGTGTGGGTTTGAAACCCATTTCCACGTTTGAAATCTTGAAAACACTCCCTGGGCACGGTCTTGCAAGCCTGTAAATCCCCTCTTAGCACCTATCCCTTTCCCAGGAAACATCTCACCGTATGGAGCTACTGTGCCAATGTGCATAACTGCCTCTCATCTTCCCAGGAAACATCATTTGGCTCCGAGCGCTGCGCTTCAGTGAATTATCATTTATATCATCACGTATCTGCGCGTTTATTTTCCACGGTGGCCATTACTAATGGTGCGCTGCACTTAAGGAAAACCTCCAGCGAGTGGGAAATGCAGTGTCCGTGGACAATCAGTGCTGGAAGCAGTCCGGCGGCTCTCTGCATGGGGGGCTCAGAGAGAAACCACAGCTCAGCGAGCAGCCGGGGTCCCCGGCAGGCCACCCTGCCTGCAGCTGGGGACATCGGCTTTTCCCACTTAAAAAAGAAAACCCGTTAAAACAAACAAAAAGAAATTGCTAAGCGCAAGGCGATGTTTTCCACCGTGCTTTCGTCCCGCGGAGCTCTAGAGAGTGATGTTCGTGGAGCTTTCGCTCCCGTGAGTGATGCTCGTCGCCATCCCGGGGCAGGGGGGTCTGTCCGGTTCGGCGGGTCCCTCGCAGCCGCTGCCGGAGGCTCCGCACCGGCTCCCGCGGAGCCTCCCCCGCCCAGCCGGGCCGGCCCCGCCGCGGGGACCGGAGCAGGAGCGGAGCAGGAGCGGAGCCTCCCCCGCCCGTTCGGGCCGGCCCCGCCGCGGGGACCCGCTCGGAGCGGGGCGGGGCCGGGGGAGGGCGGAGCCGGCGGGCGGCGGCGGCGGCTTCGGGAGCGCCGCGCAGTGCGGAGCGGAGCCGGGCGGCGAGAGGGGTCCGGCCGGCGCCTGCAGCCGGGCCGGGCGGAGCGGGGCGGCCGCCCCGCGGGGATTACAGGCTTGCGAGGCTGTTTCGGAGGGGCCGGGGCCGGGCCGCCGCCTCTCCCCCATGGAATTCACCTGAGCGCGGTCCGCGACGGGAGGGACGGCGCCCGGCGGGAGCCCGCTTTGGCTCGGGAGAGGACGGGCATGACTTTTTAAGCGAAACAAAAACAATCGGCCCCCCCAAACGCCCCGGCAAACGGCGGAAGGGAACCCAAAAAGCCGCCCGAAGGAAGGGACGCGCAGCCGCCGGCGCTGGAGCCGCGGAGGGAGGGAGGAGGCGCCGCGGCCGCACCGCCCCGCACCGCCCCGCAGCCGGAGGTGCCGCCGCTGCCCCCGGCCGCCGCCGCACATGGTTTTCTTTGTCCTGCTGCCGCTCGCGTAGCGCCAGCTCCGCGCTCCCCGCACGCCTCGCTCCTGCCGGGAACCATCTTGCGGGAGCGGGGAAGGAGCTCGGCGGCCCGGTGAAGGATGCCCGCCCGGCGGCCCGCGCTCCCGGCCCGCGGAGCCGGCTCCCCGCGGAGGATTAGTTGGGGTTTGGCCGCGGGACGCTGAGAGCAGCGCTGGATCGGAGTTGCCGCTCACGCCCGTCCCTCCCGCACCGCCATGAGCCGCGGGCCGGCCCCGCGGAGCCCCCGGAGCGCAGGTAAGCACCGGGCCGGGGCGGCTCCTGCTGCGGGAGGGAGCGGAGCGGGCCGGGCCGGGCCGGGGAGCAGCGGCGGGGCCGCGGGCAGGTGCGGGGCCGCTGCCGTGCCAGCAGTGAGTCAGGCTGCGCTGTCTGGACAGGAAATATTTTAGTCATACATCCCCTCGAACGGCAGCGCATTCCTCGGTGAGGGAAAAATACTCTTTGGGTCATTTTTTTCTGTGCGGTTTGTTGGTTTTTTTGGGTTTTTTTTTTTTTCTTTAAGCTCAGGGATTGCTGACTTGTTTCATTTCGCGGTGGAAAGGATTAAGCTGCGCTTGGTAACGAGGGGATTTGCAAGGGAAAACGGCCCAAGTGCGAGGGAGGGAGCTGTGTGGCACCAGCTCCGGCTCCGTGCCCGAGACACCGGGGGAGCTCCTCGGGCAGAGCACCCCGGATAACCCCGTGCTGTCCCCAAGGGTCACGGTGGCGGCAGACAGAGCTGTGAGTGCTCCAGAGAGACCCGGCAAGATCGGGATAAAGGGGAGACAAGAGAGAGTTGCTCTTGGCTGGTGTAAGGGAAGGGAGCGCCGAGCTCCTCTCCGCCGCTGGAACATCCAGCTTCGGCCACATCGCACATAAAGGCACTTTGTTGTCTGCGCCGATTCCTGTCAGCACCGAGCAGGGTTTGAGACTGAATTTCATCCTTCTGGGGTAGTAGCGAGTTGTTGCGGGTTTTTGAGTCAGCTGGGTTTTTTTGTTCCTTCGGTGTTGTTGCGTGATGTGACTGCCTAGCTGTGGGAAAATAATATTATTTGCATGGAAATTGGCACACTGTGTGTCTGCTGACAGAGATTGCGCTCGCCTCTGTGTCGCTGCTACATCACCCTAATTGCTATTTTGTATTTAAAACCCAATTTTTAAGTAAGGAAACGGGCAGGCCAAGTTCATCTCACCGTTCCAGCCAGCGTTTGGGTTATCTTCATGGTAACGCAGGCAGTGTGGTTATTTCAAGTTGCTCTTCCATTCGGCTGTGTGTGGTCAGTAATGCAGAATGAGCTTCGCTCGTGGATGAGCTTTGTCTTTGTAAAATAATTCCATTTTTAGACAGATGTTTCATGGTTAATCACCTGCCAGGCTGCTCCGGAGGAATCTGTTCGAGGTGTGCCACTTGCAGGTGTGCCACTTGCAGGTGTCACAGCCCTGCTTGTGACCGGGGTATGCGGTGGCACAGGAAAGGACTGCACCTGAAAAACCGTGGCTTAAAAAACAACCTCTTGGTTCAGGCTTGGCGTTAGGGCAAACTTTGTAAAAAGATGTTTTCCTCTTTGTAGTGCTTGGAAAAATCAAGCGAGTGGGAAACACGGAGCTGTGCTGTTTTGTTTTGAAACAGTAAAATAAAGTAATAGCTGAAACTGTAAGAAGTTTGTTTGGTTTTTAATACTGGATTTTCTTTCTAAAAAGAAGGACTGGTTCAGAGAGTTTTGACTTCAGAGAAAAGCTGCATTTGAGAAGACAACAACAGCTGAAATTCACCAGGAAAGATTATTTTTAAGCAGGCTGATTGGCAAGGGTAGGAAAGCATTGAGCCTCTTGTTGGACTAATACTGGGCTGCCCTTTAAAGCACATGGCTTTCTTGATCTCTTCAATTTCTGCATTATTCACATATTTTCATTAATTTAGAGAAAGTCGTCACTGAATAATAAATCCATCATTGGGTGATAAATCCAGTGTTTACAAGGTATTTAATTGAGACGAAATGCACCAGCTCGGCTTTCAAATAAGCCAGCAATAGTCTAGTAAAATTTGTCTAAAAGTCTGAAAAATAATGCTATTTTTAATAATTAATTGTACAAATCTTGTCTGTCACTAACTTGAGGGCAAACAGTTTTTTCCAGCGTATTCCTGTGCTGTGATGCACAGTCTGAGCCGTGTCTACTCATTCATCGGGAGTTTCACATCCAAGTTTTTAGTGCAGTCGAGGTAGCGAACGTATACGTTGATTGTCTGGTGATTTTTATCTAATTTTGAATTGAGAAAATCCTTCCCTTTAAAAAAATAAACAAACCCACAGCCCGCTTTCCAAACAGTGTTTTCAATTACTGTTCCCAAAGCCAGCAAGAAAACAGTTTCTAGGGAAAAATGAAAATCTTTCTCAAGTGTTGTGTTTTAACCCCATTTGCAGTGTTCTGTTCCTGAGCACGTTTTCCCTGTGTTTTCCAAGCTGTCTGTGCTGTTTCTCAGCAGGTCTGGGCTCCAGTTTGGAACTGAACAGCTCTGTGCTTTTTGTGGGTGCAGAGGTGGGAGAAGTTTGAGCTGAGCTGCCCGCGTGTGTGTTGTGTGTGCCCAAACACAGCAGCACACAGCTGCCAGAAACTCAGTCCTTTTGGGCTCGGGCTCTTTGAAAAATGAACATTTTCAGTGTTCCTCCCCTGCCTGGTTTTGTGCCGTTGGAATTTCTTAAAGGGGGCAGATCAATGATTTTGTGGGAAACTGAAATAAAGCTTTTTATATGGGTGGAGAGCTGAGCTGGCACCCTGGCGTAGGAACAGCAGGAACAGGCAAGCCACTAACACAATATTGAGGGGAAAAACCTCCGTGGATAGAGGTGGCTTGATGAAAAAGAAAAGGTTTATTAGTTTACACAGCGAGGTGTCAGAAATCAGTGATTCTGAGGAAGGCAAAGCTGACGTGGAAATACACACTGATCCTAAATACTGACACGCTCTTTATCTTTCAAAGAGCTTGCAACAGCAATTTAGAAAATTACTAACCTAAGTTATCAACGCTGCTTTGAAGGTGGTAAAAATCGAATGTTCGCACAGCAGGGATCCCAAAAATACTTTAAAAATTAATTAAGAAATCTGCAGTTCTGGAAATTCCTGAGACTGGGCTGTCTGGTTCGAAATCACGACTCTTCTCCATTGCAAAATCAATGTCGGAATGTATTGGATAATGGCAGTACAAAGATACAGTGTCTGTGCAGCTAATGTTGGAGAAAAAGCCCATTTCTTTATGAAATAGAGCCTTTCCAAAGAAATATCTGCACTGCAGGGCGGCGAAGCACAGCCGAACAGCACCACCTGATGGACACGGGCTCTGCAATTCCTGGTTTTGTCTCCTGGTTTGTTTCCCCGAAATTCACACACACACACACACACCTCTGCCTGTGCATAAATACAGCGCCGTGCCTTCGGAAATCTATCACTGCTACAAAATGTAACTGCTTTTTTTTTTTCTTTTTCTTTCTTTTTTTTTTTTTTTTATTGGTCTTTCAGGCATCTGATGCCAGCTCTGAGAAACTGTTCAACGCTGTCACAAATAAAGGTAAGGCTGCAATTCACATCCCAAACAGATTTATTTTCCTTTTTTCCCCACACGTTTCTTTTCATGCCAGTTTCAATGGGAGATGAAATGTGACTTGTCTTGCAGAAATGTCGCAATCAGCTTGTTAGTGCTTTTTATGTTTCTCTGGGTTTCAGACGTGTTCTGTATGCTTGGTAATTGCTTTGCTTAATATAAAATATAGGCTTTAAATAATGCATTGCCTGCCAGGTCAGAATTAATTTAAATAACAATATTAAGGAATAGTTTATTTTACAAATGGCTTTAATTTAAGCTCATTTAAATAACTGTAAGAGTTTTCAAAATGTTTTAACTTGATTGTTACTCATCAGCTCCGTGATAGACGTGGAATTATGAATAGCCAATTTGCACTGCTGACAGTAATAACCAGCCAACGTTTAGTATTCACAGGATAATAGTCATAAACCATGGCTTACTGTGCTGTGTGCTTTCTGTAGAGTTAATAAATGATAGAGAGGGCCACATTTAAATATTCAGTATCCCATTAATTTCTTCCAAACAGCAATCCAAAGACAGAGTGGCTAATGATATAACAGTACATTAAGGGAAAGGCTCACTCAGTGCCCGTGAGCTGCCCTGCTGGGCCTGCAGAGCCCTGAAAGGCTTTGGGGGAATCCTTTGGGTGTAATCCTCCTTTTTGATCTGCTTGCTGTTTTTGCAAGGAGGGTGTAGGGAGCAGCCCCAGGCATGGGTTTCACAAACAAGTCTAATTCAAAGCCTTGAAATTTTTTTTTCCTGGTTTTTACCCCAGTGTCCTGCGCGTGGGAAGGGGTGAGCTCCTGCCTGCAAAGCCGGGGTTTTGTCCCATGGGGTTTGGAGCACTCGAGTCAGTCTGAGTTAGAAGAGGCAGACTGGACTGGTTTGAAACTGGGCTGTGTTTTGTTTGCCGGGTGTGGATTTGCTCGGTATTTGCCCTGTCTGCTTCTCCCTGGGTTTGGTTCCTTACTCCAGCGAGTCACTCCAGTGCTTCTCTGTGCTTTTCAATTCCACCGAGTTGTGGTGGTTTAACTGGGGACAGAATGTGACCCCGTTACCTTTGGAATTCCCATGCTGACCCACTGCTGCTTCTGAAGGCTTCTGCTGCATATTGAATTATACCTGGATTTAATTGCATTACGGATCCGTAGTCCTGTTTTTTCATGTATTAGCATCCTCTGGAAGTACAGTCTGGATTATTTCTGTGGTCTAAGCAGGTTATCTCACTTGGCAAGCTGATTTATCCTTTGTGATTAATGGCATTTACAGGTTCCCCAGGCCCTTCTGGAGACTGAGAGTAGGTGGCACAGCCATTAGAAGGGAAGAGCTTCGTGTCTGGAGTGACCCCAGGCCCCCAAACTACATGTGACTGCATCTTTATTTTGCTAATTTGCTGTAAAAGGCTTTGGCATTTGAGCAGCCCTTTCCTGGGGCTGGGCAGGAGCAGCCCCACATTCCTGGTCCAGGCCTGTAACCAGGGTGAGGTGACTGATGAAGAGTAGGCCCCTCTTCCTCTTCTTTGCTTTTCTTTTTTGACTCAAACACATTTCCCACATTCTTATTGCTGTTTACTTACGGGGCTTGATTCGTGGCATCCCTTTGGATGTGAATACCCATGCTTGACAGGGAGCCTTTTCTTCCGAGGTACTTTTCTTTGGTGATTTAGTTCCCTTGAAAGGATTAGGGTTTCTTTGTGTAGCCTAAAATCAACATGAGCTTTTCGAAGCTTTGCTTGGGAAACCGTACACAAATAAGCTTTTTAGTTGATGGTAGATTATTCCTTTGCCCCTTATTTCCATCAAAATGGCATCTTTCTTTTCTCCTCCTGAGTTTCCCCTTAAAGCCATATGCTAATTCCTGTTGGTAACATGAATGACAAGGGAGGAATCAATGCAAATCCAGGTGCGGCCAAACCAGGCTGGCTGGTATTTTCTTTTTTTTTTTTTTTTCCTTACCCTCTTTTTTTATTTTTTTTCCACTGGGAGAAAGAGATTAAGGGGAAAGAGAACGGAAAAAGCATTGGGGACAGTTTTGTCAAAGGGATTAGCATTCAGACTACAAAATATCAGGAAAAGAAGCTCAGAAAAGCTCCCCTGTTTGGAGATAATGTCAGTAATTGCTGGCAGGCAGGTGCTGGGCTCTCTGCCGGGGCTGGGGGTGCTGTTCTTGCTCTGAGTGCCGGCCCTGGGGAGCTCCAAGTGCCTGGGGGCTGTCAGTTTGATAAATTCCCAGTTCAAGTTCCCTCTCCGCAGCTCAGGCTGTTCGCTTCCAAGCCAGCTCTTCCCCACTGCGTTGTCCACGGCTGCTTTTGCCAAAAGCAATAAAAGTCACTTGTAAGAAAGGTCAGATTTGCATTGGGTAAATCATGATGGAACCTTCCAAGCTGCCAGGCTGGGAGGGCTGGGCAGGCTGACAGCGTCCGGCCCTCTGAGTCCTCTTGGGTGTCCCACAGCCACCCGTGTCTCACACACTGCTTGGGTTCTTCATGCCTTTTTAAAAATCTTTTTAGTATTATTCATAACTGAAGTAGCAGAAAATACAGAAGTAGTGTATTTACGGAGCAGGTACAAATCCTGAAGCGTTTTACATCTCATATATACGTTTTGTCCCCTTTCTGTCATTTCGTTGTGGACTTCAAGGTTTAAGATGTGCTCAGGCTCAAGGAGTGATGGATTAGTGTGGATGTGCAATGTGGAGCAGTCCCTTCCCCAGAAACACTAAGAATTTAAAAAATCCAGAGCCAAGTGAGATCCCTCCCAACCCTCTCTGGAAGAGCTGCCCCACGCCCTCTGAGAGTTTCACCTCAGCACCATTAATCCCAGCCAAAGTGCAGGGTTTCTGCACGAATTTTTGTAACGTGACTTCTCACCACAATTAAATCCCATTATCTCTCAGTAATTTAAATGCACACATCTGAAGCTGCAGAGCAGGCAGCTCCTACTACAACTGTGTGGTTCATTTATGTTAACTCCCTCCTACCATACCCCTGGAAAACAGCTTTTCCTGAAGGGAGAAATGAGTCCCGAAGTGGTGAAGTTTTCATTTGTGCTGTATATTGAAGTTTGCCTTTGATCAGAAGCACAATTGGGCTGTTAGAGATTTTAATGTTCAAATTGTTTACAGGATGTTCATGTAAACTTTATGAATCCTTCTGCTGCGTGGCACCACCAGCTGTCAGGGAAATATTTACACTCTCAGCTGGAGGCAGATCAAGGCATGTGGGTTACGAGGCTTCACCGGTCGCTGAAATACCAGTCAGATCAAGCCCTGGCTTTTTAGGTGGTTCTACAGCAATATTCTGCCCTAGAAAAAACAGGCACGTTGTTGTTTCTCCCCTTGGCTTCTGAGGTGAAGCATTTCTTGAGGATGCTCTACAACATCTGTTTCTGTAAACAAGCAGGGAGCTAAAGCTGGCAATTCCTTCCCTGCTGATCCCTTCGCAGGAGATCCCTGGCTGTGGAGAGGTGCTCTCGCTCCTGAGTGAGCTCCCCACGGCATCTGGAGCTGCATGGGAGTGGATCCAGCTCTTCAGGCAGCAGTGGTGACGTGGTCAGTGTGCCAGGGCTCTGCCAGGGCTCTGCCAGGGCTGCCTCCCTCCTTTGCAGGCTCTGCAGGAATCCACAGAACGTCCTCACTCGCTTGGGGTGTGTTCTCAGCCTCGCCTGCAGTTTTTGGGGTGGCTGCTCCCTGCTGCCTCTTCTCACTGAAATGCCTCTTCCCCCCCTGCTCTCGGAGCTCTGGAGCAGCCCCAGCACTGTGGGGAACTGGCCAGCAAACCTCAGGGACTGCTGAACCACCCCAGATGTCTGCCTTTGGGGCAGCTCCACCCCACAGCTGACAGCGGTGTCTCCTCACTTGCTGGCAGAGGTGTCCCTGGTGGCTTTGGATCACCGGTTTGCTGGTGTTCTGTGGGCTTCAAATGCATTTTCAGTATTGTCCATGGGGAAGTTCAGTGTCTCATTAGGGAGAGGCTGAGCACTGGGAGAAGTTGTGGGTTTGGAGAGCCTGGGTTTCTGGTACCCCTGAGTTAGATGAGAACAGCTGCTGGGTCACTTCACTCCTGACTTCTGAGTGAAGCAGAGAAAAAGGTGGATAAATGTCTTGAGATGGTGCTTTGTTCTGCTGCACAAAAGAGCGAGGCAGCCATTCCTGTGCCAGGGAGTCTTCATCTGAGCAAGGAATTAGTTCTTAACAATTTTGTGTTTGTTCCTCTGCTAAGCACAAAGCACCCCTCTCCAGTCCTGCTCCTTTCCATGCCCTTCTCTGTGTGCTGCTGGCTTCTTGGCTGGGCTGTGGGGTGCCAGGGCTGTTCTGTAGCTTCAGGAAAAGGTCAGTGGATAATGGGATGTGCCCAGAGGGATGTACCCAGAGTCTGAGGTAGCCTCTTCCAAAAATTTCAGATTCTTGAGTTGTTAAACTTAGAAAACAGAAGCCTGTCAAAGCATCACAGGTAACTTTCAAGTTAGTAATTCAAAACAAAAGCAGAAAGCGGCCAGCATGGTCCAAGCACCTGAAGGCATTGGCTTTTCCTGCCCAGAGCAGCAGAGGGAGGAGTTGGTTGTGTTGCTCTGGGCATCCCTGCCCCTTTGGGCTGGTATCAAGTTCCCTTTGTGGTCAGTTGGTGATCACATGCCCCCAAGAGTTCATTTCAGGCTGTGGATTTTTGCGAAGTCAAGCTATTCCAGGCTAGGGAGCGAAATGACAATATTTGCCAACACAATTGTATCTCATATGGAGGGAATATTTGTTTTGTAGATTAGCCTATATTTGATTTTCTCAGAAAAGACATCAGTGTTGGGCTGTAAAATTGGTTCAAAAGAAGGTGGAAATATTCTTGGAGTAGGAGACAGAGATGCTGCCTTGCCTGTGGTTGGGGGAGTCCAGGCTGGGGGCTGCTGTGAGATTTGGTGAGCAGAGCATCCTGCAGACCTCCCCTGTCTGGCCTGCTGTTAGTCTCTCCCTTGTAATAAAATGTTACTTTCTCTGAAAATGTATGTTTATTTAACTAGGTCTCTTTTTGCTTCACAATCTGGATTCCATTCAGTCAGTTACCACTCCAATTAACTAACAATTATTTAACATTAACAGTAATTACAGACGCCAGTTAAGCGCCTACAGATGTCAACTGTTAGCTTTGTACCTAATCACTCAATGAAATGGAGAAAGTTCAACAAACATCAATTAGCCAAGCAATTAGTATGAGGTAGGAAAGAGCATGTTATCGTGTGTGAGCTGATTCAATTTATTTTATTTTGTCAGTAAAACACACACAGGCAGACAAGCAGCAATAAGTTGCTGAGATTAGATAAAGCTGTATTGTTTTGCTGCTTATACAAGATTTTTTTTCCCCTCTCCTGTTCTCTCCCTTACATAGCTTCAGTGTGCTTTGGCAGGCGTTGTTATCTTATCAAACGCGTTTCATTTCCAGTGGGAGAGCACAGAATGTCACAGCGGAGGGGCTGCGTTTCCATCAGGTGTCACCTGAGCAGAACCACTCCAGGCTCAGCCTGGCAGTGGGTTTAACCCAGGTTTAACCCAGGGCTTAGGCCAAGGACAGCACACAATGGATCTGTGCTTGCAGGTAGCTCAGGACAGCGTGAGCTCCTTCCTGGATTTGTCATTTTGGGTTGGTTCAGGATGGGCTCCGGTTCCACAGCTCCTCTCTTGGGCTGCGAGGGGAGCACAGGGCTCTCTCCTGGTGGGAGCAGCCAGGAGCCAGCCTGAGAGAGGGAACAGCTGGCACAGGGCGTTCCCAGGAGCTGCCAGCATCACCCCCAGCCCTGGAGGGGAGCAGCGGTGCCTCCATGGCACCAGGGAATGTTTGTGGGGGCCCCTGTGCCCTGTGTGGCTCAGAAATAAAATAAGAAAAAGAGAAGGGATGGACCATAAGTTAACTTTACCTAGAGAGAAATGGTTGATTCCCAGCCACCACCCAAGCTGCAGCACCAGCCTCTCTGCCAAGGTGGTTTGAAGTCAGGAGAGCTGTGCAGAAGGTGCTCAGGGTGTGGTTCTGGGGTACACGAATTGCCCAGCAAACACCCAGCTCTGCCAGCAGCCCTCACCTCCCCAGCCCTCCTCCCTAGGATCTAATGCCTCCTCACGCTGGGCACTATGGCACAGCCTCAGCACGGGCTGTTAGACAGCTACTGTAATTTTGAAAAGAAAAAGCACCCCAAAATCTCCCCCACCCCACAGTTTTGACACTCTGGATATCAGTAGGAGTTCTTCAAGGATGTCTACAGGAATTGTGGGGTTTTTTTTTTTCTTTTTGTTTTTTGGTTTTTTTAAATAAAGTCTTAAAAGGTGCTTAAAACCAAAGCAAAAAAGGCTTTTTTTTCCTTCCAGTTCTCAACTGGAACGCAAACAAGGATACCTTTTGCTTTCAGAAAGGTTGGACAGGGTTTGGAGCAGCCAGGTCTGGTGGAAGTGTCTGTCTACAGCAAGGGCTGGAATGAGATGAGCTTTAAGGTCCCTTCCAACCCAAACCATTCCATGATTAATCACCACCCTGGCATTTTTTAAATGTTTCCCTGCACAAAATGGTCCCACAAAGTCAGATGTTATTTTATCATGCAGGCTGCCCACAAAAGCCCATGAAGTTCTATGAATTAGTCGTTGTTTTCTGAAGTGTGGGAATAGGAGCTGAGAACCACAGGCAGATCTCACTGTTGCTTTCCAAAATCTCCGCTTTTTTTTTTTATTTCCTAGAAAAACAGAGTCTGAACACGTGAAGAAACTCTTCAGTGTATGACCTGAGTGCAATAATATTTGTCTGAGTAGGCAGAAAAGCTGAAATCAAGCTTCCCAGTGAGAGCTGCCACGTTCCTTCTGGTGGCAAAGAAGACTTTGTGAAGGATGAAATTTTAATCTGGTGAATTTTTAGCTTTCTCAGGGCTCAGCACAGATTATCCAAAGGAAAAGGCAGGGCCTGTTTATGAGGAGAAGGAGGGGGTTGTGAGAGAGCATTTCTGGGCTCAGGGGGAGGGCAAACAGATCCTGATTTGTCCTTGTTTAGGCTTCAGCTCAGTGTTGTGCTTCCTTGCTCCACTGCCTTCAAACACTTGTTAACACCCAGGATTTCCTTGAGTGCTCCTCTGGATGAGAGCCTCAGGAACAAATCCTGGGACATCCTGGGGACTCTCAGCCTCCCAGGATCACTGAGATTTCCTTTTTTTCTCATCCCTGGGGGATGTTGGTGAATGAGGGGGACTCAAGCCCCTTTTGCTGTCCCTGTCCCCAGCAGGTCCCACTCATGGGGTTCCACAAACACTGCGGGGTCTGGGGGCTTGGGGGGCTCTGGAGAGCTGGGACCACCTGGGCCAGCCCAGGCCTTGGTAGAGGGAGGAGGGGAAGAACCTGGGAAGAGGTGAAGGTGCTGCTGTAGCTCCCAAATCCTCCAGGTTAGTGGGCACTTTTGGGAATTAGAGGTAAAAAGGAATTTGAGTGGCTGGTAATAGAAAACAGCTGCTGCAGGGCAAGTCCTGAGGAAAAACGACTCCATGGAAATGGGTCTGCCAATAATAAAGCCACAAATAAATACTTAGCTCATTTGCTAGGTTGTTGGTCCCATAAGCACTGAAACTTCATTTGTTAAGAGAAGCAGCATTTAAAAATGAAAAGCAGATGAGCAAGGCCTTGTTTTTGCTGCTGCTGGCTGGGTTTATTGCTGGGGTTGTATGCCTGGGGCCCGTGCAGCTTTCAGCAGGTGTGGGAGCAGCCTGGGGACCTCAGCACCAGTTTGTTCTGTCCTATGATAATAAATATTGGGTTTTCTTTCTTTTCTGCTTGCCTGTGTTGCTGAGATAAATGATTATTAAAATCTGTCTTTGGCAGTTTTTCAGTGCCAGGCAGGACCTGCTGCCCCTGGGAAGGGGTGGGGAGCTGTGCCAGGAGCTCAACCTCAGGGGTGAGCCAGCTTTGGGACTACAAATACCAGCTCTCCTGACAGCCTGGGGTAGCACAGAGATTGTTGTCATTAAGGGAATTGCTCTCCCAAGGCAGTTAATCCTCAGGTGTTTTGGTTAGGGAGGCAGGGAGACACTTGAGGCTGTGATAGATGGAAAGTCTGATGCTGAGTTTCTGATGCTCTCAGGGAGAGAACAGCTGGAGTCTTTCCTCTTCCATCTGATTGCATCTAGGAGAGCTTCTTTAGGTTCTCCTGATGATCTTCCTGAGGTCTAAGGAGGTCTTACATAGTTTTCATGTGGAAGAAATGGGGTGAACTCCTGGGCTCACCTCTTCATCAGGAGAGGCAGAGGAACGATCTTGGTCTTCATTCTGCTCTTCATTCATTGCCAGAAGTTCAGCCTTGTGTTTCTCACTCCCAGTCAAGCGGGTGTTGATTTGAAGGTGTGGATTGTTGCTGTATGAATAGACAACCTCCAGAGCCTTTCCCATGTGGGTGGAAACAAGGAAAGCAGTCAGGGTTTTGGAAGGAGCAGTGTGGAAGGGCTGTGCCAGGTCCTGTGAACACCTTCAGGGATGAGAACATGCTCAGGAGCAATCCTGGAGCACCAGGCTCATTCAGCCTCTTTCCCCACCCCAAGAGAAATCCCGTGGCTGCATCAGACACAGTTTAAGGCAGAGTCATTTTGAAGATGTGGTTCTTGAGCAAACAGCTCATTATAACCCAGTTCATCCTTGAGCAGCTGAAGTTATCACTCCACACACCACCTCTGGCCCTGTTTGCACAGCCCCTCACTCTGCACACCAGGCCCACGGCCAGGACTTGTGGGAATCACTGTAATACAATTAAATGGTGATAACAATCACCTGGCAAGCTGCTCCACTTGTCTGGAAAGGGCTGGGCAATACGTGCGTGTGGGACAAGTCTGTGCATCTTTGGAATTAATAAAAAAATTGAGTTTGTCGACAATCCAGCCTGCAGTAAATTAACACCTTGCTTAAATAGCTGACAACTTGAAGGAGGGGGTTGTTGTTTTAATACTTCAGCTTGTTTTCTCTGTCTTCACATGCCCTGTCCAGCATCTCCTCTTACTCAAATAACCTAATTGCTCTCCAGCCTTTCAACAGCACATCAGCTTAGTGCCTTGTTGCCAAGGTGCTTGTTCACCTCAAGGCCTCATTATGTTTTGCCACTGTATCAGGGCCAAAAATAACTTGACAATACCTGCTCCATACACAGGTCTCCCAGTGACAAACAAATAATTGGGTGAAGCAAGCCCTAAGCACAGTGAGCTGCTGTGTGCACAGCCCCTGGTGACAGCAGCACCACGCTTCAGAGAGTGCTGGGACACAGGGGACAGCTCTGTGTGGCATCTCCTCATCAGCACAGGGCCAGCCATTGCCATCTTCCTGGAGGTAAAGGGCTGGCAACTCAGAGCAAAGCCTTATTGAAGGCATTTGAAGAAATAAGAATTACAGAACAGTGGCAGTCACATCTTGTCATCTTAGGGGATCTCTGGGTGTGACAAGAAGTGATCCATCTTCGCCTTTTAGTCTGATATTATAATTAATTTAAAGTTCATTGCTGTGCATACTTAGAACTGAGATTAGCTGGCAACTTTTCTCTGATGATGGTTTTGATTGCTCTGGCACTTTACACGAAAGCAATGAAACCTCTTGTCTTTGGAGCGTGTTAAGGTGTCCTGAGCAGGCAGCGAGCGCCAGGGTCCCCAAAAGTGAGGGGTGCCCAGCAGGACATTCCCTTTGGAGCAGTCACTGTCCTGCAGCCCCTTGGGCCAGCTGGGCTGTGCCAGCACCTGGGACAGTGGAAAGTGTCCCTGCCCATGGCAGGGTGGCACTGGATGAGCTTCAAGGTTCCTTCCAGCCCAAACCTTTCCGGGCTCTCTGAGTAGCTGATGTTGCTAACCCTGTTTCGGTGGATAAAACAAAATGGGTGCATTCCCAAGTGTGTGAGACACTGTAATCTTACATTTCCTGGAATTGCTCCTTTTTAGCATATTTTAACTCCTTTCTTGTGCCTGTGAGCAAGTAGAAAGTTGGGATTTTCAGGCAGGTCAGTCCCAGTGTGGTACCAGCAGCCGAGCAGGGGAAGGAGGATGTTCCAGCTCCAGTGGTTGTTTGCTCAGGCAGGCAGAGCTTGGGGAAGAGGGAGAAGCAGCACTGTGATGTTACTGGAAGTGATTCAGAAAGATACTACAGGGGGACATTACTTGTTTTGGCAAAGAATCTGTGGCATTTTTCTGCAGTGTTTTATGATTCTTCCGCTGCTAGCAGGCAGAACAAGGAGTGGCCAAAAAAACCAGGGCAGCAATGGAAACTTCAAAGCTCAGGTTTGAAGGGTCAGTTTGTGGGTAAAAGCCTGCTTTCAGAATTTATGTGTTCATGTTGCTTATTTTAGTAAACATATTATGGATAAAGTAATTTCCAAATGCAAACAGGAGGCAGCAAATAGGATTCTGTCTTTGAGCTGATTCTTCAGGAAATGATAAACAGACTTCAGAAGTCTCCATTTGAATGTTTAGGTTTTATTTGCTTTCCTTTGGCTAACCATGGAACTTAAGCACTGCTTAAAACGTGGAGTTTATCACTGGGCTTTCATTTTCTCTCTGCAACTCCAACGTTGCCCTGTGTAGATGGAGTGAATCCATCCTGTTGGGCTGTGGTTTTAATATGGAAAAAGCACGCAGAGAGCTTGCTCTGACAGGCAGAAGGTAAATGATTTCCCTATGTCTCAGGCAGCTTAGACTTTTTTTCTTTTAAAAAAAGAAAGAAATTGCTTATACTCTATTTACCTTTTCCCCTGAGGAGTGAACGGGAGGTGGAGGCAACACATACTTTCTGACATGGTGTGTTTGAGATTTCTCTTCTTGCAACAACAACACGTCAGCCAGGAGCGAATTTCCTGAGGGTGGTTTGCTGATGGACGTGCTGAACCTTGCCTTGTCAACAGGCACATTCCTGGGATTTCACACACCAGCAGCCCTGGTGTGAAATGGGAGCTGTACAGAGCAATAATTCATGTTTATTGTGCAGATTAGGAGCAAACTGCAGCAGGATGGGAGCTGCTTGTGTTTGAGTGCAGGACTTGAAAGGTTGGGATGAGTCCAGAGGAGGCCATGAAGATGCCCCAGGGGCTGGAGCTGCTCTGCTGTGAGGAAAGGCTGAGAGCTGGGGTTGTTGGTGATGAGGAGGCTCTGGAATGAGCTCATTGCAGCCTTCCCATGTCTGAGGGGGCTCTGGGGCAGCTGGAGAGGGACTGGGGACAAGGGATGGAGGGACAGGACACAGGGAATGGCTCCCAGTGCCAGAGGGCAGGGCTGGATGGGATTTTGGGCAGGAATTGTTCCCTGGCAGGGTGGGCAGGAGCTGGGGCTGCCCCTGGATCCCTGGCAGTGCCCAAGGCCAGGCTGGATGGGGTTTGGAGCACCTGGGACAGGGGAAGGTGTCCCTGCCATGGCTGGGGTGGCACTGGATGGGCTTTGAGGTCCCTTCCAACCCCAGCCACTCCATAATTCCATGGTAAACCTTCAAACCCCACTTTCTCAAATATAAAAATAATTGCAGATTCAGGCGTCCCTTGGAGAGCTGCAGTTAGTTCTGAGAACAAAAGGCTTTAGAGTTACACGGCGTTACAATCATGTTCTTTAAAAGGGAAACCAAAATTACACAGCCTCTCTTCTCCCTGAGCATCTGCAGGAATGCACTTTCAGGTACATATATCTGTGTATGTTTTTAATAATGCTCCCTCGTTTGACATGGTGTCTTGCCAGAACTGAAATCATTAATGAACTCCAGAGGGGATTTATGCAGATCCAAAGCTGCTCATTACATCTATTTTTAAGTCTGTTGCCACACTGAGGGCAAGGGGAATTTGTTGGAACCTGTAGAGTTAAAACTTGTAATTTTGTTTGCTAACACTTGCAGAAGATTACAGCTGTGATCCCAGGCCCTTTGAAGTCAAGGGTAGCAGGGGGATCATTAGCACAGGGATTATCCCTGTTTTTCTAAGGCAGTACACCCAGAGAAAAGCTCTCTGTGCCCATCTCCTCCCACCTGGGGCATGCACATGACAGGGATGGTGTGTTGGGAATTCTTTCCAAACTCTGGCTCTTCCAGAGCATTGGGAGTGTGGTGTGTCTGTGAAGTCTCATTGTCCATGGAACCCACAAAGTCTGTCACTGTGTAAAAAGAAACTTGTCAAGGAAACAGTCTGAAGTCTTATTCTTGGAGCCAGGGTTCTGGATGACTCTGTGTGTGCATTTTGAGAAAGCTCCATCTCAAACACTGAGTATTCCTCCCAAAGGTCTCTGGGGTTAGGGTTTGTCTGGGAGCCTCTCTGCTCTGGGATGATGGATTCACAAATAAAACTTCCGCAGGCAGCTGGAACAAAGGTGCATCAGGGCCAAAAGCAAGGGCAGGTTTTTGTAGGAAAGAGCCTCTTGTGGCAGCAGAGACATGGAAACACAACACGATATGTGTCTGCAAAAGCCAAGCGTGAGGCTGCTGCTGGGTTTGGGTTCCCTGCAGGTATTTAATGGGGTTTGCTGCGACGTGCCCCAATTGGAGAGTGGTTCTGGAGCTGACAGACTCTGCTCAAGGCAAATGATTTTCATTAAAAAAGGATTTAATTAATTAGAGCCGACGGTTGGCTGACAGGTTAATTGATAAGGGAAGTGGGCCCCAGGACCTGGAGGTGAGATTATACTGTGACTTTAAATCTTTGCAGTCTCTGGTAAAACTTGGGCTTCCACTGGAATGTCAGAGAAATCTCACTGGCTGTTTTACAGGGCACGGTGCCTGAAAAGATTTGCAAGAAAAGCTGCAGTTTCCTAAAATTCAGTTTTCAAGTAAAGATCTGATCTGGCAATTTATTCTAGGCTAAGGCTCATTGAACAGTTTCAGTGACAGCTTTGCACATTGCTGTGTTCACGTGGAATTGGTTGGTCCTGACGGGAAACTCACATGGAACTTCATTAATTGGCTAAAATAAAACTTACTGCATCTTTTTTTTTTAACTGCTGAAATAAGTAATCACTTGCTCCAGTAGATGGGAGTTCTTGAACCACTCTTTTCTAATAATTTGCTTTTTAAAATGGAAATTAGCTTGGGAGTGGGTTTAGTGATTGATAGGAAGATAACTGAGAGTAGAGTGAGACTGAAAATTGGGAAGGAATTGTTCTTTGGGAGGGTGCCCAGAGCAGCTGGAGCTGCCCCTGGATCCCTGGCAGTGCCCAAGGCCAGGCTGGATGAGGTTTGGAGCTCCTGGGACAGGGGAAGGTGTCCCTGCCATGGCAGGGGATGGGAATTGATGATATTTAAGCTCCCTTCCAACCCAGACCATTCTGGGATGCTGTGAAAGGGTGACACAGGGCTGAGTCCACCCTGGAACCTGCTGACAGATCTGGGCTCTCAAAGAAATTCTTTTCCAAATCCATCTGGTGAGTACAAAGGAGAAAAGGGAGGGCTTCTGGTAGTTATTCTTTGAGCCATGTAAAAACCATATTTTACAGGGTAGAGAGATAACAGTGAACACAGGAGTAATATAGCAGGGTCTGGAAAAATTCAGCTGGAAAACTGTCTTGACCTCCACCAGAGTCCACCAAAGCTGCACAAGGAGGCTGTGGTGGGGAAAAAACACTCATCCATATTTAATGCTTTCTGTTTTGTCCAGGTTATTCCTTAAGATCTGGACGTTCACCCTTTAATTTGTGTCCAGAGAACACACAGGCAGGGCTGGATGGTGGCGTGAACATCAGAGGTGTGTTTGGCAAGAGAGGTCAGAGCAGGGTCAGCTCATGGGCAGGAAGGTCCCTGTCACTTGTGCTGCTGTAAAAACCTGAGTATAATTTAAATGTAGTTTTTGGCTGTGTTTCTAAGGAAAAGCACTGTTATGAGAAAGGTGTTTCCTGGTAAGCCAAGAGCAGCACATCACTCATCAGATTCAAAGGCAGAAATTTCATCTGTTACAAATGAGGTGATTTACACTGGCTAATAATAACTGTGACTGTTCTATGGGGGTGAGTCCTGAGGATTTGCCATAATGGTTGTTTTCATTGGCACGTGGATACCTGGCTGCAAGAGCTGAGACACTCTTGTTACAGCCCTTTTCTCTCGGGTAGAATTAGATGCATGGATTGCATATATCAGTATAATCAACCCTGCTAAGATGTAAAAACATCAAGTGTCAATCCTATCATAAAATCTAAACCCATCTTGTTTTCCTTTCCCTTTTCCCCCCACTTGTGCTCCAGCTAAAATAGACAACTGAGAAATAACTGAATGAATATAACCCATTTCTCCAAAGAAAGAAAAAATAATTGCCTCCAGACCTCTAACTTACCTGCCAAATTGCATCCTGATGTGAATTGCAATGGACAAATTATAATCTTTTGAGACAAGGAAGGAGCTGAGGGTGTCTCTGAGTGACCCTTCCCTGGTAGGCAGAGCCCAAATGGAACTAAACTTGGCAGTGATTTGCAGTGGCATCAGGCAGAGTGGGAGCCCAGGACACCCTGCAGAGGCATTAACTGGGGAGTGTGAGCACACGAGGGCTGGGCTGGGGCAGCAGCAGCTCCAGGGCTGGCAGGGTTATGCACTCCACGAGCTCTGTGCTCCACCACTGCAGGGAAAAGCCAGACTGAGCGACCAGGAGAAAACAAGGACAGTGAAGAGCACAGGGGAGGAGGAAAGTCCAACCAAGGAGTCTCCTCTTGGTGGGATTTGTCTTTTACAAGTGATGGAGGGGACAGGGACCATCAGCGAGATCTGTCCTCGAGAAGTTTGGTATTTGCTGGAGGGGTTGGAGCCAGATGAAGTTCAGTATGTGGCAGAGGGGTGGAATGAGATGATCTCCAGCCCAAACCATTCTAGGTTTCCGTGATTCCATGGTTCTGTGCCCCTTGGGTTCAGCTCAAGGCTCCTCGTGGTTCTTTGTGAGTGCAGAGCTGCTTTTGCTGCCCCAGCCAGTCCTGGGCAGTGTCTTGGTTTAAATCCAGTTTACACTCTGTGTAAATGTGGAGCAACCCAGGACATGCCTTGTGTCTGTCACACAGGTACTGGGCATTCCTGTGTTTGGGAATGGCCATGGCAATGCAGAGGATTCTTGGGCCTGTAAAAGAGAGATTTCTGTGATGTGCTTAAGACCTGGCTGCAGCTTTTATCCCATTTTCAGTGTTGGGAGTGGCTTCTGTGAGTGTGGGGTTTAACTTGCAGGAGGTCATCACAAAGGGATGAGGGCAGTAATGCAGAATGGTGCAGGATGCAAAGGTTTATTTTGAACTCCAGAAAATAGCAGTGGAGAAACAAAACTTTATTTTCAGATGGGAGAGTGTTTTGTGAAAAATCTTTCCACACACCCCACTCAAATCCCCACTTTGTCTGCACACACAGAACCTGAACTTGGCTAAAAAAGCCTTTTGCTGTAAAATCTAAGAACAGATACAAACTCAGTGAGAAACTACAGTACACACTGTAGTATCAACTGTGTAAAAAAACCCCAACAACTGAGAAGGATTCTGCTGTGAATTCAACATGAGCAGTGGACACAGGAACTTCAGTGAATACAGGAACTTCAGCAGCTGCAGTGCCTGCCGTGGTTGAGTCCTTCAAAATACATGTAAAAACTAAAATGAAATATATTCTTCCTTTATTTCAACCATCTAGATTGTTACTTCACCCATTTAGATGTATCTGGATATGCACATGGTTTTCTGGCCCTTTCAGTGCTGTGATTAGGTCTGATTTTATTTTTAGTGACTTCCTAACCTGTTGTGGAGAAGTCAAACAATCACACAGCCTTTGGTGGAACTCAAAAACCCTCTGGCATTTTACCACTCACTTAATGCTGTTACTGCCTGTGCACATTGGGGTCCATTTAGGTGCACCCTCAGAATGTACAGCCAAAATATTTGCTGTCCAAAGGCTTTAGCTGGGTTTGGATGGGGTCAGTGGCTTGTCAGATCCCCCACTGGTTGAAGCTGGAAGTCAGAAGCCAAGTGGGGAGTTTTGTACCCAACTGGAGTCACCTAAAAGCTGAGTTTGACCTCTGTAATGTGGCTGGCTGTGTGAATGGTGCTGTGGTTGGAGCTCGTGCTGCAAACAGGGATTAAGACTGGAAAAATAAAGGAGGGAATAAATCCTCCCAGCCTTGGCTGTGGGGAGCAGGAGCCACTACAAAAAGGAGGTCATGTCCCACTGTAGAATGGCTGGATAAAAACAGCACCCCTGTGTTTGTGGCAGGTTCTAGGACAGTTGTGATTGGGGTTTTTTTAACCTCAGGAACATTAAATGTCATTTGGTAACTTGCTCTGGAAGGTGATAGGAGGAGCATAAGCATTTTCTGAGGGAGTCATGAGCTGTAGAGGTTTATTAATAGGATGTAAAACAATTATTTGTTTGTGTGCTTTCCCCCCTCAGGATTTTTTTTTTTCTTTTTTGTTTTCTAAATAACACAAGACATCTTTGGCAGCAGAATCCCCACAGTTGTTAATGTCAGATTGTTATCAGATCTGACAATGATTGTTTTCTAATAATAAGTATGTTTTTCCCTTGCTGCCCATGTAAGAGTGACAGTTTGCTGCAACTCAAGGCAAGATGAAAAAGAAATTCAGCATTTGCCATTACATCCCTGAAAACAAATTATCTACTTAGTGCAGATCCTTTTCTATTATTTATCTGCCTTTTAGTTATCTATGAAATGGATTTCCAAGAAGCATATGAGAGGCAGGGTTGGAATTCCTCTGCTCTTTAGCTCTTGTTAAGGTCTTGTTCAGGCTTGGGCTTGATTGCTAACTCCCCTCCCAAGAGAAGAGCTGCTGAAACTCATTTCAGTTCTGGCCATACTGGTAAGGTTTGTCAAGATGTTTTTAATGAGCTTTAGTGATCAGTAGCTGCTCTGGGATAGGAGGCCCACTCTGGAAGTGTCCTGGTGAGCCAGGTGTTGCTGTGGTTTTGTCCTGGCTGGGATTCATCCCTGGGGCTGCCCAGAGCTAAATCCTCCTTCAGGAAGGCATTGCAGAGGCTCAGGACAGGTCCACGTTCCTGATCTTTCTCATTTCCTTCTGCTGCTGGAGTGGTGGTGTGTCCTCTGCTCGGTCACTCTGGGGCTGAGCTGTCCAAGGAGCTGGAGAAGGGATTCTCCTGGAGTCTGCAGCAGCAGTGGGGATCCCAAACCAGCCCATGGCCCTTTCCCTGCTCCAGCCCATTCCCCAAGCACAGCTTTCTGATGGCTCTGCAGTGCCTGGGAGCCCCTGGCTGCCACCTCCCCTGGAGTGGGGATGGGATTGGGATGGGATTGGAGGTGGGGATGGGATGGGGACAGATGCCAGGGCAGCAGTGACAGCCTGGGAGGAGACAGGACAGCACTCAGAGCTCCCCTCTGTTATGGCAACAACACAACAGAAGCAGGGGCTGATGCCCAAACACAAGGCCACCTCTTTCAGAAAGGGATTTAGTAGCTGAAAGCACTTTTTCAGCCTGCAGGTGATCCTGTGTTAAATATAACCCTTCTGGACTGTCTCATCCCGGGGATGGTTTTGGAAAAGCGCCGTGGCCCTGGATCAGTGAGCACCCCTTGACGCTGGGCGTATTCACCACCACCGAGAACATTAACAGAGCACAAGCTGCTGGGAGTTATTTTTTGCTTTATCAGTCTTCATTTTAAGATTACTGGCAAGATCCTCTCATCTTCTCTACGTGATATTCTTAGCTGGAAGATTAACTGGTGTTCAGTTTGTAGAGTGATTTTAGTCTTATTAACGAGAGCATTTGGCAGTGTGTACTTTGTTTTAATTTAGTTGGCTGTATTGGAATTTAAAGTCTAGAAGACAACGTGTTCTACTGTTTTTTAAAAAAAGTGAAATCCATTTAGTAAGAGTAATTCTATTTTTTCAGTAGCAAAGAGGTGGCTGTATATGGTAGCCCAGCCCCAGCTCCCAGACGTAATGATGCCTGATGCAGACTGCTGTGGGAAAAGGCTGGCATCAAGAATCTCTTGAAAATTAAATTTCAAGAAAATAGCACAAGTGGAAAAGTATATTTTTCTTACTCTGTTTTTCTTTGCTGTGTTGCTTTTGTATCAGATATTGCAGGCGATAATCATTGCACTGATCTGGGTGAAATTCTCCTCCCTGAATAATTTTTACTTCAGTGAGCTGCTCTGGTGTCATTCCTGATATGCAAAATTTGAGTTGTGGAATGGATAGCCAGGACTATTTTGGGAATAGGAAGATAAAGAACTTCGTTCACACTTTCCCCCAAGCCCTTTGGCTGTGCCAGTGCTGGGATCTCACCCTTGTGTTGCTGCTGCAGACAGTGGTGCTTTTCCTTCCGAGTCACTCTTTAATGCACACTCACTCACACGTGGTGTTGGGGATCCTTTGGAGCTGTACATTTGGAATGATAAAGCATCAGGATGGGAAGTGGACCCTGTCCTCACACTGTGGTGTGAGAGGGGATGTTTTGAAAGTCATTTTTCAGTTTTTGATGATTGGACTCCATGATCTTAGAGTCCAACCTTAGTTATTCCATGACTCTGTGGCTCAAAGGTGGCGTGCCAGGAGCTTGGATTAACATGGAGCTGAGTATTTATTATCCTTAAGTATTTACAGGTATTTTTTAAAGCTGTAGCAGGTGGTTTAAATCCAGGTGTGGGTATGGTGCCTCTGCAGTTTCAAACAGGTGCTTGGAAAAACCCTGCAGGGATTCAGCCACTGATGGTGGCACTGACACACATTTACACCATCTATTATTCACCATGGCACAGCTACTTCATTTCTTCCTTTCTTGAGCTGCTGGTTGCTTAAGCAGCTTAAAGTTCGTTCACAATATTATTGCATATGGTTTTGAAGAGTGATTTTTATACTGTGCAAACGTGTAAAATGCAGAGATAATGTTACCTTGCCAAGTGTGTGGCCCTGGAAGGAGCTGCTGCTTGGGTTCCATCTCCTACATCATTAGCAGAACTCAACAACAGCTCTTGTCTGCTGTTAGAGAGGCCCTTACCACTACTAAGAGAAGCTGAATTACCATGGAGTGGTAATAAATGCAGCATTACTGCCTTTCATGATTTTATCAGAAGTCTCATCATCTCTTTTGTTGTTATCTTAGATCCTGAGGTAATACCATTATGGGAAAGGCATTCCTTTCATGCATCTGAAAACTGCAATGCAAATAAAGCAAGCCCTGAATATACATCCTCTGGTTTTTAAGGCAGGTTCCTAAGAGGGGGCACTGACTTGTGGTGGGTTTTATACTTGAGACTGAAAACACCACCAAGTTTTGTCAAGCTGTAAGAGCAGTGAAGGCTCTCCTGATCGTGACCTTCCGTGCCTGAAGGGAGCCTACAAAAAAGATGGAGGGAGTTTATTTACAAGGGCCTGGAGTGACAGGAGAAAGGGACATGGCTTCAAATGGATAGAGAATGGGTTTAGGTTCGACATAAGGACAAATTCTTCCCTGTGAGGATGGTGGTACCCAGAGCAGCTGGGGCTGCCCCTGGATCCCTGGCAGTGTCCAAGGCCAAGCTGGATGGGGCTTGAAGCAACAGCAATAGGGGATAGAGGAGGGTGTCCCTGCCATGGCAGGGGTGGCACTGGATGGGCTTTAATGTCCCTTCCAACCCAACTCATCCTGGGATTCCGTGATCTTCTCCCCACCCATAGCTCTGTGGCCCAGTCTTGATTTTGCTGTGCTCTGTCTCTGTGGAGCACTGTAATAACCCTATTTCCAAGCACTTTATTTTTTTCCTGAGGGTTTTTTTTGGTTTTTTTTTTTTTTGTGCAACAAAGATAGGCTTTTGGTCTGTACTTTGCAGAACCATTTAATGTTGTTTGTTTTTAATCTGTTGTGTGATTAAAATAGATTAATGTTGTAGTAACATAAAAACCCTCAGGGGGTTTTGTTCTCTTTGTAAATATTCTCTAGGATCTCTTCTGTCTTCTAAACTGTGCGTAGGGAGAGTGTTTAATGGGACCTGGGGAGAAAAGAGACGCATCTTAAACTTAATATAAGAATTTAATTTTTAATAAGTTTCATTTGGGGTTAGGGTATTCATATTGGAGTGGAAATTAAAGTGTCTAAATGCTTTGTGTGTAAGCTGTTGGAAGTTCTTTAAAGAGACGTTCAGGGGAAAATCTCCCTTTCCTTTTTTATCTGATCTTAAAAATACAAAATTAGAGAAGGCAGTGTTTGATGTCACTCACTGATATTTGAGCTGGTTTTGCAAGCATTGCTGTGAGGTGTCTTTAGTGATACAGAGGGTTTGTGTGCAGGGAGTGCCGTGTCCTGCCCTCCTCCAGCAGATCCCCATGATCCATGGCTGGATGGATCTGTGCAGGGCTGTGCTGCCATGGGGATCAGGGCAGGATGGAGTTCCTGGCGGTGTTTTTGGCTGTGTGGAGCAGAGTTGGGGTGAACCAAGCTGGGTGTGCTGCCCTGGCTTTCACCAGGCTCCAGCCAAGTGCCCGTGCTCCCTCCAGGCTTGTGGGTGAAATGAAGATCGCTTGCTTCATAAACGTGCTCTGTTCTTTGGCTGGGAGCAAGGGCTTTGCTGTTTTATTCAAGCTGAGGGGGATTTTCACTTTCTGTTGAGTGAGAGCAGCTTTAACCCTGGCAGGAGCTGGGCTGCAGGCAGCCCCCGGTGTGCCTCGGGCTCCGCCAGGCCACGGCCACATCCCAGGGGGAACCATCACCTCCAGGAGCACTCTGGGGAGCACCTGCACCTCTGGCTGCCTCCTCAGCCGTGGGAGAGCTCATGCTTTGGGTTTGGGATGCTCCATCTCTGTCCTGCAGCCTCCCCTGTGTCTCCAGGGGCTGTCCCCAAGGGCCCCAGCACGGCCTGCGTGCGCTGCATTCATTTCCTGGGGCTCCCCGGGATAAATCACGAGCTGAGTTGATTCCTTTGCTGCTGCTAACTTGCACAAGTGTGTCACGAGTCCTGGAACGGGGATGAAGCTCACCAAATTGCAGCTGCAGCCGAAGGCCCTGCTGCAGGCACATCCGCAGGTCTGGGATTAGTTTAATACCTCGGCTTTATCTTGGCACTGTGGGCTGCTTTCTGCCTTCACAGGGAGGCATCACGATGTCCTCAGGCTCTTTTGGAAGATTAAGAGCTTCCCATGGCATCGTGACAAGGAGGAAATTTAGGGAACACAAGAGTGTTTAACTTGGAGCTAATCTGGTTTTTGTGAAGGAGGGAGGATTAGGGCAGTGAATGCTCCTGCCGGGCGGGTTTGTGCCATGATGGCACCGAGGAGGAAACTCTGTGGAGAAGGAGCTCCATCCTGTTGGATCCCTGGCAGTGCCCAAGGCCAGGCTGGGGATGAGGTTTGGAGCAGCCTGGGACAGTGGGAGGTGTCCCTGCCATGGCAGGGGTGGAACAAGATGGGCTTCAGTGTCCCTTCCAACCCTGGGATTCTGTCATCTCCTCCTTTACTTATTTCCTGGGCCACAGAGTTTTGTGTCTCCCAAACCCTTGTGTTTATCTCTGAACTCAATTTGTACCTGGAGTTCATTTTTCAGCCTTGCTTGAAGCAGAGTAACTTAGAGAAAACACTTCATGTATTCATCGTGGCACCACCTCAGCCCTCCCCAGGATGAGCTGTTAAACATTTTCAACAGTTTCCAGTAAAACTGCTGGTAGCTGGTAAATGTTAAACAGGACTTTTTTTCCCCTTCTAGTCAGAAACAAACTTTAGGAAGCTTGAAGTGAGTGCTGGAGAGCTTCCAACACAAATGTCAGGCTTGGCATCTCCCGGGAGCAGGAGGGGTCTGATCCCTGCAGACGTGGAGGGTGAGGAGCAAGTGTGGGTCCCGACCTGCAGCCAGAACCATTTCCTTGTGCTGCCCTCCCTCCTTCCCCCACAATCAATTTGACAGCCTTGCCTTGATGATAATTTAAAAAAATCCTCCCCACAGGGCCAGTGGCCACAGCTGTGTGTGTGTGTACCTGTGCACAGGTGTGCAAGTATGTGCCACACATGTGAGGGATAAATGTGTCTCACACTGGGCTGATCTGTTGAATGGAGCTCACAATAGTTTCTTTCTAAGTGTTAATGGCCCCACATGATTTTCTGTGTATTTTCTGTGTATTTATATTGATTTTCTGTGTATTTGCTTTGTTGCACTGGAGATCAGTACGGTTTCAGCCTTCTGCATGTTATGTAAGGGTTATATATGATTTTATGTATCAGTGGTTGTCAGGGTCCCATGGAAAACCAGGTACATGAGCTCAGGACATGATTATTGAATGCTCATGGCTGTCAGCTTCACAGGAAAGGGAAAAAACCCAGTGAGGTACTTCTCAAACATCTCAAACACAAAAGGGAGTAGTGCAAGGAAATAAATTATTATATCTTACATTTACTTACTCAAATGCTTTTTTGAACCAGTGAGTTCTGGCATTCTGCCAAGCTTGAATTTGACCTTTTTTTAAGTCCTTATTATTATTCTCATGAAACAAATACAGAGAGGCCTTAAGCAAGAGCTGATTCTTGTTTTACATGAGCCCCTGCCCTGGAAAGCTCATCATCTAAATCCTGGAAAGGGAAACAGGGCCAAGCACTGACCTAACTGCATCTTGAGGGAGCTGGAGCAGAACTTTAATCTTCTAGTCTAGTGCACTGTCCCTGAATCATGGTGATTTTCCATAGTTCACATCATTTTTTCTGTGTATCTGAAGATGTTGCAAGATGAGTTTGCCCAATACATTCTCAAGGGTTATTGCTAAAAGCTCCTTGTAGCCTTGCAAGAAGGATGTGCTTGGGCATATCTATTACCTATTAAACCTGGTGAAATAATGGAGCTTTCCCATGTCATAACAAATCACACCCGTGCCAAAACAGCTGCAAACATTCTCTAAGACTTAATGAGCTCTTGCTGGTTCACAGTGGTCCAAACAAGTTGTTATTGTGGCTGTTAGAGAGTGCAGAATTATATTATCGGAACAGTCTCATAAAAAGACAAGATGGGATGTCAGGGAAGCCAATCCCACACTGCAGGGAGGTCTGTGGGGCACACAAAGGCACTGTTTTTCCATGGAAATGCAGTTTATAGATGTGTAATCTTCTGTAATTCTGGTATGATTAAACGGGTGTTTTCCTTCCTGAAGTTCTTTCAAGCCGTAAGAGAGGACAAAACAGAGAGAGGGAAATATTTCATATTTCCATTATGCATAAAGCAGCCCTGGATCCCAAAATGAAGCAAAAGAGGGAATTTGGGGAGCTAAACTCCGCTCTGACTTTCAAGAGCTTCTCTCAAAGAAGCTTCCACACACCATCATAAAAATGTCAGTGTGAAATATCCGAGCAGGAGCAAATTGAACAATCTGGTGATTCTAGTGCCTTCATCTGCAGTCTCATGCCTGCAAGGGTGTGCAAAAGTCAATAACTGGAATTGGAGGTTATTGATTATTTCACTGGGCTGCTGTTGAAACATTGTATGTGCTTGATTTGGTCTTCAAGCACCCAGTAAACACTTGGGCTTAGTTTTACCTCCCTTTGTGAAAACAATTGAAAATACTATAAAACTGAAAGTGTCTGAAGTTTTTTTTCTCAATTTTAAAGTATTTTTCTTAAACTTAAATAAATGTTATTTGTCAAGGTTCCCCTCACTCCAAGATGGATATTTCCTGCCACAGGTGGGGGCTATTCATAATTTATAAGGAATTGAACTTTCTGTTGGACACTGCCACCTGCAGCCCCATGGATTTTAGGATGATTGGATTAGATCTGTCTCCTCCTGCTTCTTGGAAATGAAAACAGTTATGCAAATGGACTTTTCTCTTTTATTTTGAAGCTGAAAGAGAGCAGGTTTAGGTGGGATATTGGGCAGGAATTGTTCCCTGGCAGGGTGGGCAGGCCAAGGGCTGGGGCCTCAAGCACGGGTACACAACACCACTACTCCACAGGTTTGTAAATTTTTGATGCAAAAGAAATTTTATGAAGTTAACTTGAAATATTCTGGCAAATTTGTAGCGTGGGAATAAGGAGATGGGTTCTCATCTACCTGCCTTACACATTCCAAGGAAGGTTCAGGTTGGATATTGGGAAAAAATTCTTCACAGAAAGAGTGGTTTAACACAGGCTGCCCAGGGGAGTGGTGGAGTCCCCATGCCTGGAAGGGTTCAAAAAACAAGAGGATACAGCACTTTGTGGTGTGCTTTAGTGTGCATGGCAGTCAAAGGTTGGATGTGATGATCTCCAGAGGCCTTTTCCAACTTTAATGGTTCAGTAATTCTACAAAAGGAAGAAAAGAATATTGTAAGTTGAGTTGTAGAGCTCCCTGGTGGAAGGTAATGTTAAGGTAAAGAGCTTAGGAGGGTTCAGAGGATTATTAGATGTTTACAGAAATAATAAAAAAGTTATCACAGTTCTGCCAGGTGGGATATCAGTTTGCCAGAGGAAGAAGCCCTCAAGGTTCCTTTTATGAAGCAGCCCCAGGCTGGGAGGGCCTGGAGAGGTTTCCCTGTGTGTGGGTTGTGGCTGGGTGAGAGGCTCCTGCTGTCCCTCTGCATCTGCAGCTGGTGTGAGTGAGCACCACATCCCAGATGGAATGGACCACTGGTGTTCTGCACCAATTTCAGCTAAAATGTGGTGGGTTTTGCTGTGGTGACACGCAGGTGCCTCCTGCAGAGAGAGTGTGAAGCGCTGGTGGTGAATGATACAAATTGTTTTTCTATAAAGAGCCTTTTCCCTCAGTGCTGGGAACAGCTGCTGCCAGCACCCCAATTCCTTGGGGCTGGCCAGGGATGAGCCCCACACCCCAAATATCCCAACCAACAGCTGAGCAAACCTCAGAGCTCACAGCTCAGGGTGATGATGTTGGCTCTGAGGATTAGCACAGCAGGTAGCTGTGCTGGCACAGGGCAGGGTTTGGGCTGAGGGATAAGTACACATTCTTTTATTATTGCAGCTAATGGGAATCTGCCAGGCTTTGAGGCACAGAAAGGCTCACTGGCCACCTGTGAGCTAATCACAAAGATTTGCCTCATTCTGTATTTCAGCTCACTTGGAGCCGGTAATCTAATTTCCAAACAGAGATGAGAAGAGTGAACAATTCATTTTCTGCTTTACATGGCTGTGCTGCTAAACTTTTAATCCTTTTAGAATTACAGTTCCCTGTCACATGGAGGCAACACCACACAGTCCTGTGCGTGAGGCTGGAGGCTTTGAATGCACCATTGCTGGATAATAATTAGCCTCAGCAGCAAAGGCACAACATGAATCAAAATTAAAGTGAGGAGCACAGGACATTTTTCAAATGCTATTATGAATCATACTCGGGCTAATGATTGCAGTTTGGATAGAAAATCCCCGTGTTTGGGGTCATCCTCAGCCATCGCGCCCCAACGTTGGTGTCCTCTCTGCGTGTGGGACACTGCTGTGCCAGTCCTGTGTCCTGCCAGCTCATTAACCACATCCCAGGAGCAGTGTGGGGCACTTCTGACTTTAATCTTCACTGCTTGCCATTTCTTGTGGCTATTCAGATGATGAGTGAGGCTCTGGGCTGAGCTGAGCTGTGTCGGCTCTGAGCCCAGTGTTGGTTCCCTGCTGTGTTTAGGATGTGCTCGGCTTCTCCTCCGTGCCAAAATCCCCCTGGCCTGCTGCTCTGCTGCTTTCCCTGTGGACAGGTCAGCTGCTGTGTCCTGAGGGTGAGCACAGCGATGTGCAAAGCAATTCCACAGGGTATTCTCACTGCTCTGTGTGAAATTTTCACTGACTCCGCGGTGAAACTCTTCATCTGGAGCTTCCCTTGAGACAACATCTGCCTCAGGACTAACAAGTGGCTCACAAGGGCTGTCATGCTGACTTTCTTTGCTTGAATTTTCCTTTCAGGTGCCAAGAAATTGAGACAATTTGCAAAGAGCTGGGTGTTATTGGACATTTATAATTAACACATTTGATGTGACTCTTCATTGACCACAAACAATGAAGTCTCATTTCTGCAGTGGTACAACCCAGACCAGAAGAATCCTTCCTGGGCAGTTGGATAAGCCCTGGCACAGCTGCCCAGGGCAGGGATGGAGTCACCAGCCCTGGAGGGAGTTAAAAGATGTGCAGATCTGGCATGTGAGGATGTGGGTCAGTGGTGGCCTCGGCAGTGTTGGACTCAGTGATCTCAGGGAGCTTTTCCAGCCCTACTGACTCTGTAATTCTCTAATTCCCATATTTTTCTCTGCAGCATTAGGAACACAAGGAAAACAGTGTTGAGCATGAGAACAGTGTGAAGTGACCCTGATGGGGGAGCTGGGATGTGGAACCTCAGCAAAGTTTCCTTGTAGACACCAGTGAGCTGAAATAGTTGTAATTAAAAATGGGAATTCTCATGGTCATGCTGAGCTCCATCTTAGTATTAGCAAGTGTTTTTAAGCTCTCTGCTTTTACTAGCATCATGCTTTTAAAATCAGAATATCTTTGGCTGTAAAGAAGAAATCACAAAGGAGCCAGGGCTGTGTGGCTGGTGAGCTGGGGGTGTGACACCTCTCAGGGGGAATGGAGGTGTTATTTTGCTGTATAAACATATCACACACATCTTTGTGGTCCTCAGTGTATTAAACTAAACTGTCAGGTTACATTTGATCAGTGTTCATAGGGTTATACCTTTCAAGCTGCTTTTGAAAGCTGGTTTTGTTCAAGCTCATTCAAGTAATCCTGTCACACACAAGTGGGATGAGCAGATGTCATGGGCATTTGGGGGAATATTGTGGATCTGTAGCCAAGGCAAATCAATAGTAAGGAAGGGGGGGCGATGGATAAACTCAAGATATTTTCCTCTCCTTGTCCTCTAATGGAGTTAACCCTGTGCTGAGGTGATGTTCCTGTTAATAATTGGAGAAAAATTATCTAGCCTAGCTGTGTTTTCTGGCTTTGATTGATTATTGTCTTGTACTGTCACCTCATTTATTCTGGGCAGGTTTGAAACGCGCTCCCACCCTTCTGCTCTGCCCACTGAGGGGTCACAGGGTGTTCCTGAAACAGCCAAAAGAGCAGAGGGGAGGAGAGAGAGGGACAGGGGACAAGGCATGGAGGGACAGGACACAGGGAATGGCTCCCAGTGCCAGAGGGCAGGGCTGGATGGGATTTTGGGCAGGAATTGTTCCCTGGCAAGGTGGGCAGGCCCTGGCACAGGGTGCCCAGAGCAGCTGGGGCTGTCCCTGGATCCCTGGCAGTGCCCCAGGCTGGGCTGGATGGGGTTTGGAGCAGCCTGGGACAGGGGAAGGTGTCCCTGCCATGGCAGGGGTGGCACTGGAGGGGCTTTAATGTCCCTTCCAAGCCAACCCATTCTGGGATTCTATAACTCTTGAGATTTAGGTGCTTAAGAAGCCCCTGTTTTTTGCCACAACTCCAGAGAATCCTGTGAGAATTCTGGTGAAAATGCAGAAACTCTCAGGTGTTTGTGTCTAAGGCAGTCTTTGAGCAGAGATCAGGAGCAGAGCTCATGCTTGGGCAGGTGGGATTTGCACCAAGGTTTGTGCACCAGTTTGGGGAGAGCCTTGTGCTGGTGCCAGAGGGGTGGGAAGCACAGCCTGGCCCCACAAGGGTTTTCTGTGCATCTGGGTGTGTTTCAGAAGGGTTGTCAGGACAAGAAAGACCTAGATGTCTTTGATTAAAATGCAGAATTGAAACAGGAAGGTGAAACTCTTTGATCACAAACCCATTACTAGTAAAGAATGTTCCCCAGTGACCTTGTCAGCATCACTTCCCACCTGGGAAGTTTTCCAGCCCATTTGGAGCCCCTTCAGTCATCCCCCAGGACCTGGCTGTGGAACACTTCGGGGCTGTGTACTTAATGATGTCATTTATTGATTCCCAGCTGGATGGGTTAGGAAGTCAAGAGATTTTATTGGAATTAAACCTTTGGCTGTGTGTGTTAAAGCAGGATTGAGTTCTTGCACCTGTCTGCAGCTCCTTTCTACTTACAAAATGCCAGGATTCCTGACAGGGGTGTTTGGATATTCCCTTCTTCGCTTCCCTCTAGAAAGCTTTACCCCCCATTCCTTTGTACTAAATCGAGAGGTGCTTTTTAAAAATAAACAAGTGCTCTCAGATGCTCCCAGTGTTCAGCTATAGGAGTTACATTGATGGACTATGTTCTGTTTAACAGCTGGATGGAGTCAATGGTTTCATGTGCAGTATTGGAGGACTCTGCACTCTCAAATCAAGGCCAGAAGCAGCTCAGTGACTGAAGAATTGTCAGCATCTTGTGCAATCCCACTAAGTGCTTCTTTTCATTGATCCGCAACTTCATTGTTGACAATTAAATCCTTTTCAGTGCAGAGGATAAACATTTTTAACAGGAGGTAGCAAAATCTTTTGTCCTGAATGATTTTCTTCTCTGTTTTATAATTAAGTACAAAGTGTGTCACCAGCCTTGCTGTTCACTTGTGCTAAATACCTGCTCACTGTGGAGTAATTGCTATCAGCAGATGACAGAGCTGCAAGGAGCTGTGCTTTCGAAGGCATGTTCTTCATTTGCATAATCAAATGCTTTGTTAGTGTCCTTGGAAATTAGGATGAAAGATGACTGTGTGCTAAAAATGAGAAATTGTTTTTAGCAAATTCTGTGCATCCAGTAGAACAGCTGAGCTGCTCTGGGGCCTGTTTGATGTGTGCTGGCTGCTGCACCCGCAGCCTCCTCCCTGCTGCTGGTAACAGCTCCTGGCACCTGCCTCTCCCTCTCCACACATCGCTCTGACCAACGTCGAATCAATATGAAATGGACAATCAGGGCTGCAATCTCATTCATTACTTCAAGCCTGGTAAAGCGCTTGGAAAGAGCTGGTGGTCTGTGGGTTGGATCTGTCCTGCATTCCATGACTCCAGAGATATCCTGGGGGTTTGTATTGCTTGTGACACTTTGTACCAGCTCCCCACTTACCCACCATAAAGCTGGAGAAAATAGGTTTGAAAGGTCTGGGGTTTTATCTTGCATTAAGAAGTTTGGAGAAAATTTGAGTTAGGCAGATACAGTGTTACCAAGAGTTCAACTTACCAAAGCAGTGAAAGAAAATTAATACCATTTTTAAATTAAATGATGCTTAAATTAAATGATAAAAATATTTCTTTGGTAGACTGAATGCTCAGTCCCAAAGATAATGCTGCAGAACACTGAAAACTCCTGTAATTTTCCCACTTGTGAAGTGAGGACTTCAAACTCAATCCGAAACTTTCCTCTCAGGAAAGTGGAATATTTAGTGCTGGCTCTGAGTTGATCCCTGAAGTTGCCTGAGGCCAGGCATGGAGAAGCTGAACCCAAATGCAGGCAGGAGGAGTTGAGAGGATGGGCCTCATTTCTGGATGACACTCCAAACCCAGCTGTCTCACACCTGGACATGGAAAAGTTGGATGATTTCATGTTTAGAAGAAGGGTTTTGCCGCTGTAAGTTTGACATGGTCCTGCAGGGGTGTCCCTCAGGGGATTTCATTCCCCAGGGTCAGGGATGCTCAGGACACTCAGGACTGGCAGGCTGGGGGTGGCCATGGCACAGCCTGTGCTGGCTCTTGGCACCTCCTGTGCTCTTTGCTGCTCCCAGACATGCTGAACCCATCTGCAAACATGGCACAGTGAGAGGGTTCTGCATTGATCAATCTCCAGGAATGTCACATCTGGCAAATTCCAACAGGGCCTTTTTGTCAGTGGAGAACAGCTGGGCTGTTCCTGTGGCTCTGATGTTCCCAACTGGCCACCAACTGGCCAGCCTTTAACTCTTTAGGAACACCCAGATGGGACAAAGGAGCCGGAATGCAGAGTTCAGGTCATATTTTAGTGGTTTGCATGTTAGGAAGAGAAGCAGTGATGGAAAGCTGCATATTGCCTGTATTTATTACACAAATCCATGTCTCCAGAGGGAAGTGTTTGCTGGTTCTCCCAGCTACAGAGTCTCTCTGGGTCACCTGAATCACGTGGGTCACCTACAGGTGTCCCCAGAGCAGCCTTGGCTGCTCCCTGGTGTGATGGAGCCAAGCCAGTGATAGTCACAGACACAGCAGGGTCACGTGGATTGAACATGATTTAGTGGTGAACATGGCAAAAGATCTTTTCCAAACTTAAACATTCTGTGAGAAGCACAGAGCTGCCGTGGAGTTGGCTCCCTCAGCGGGTCAGTTCCCTCAGTTTGCTCTCTCAGGGAGGGAGTGCTGATGAGTAACAAGGATGGAGAACAGGAGCGCTGAGCAGGTCTGTCTTCTCTGCCACGTGTTTTGTTTTGTGGAGTTACTGGGGCAGATGGATTTGATTCAGTTTCACATTCGCCTGGATGATTCTTGATGGCAGCAAGATGGAAGTGCCCGGACTGTGAGTGGCCCAGCAGTGCCTTTGGGCTGGTCTGTCTCACGTTTAACCATTTTCTCTCTGTGTTGTTGCTGTTGCAGATAAAGAGGTGGGAGTTGGCGCGCTTGCTGACAATGCCGACCCTGGTGCTAGGGGCCCAGCTGTCCCCAAAATATCAGGACTAGAAAGGAGCCAAGAGAAGAGCCAGGACAGCAGCAAAGACCCAATACTTGAGCCTGTGGTGCCTAAAGACCCCCGTCCTCAGGTGACACCGCCGCCACTGGAGCCGCCGTCCCAGGGCCTCTGCCCCAGCCCCGCGCTCGCCCCGCGCCCGGAGGCTCCAGCCCCGCCGCCCGCCCCGGCCGTGCCAGTGCCCACAGCCCCCGAGGAGCCCGGCCGTCCTCCTGCCAGCCAGCCCTGTGGTCAGCCCTGCAGCCAGCCCTGTGGTCAGCCCTGCAGCCAGCCCTGCAGCCAGCCCTGCAGCCAGCCCTGCAGCCAGCCCCCGGCCGGCCAGCACCCGCCGCGGCCGCAGTCGCCGCTGCCCCCGGCACACCCGGCCCTGCCCGCGGTGCAGCCCCATCCCCAGAGCCTCTCACAGCCACTCTCTGCCTACAACAGCAGCAGCTTGAGCCTCAACAGCTTAAGGTAGGTGCTTGGAGAGGGGTCTGGGATGCTGGACTGAGCCCGAAGGGGAACTGGATAAAGAAGTGACAGCACAGCCCATCCCATCCTTGGGAAATAAAAGGCGCTTGGTGCATTTAACCTTGATTCCTCCCCTGAGGTGAGCCAGGATCACTTTCTGTGACCTGGTGATCCCATAAACTCTGGGTCTTTTCAGTTCATTTGCTTTGGGTTTTTTCCCTGCTGTACTTGGGTTCTTGTAGGGAATTTCACACAGTATGAATGAGGGGAGGAAAAGCCCAGTTCCTGCAGGCTGGGCAGCTCGCTGAAGGCTGACAGCTTTGCCCTCCCATCCCTGTAAATATCTGATTTCTCCAAGCGCTGCCATGCCCCAGGGCGAGGAGCCCAGGAGCTCCTGGCCCGAGGTCCAGCTGGTGACAGCCCAGCACTGGCAGTCACACACCAGGCACTTCACAGCTCCGTGTTCTCCTGCACTGCCAACACCTTGCAGGCTTCAGTGTTTTTCTCTCACCTGGCCACGGTGAGATCAGCCTCACCTTTTATCTGTGAGTAACAAAGATGAGCAGTGAGATTAAACACCATGTGCACAGGAATCTGTGATGTGCCTCTGAGTCAGGGACCTCAGGTTTCCCTGCTGTAAGCTGGGCTGCCATTCTCCAGATCTGAGCTCCCAGCAGGCAGATGTGACCTTCAAGACCTGGGGAAGCAGCACTGTGCTTGCCTCATGGTTTGACTAAAGACTGGGAGGTGTTTAAGAGCTGGATTTATTTTTAACCAAGCTGGTATTGCTTGTCTTTAAAAGTCACTGCAATAGAAGCATGTCGTTACTTGAAATAAAGGCAAGGAGAACTAAGCCTTCCATGAATGTATTTTAAATACTTATTAGTAGGAGATGAAACCTGAAAAATTGCAGCCGGTGTAATCACAAATAATTCTTTTGTTGACTCGTCTTACTTCATTTTATTGTGGGGTAGAGAGGGGCATTACCTGTACAAGAAGCACAAATCTGTTCCCTTTTCAACTTCATTTCACATTTTCTGCAGTCTTTCATCTTAGTAATTCATAGCAAAAAAAAAAAATTATTAATGCAGTGATTTTGAGTTTCATTTGCCTGCAAACATGAACCAGGAGCAGTCATGTAGAAAAAGCTGATAATTAAGTAATGAATGCAGAGGGCTGATTACTCCTTTGTGTGTCACCCCTGTGCTGTTGTGGAACAATAGCATCCTCTTGCAGGGAGGGACAGCACGGCTCAGGTGTGCAGGAAGCAGAGGAAGCAGAGCAGGTGCAGCAGGTGTTGGAGACAGGGCTGTCCCAGGGCTGGGAATGGCAGCTGGGATTTGTGACACGAGTCGCATCCGTGCCGTGTGAGACGTGGGGGGCTGCTGGGGTCGTGCTGCTGAGTGTGCTGGGGCTTTTCTCCATCCCCACCAGCCCTGAGTGCCTCCTCTCCTCTCGTTAACAGCAGCAGCAGGAGCAGCACCCCCGCCAAGAGCCAGGCGCCTCCCCCGCACATCTCGCACCACCCGTCGGCATCGCCGTTCCCGCTGTCCCTGGCCAGCCACAGCCCCCTGCACAGCTTCCCTCCCTCCCTGCAGCCCCCCGCTCACCCTCACCACCCCAATATGTTTGCCCCTCCCGCCGCTCTGCCCCCGCCACCCCCGCTGACGTCAGGGACGCTGCAGGTTCCAGGACACCCGGCTGGGAGCACTTACTCAGGTAAGAGCCCCCTTTAGTGATGGGACACTGAATAACTGCGCTGTGGGCCTTTGGAAAAGCCCCAGAGCTTGGGGGAGTTGTTTTATTGTTTGTTTTCCCTGTACTCGGCGCTGGTGAGGCCTCACCGTGAGTGCTGTGTCCAGTTCTGGGCCCCCCAGTTTAGGATGGACACTGGGATATGCTGGAGCATGTCCAGGGAAGGGCAGCAAGGCTGGAGAGGGGTCTGAGTCCTGTGAGGAGCGGCTGAGGGAGCTGGGGGTGTTCATCCTGGAGAGGAGGAGGCTCAGGGGAGACCCCATCACACCCTGACAGGAGGGGACAGCCAGGTGGGGTCAGGCTCTGCTCCCAGGGAGCACCAACAGGATGAGAGGACACAGCCTTTTTCCCCTGCTCCAGGGGAAGTTTAGGCTGCACTTTAGAAAAAAAGAAAGTTCACAGGAAGAGTGGTTGGGCAGTGGAACGGGCGAGGTGGTGGGGTCACTGTCCCTGGAGGTGTTCAGGAAAAGATTGCATGTGGCACTGAGTGCCATGGTCTGGTGGTGCTGGGTCATGGGTTGGACTGGATGATCTCCAAGGTCTTTCCCAAGGCCGTTAATGCTGCTCCTGTGTGGTTCTGTGTTTCAGAGCAAGACCTCCTGCGCCAGGAGCTGAACACGCGGTTCCTGGCCTCGCAGAGCGCCGACCGCGGGGCCTCGCTGGGCCCGCCGCCCTACCTGAGGACAGAGTTCCACCAGCACCAGCACCAGCACCAGCACACACACCAACACACCCACCAGCACACCTTCACGCCCTTTCCCCACGCCATCCCTCCCACTGCCATCATGCCGACGCCAGCACCGCCCATGGTGCGTACCCCAGGCAGAAATGTGAGGATAAGTAGAGCACAACTCTATTCTTTATTACAAAAGTATTGTGGAGAATTTGCCAGCTCGTGGGGAAGGGCTCCTGTGCTGCCCAGGGGTGTCTGGGCAGGAGAGGCAGGGCTGTCCCTCTGTCACAGTGTGAGGTTCAGGGGGCAGCACAGGACTGAGGGGCGAGGCTCTGGCCAGTCCTGCTTGGAGTGTTCACTCTGGGCCCTCCTCCTTCGTCCTGTCCCGAAAAGATCTTCATTTACTTTGAAGAAAGAAAAAATCCCAAACAGTGTCATTGGAAACTAATTTTCTGCATATTTCTTCCTCTCTGTTGGTTGCCAAATAATAGAGAAGTTGTCTTCTATTTTGCCAACAGAAGTAAAGCAAGGAAATAGAAAGTAACTAGTTTGTGCTTTGATCCCTTTGCAGTTTGACAAATATCCTACAAAAGTTGACCCCTTCTACCGTCACAGTGTGAGTTTTATTGCTCTGTTTCCACTGCTTTTCTGTGGTGGGTTGGGATCACCACTCAATCAATGACACAGTGTCAAATCTCTCCCTGATCATCACTCCAGGATTTACCATTATCGTCCTTGGTTGCTTTGGCTTTTGAAGGCTTGCATTCGTGGTGCTTGTTTCTGATAAAGATGCAGTATCAGCTTTTCCAGTCAAAAGATCTCTTGCTCACACACCATTTGGAGCCAGGTTTGATGTGAAAAGATGAGACAGAAGAGCTGACTGTTTTGTGAAGCAGGAGAGAGCAGTGATTCCATCACGGTGTTTCAGTTGTGCCACAAACCCTTGGGCTGATATTTTTGCTAAGGAACTTGAAACAAACTGACAAACTATCATACAAATCCTTCAGGGATAGATAATCTAATAGTTTTCCCAATCTATCATATTTTGTTTGATAAAATCTGAAAACCTGTCTTATTATTCAGATTTCAAAAGCTCATCTGATCCACTGGGCTTGCTGTGTTTTGAAAGCTCTGTTTGATGACAGCAACATGAATCCAGCTATGCACTAGATGTGTTTATCTAAGCTACCAAAAATGTTACTTATTGAGATGAACTGATTTTTAAAATTCCAGTTAAATGTAAAGCTTCTGCTCCTAAGGGTTTGAATCTACTGATTGATTTGCTGCTGAACTCTGGGTTGTATTTTCCTCATCCTATTGGCAGAGGCAGGTGTCTGGCAAGAGTTTCTTAATTCAAGAGCAATATTTTGATGAGAGAAGGAGTACTGCATCAGCACTCAGAAATCTGCAGAGCATTTGGCTTTATGTGTTGGTTTTGCTTAGAAGTGGAACTGGGCAAAAAAAAAACTGGTTAAGACACTGGTGTCTGTATTAAATAGAACCCCTGCTCACAGCCCATGCTGTCCGTGTCTGGCAGCTCACTGGAGCAGCCAGGGCTCGGTGTGTGCAGGCTCAGAGCTCCAGGAGCACTGGGCAAACATTCCCACTTCCACTCCAAAGGGCACTGCTGCTCACCTGAGCAGGGTGAAATTGCACTGGACTTGCTGAGCTTCACATGGGTTCAGGGGGTAGATTGACCCCAGCCAGGCCAGCCCAGTGTCCCCTGGTGCCACCCCTGGGACTGCTCAGGGCACAGGGGATGGGAGCTGGGCTGGGGGCACACCCCAGGGCAGGAGAAACACAAATACAAATACTGTCAGAACATGGCATTTGCACAGAGCAGCTCCCAGGGACAGCAGCTTCCACTGTAGGTGCACACCTGGAACTCAGATTCCTTAAAGCTGGCAGTGAGTGTGGGTGAACTTTGGAGGGAGAGCAGGGTCTGTTTGAGACCTAAAATCCATCTAGTTTGGAACAGGGAGTGCAGCTCACATAGAAGCTATTGCTGAGTTTTCCATCAGTGTTATTTCTTCTCTTGTGGCACAGTGAGGCTTTGCTTTTACCTGCAGCTGCTGCCAGGTGAGCACCACACACACCTGGCCAAGGCAAGCTGTGGTCACTGCATGTTTCCTCAGGGAGAGCTGGAAGGGAAAGCTGCTGCTCAAAAGAGAAGGAATACTTGGGAAGAAGGAAGCATTTGACTATGAAAGGTGGATTCTGAAAGCTGGAGGAATTTAAGTGATACAAATTAATCATGGAGATAAACTATTTATTTTTTAATAACATTTCTGACCTTGAGGAAAGGTCACATTTGATTAACTTGCCAGTTGTTGTAAAACTGAAGAAAGAATTCCTTATTATTAGTCATAGTCAATAGAATACGAAGTACTACATCTTTTTCCCATCAGTTAGAATTAGTCCATTACACAGAGAATTAAAGACAGAAGACACTGGAGAATTTAAAGCACATTTTACTCATTAAAAAATATTGTAATTGAGGACAAATGTCTCTTAATGGTTTCTCAAATGCCTACAGTTCAGTATCAACTAATCTCAAAATGTTTTCTGCGCCACTGGATGGAGCAGGTCCAAATTAAATAGAATTAAAAACAACAGCAGCAACATGAACAGAGGCTCAATACCAGGCTTCTAAACTGAGAAAATCTTCTGATACCTCTGAAATGTTTTCTCAGCTTTCAGTAAATACAATATGGATAAATGACCTTGCAAGATAAGCTAGAAGGGAAAAAGATGAAGAAAAGCACACCTGTATGCCTGGCATGTCCAAATCCATCACAACTTTGTGGTACTGATTTACCCTGGGATGGGATTTGCTCGGTGTTTTCCCACCCCTCATGTGTAGTCTTTGACTTTGCCCAGTCCTGCTTCTGTTCAATTAGCCATTAACTCATTTATTTTGATCTTAAAAGTAGCACACAGTAGTTTGACTTTGCTCAGCCATGTTCAGAGGGGAATTGGTGTCAGCCAGAGAACCCTGTTAGGTTTTTGGGTGGCAATTCCAGTGGAGCTGGCAGCCATCCTCTCTTAGACCCAGCCCCTCCTAGATCCATCCCCTCGGAGATCCAGAGGTTTCATGCTGAGAATGCCTTTGGAGTGTGATGCTTTGAATCCCTGACTGCTGCCAGGAAGCAGTTTGGTGTGTGATAGCAGCATTTTCACTGAATGGGGAGAGTTTTCTGTCACAGCAAGAGCCAAAGGTTCACTGGCAGAGCACAGAGACGAGGGCACGTTGGTGTGTGATGGTTTATCACGGAATCACAGGGTGGGTTGGGCTGGAAGGGATGTTAAAAATCATCTCTTCCACCCCTGCCATGGCAGGGACACCTTCCTCTATCCCAGGCTGCTCCAAGCCCCATCCAACCTGCCCTTGGACACTTCCCAGGGATTCAGGGATCAGCCACAGCCTCTCTGGGCACCCTGTGCCAGGGCCTGCCCACCCTCACAGGAAACAATTTATTTGTTTCATTTACCTGCTTGTTTACCTGTGTTTGCTCTGTGTTAGCACAGAGGAGCCTCTCATTTTTTCCCAAATTCCTTAGGACAGAGCACTTGTGTGAGTCAGGCCAGTGGAGATGGGCACATTTTTGTGCTGAGCAGTCTCTTCTTCATAAAAAAAGTCCCATACATTTCTGGGAGGCTCTGCCTTAACTTTTTGTGTAAATTCTAATCTTTAACAAATCAGATTGTCTGTCTGCTAATATTAAACGTGGCAGGATATCCTCTCAGACAGGCTAATGAAGTAAGAATTGTGCATATTTTCCTCATTTCCTACAGATACCATTAAAATTCCAACCTACTAATGGAGTTTTAATGATACAATATCCTAGAACTCATAAGGGGTTTTTTTCCACTTAAACAGGAGATTTCTCAGTCTCATTCAGCTCAGGATTCTGCCTTTTCTCTTGAAATGCACCACAGACTGAAACCATTTAAAACCTCTCTCCAATTTAAAAATTAATAATTGAGGAGCAAACGTCTCCCTTAGGCTCTGGTGGCCCGAGGCAGGTACAGGTTGCTGGCTGTCTGATTCTGGAACTGCTTTTAAGCTCTAAACCTCACGACATCTGTGAACATCCCATTGACTGCTTTAACTAACATCGTTGCAATGAGATCACTTCAATGCTTCTCAGTTTTCTCCATGTAACATTTTCCTACTGCAGGAATGCTGTCTGTGTTCTCCTCAGCTGTGCTGGTGCTGACCCAGTGCTGATGTTTTTTTCTCTTTTCTGTTGCAGCTGTTTCACTCCTATCCTCCAGCTGTATCAGGGATTCCTCCCATGATCCCTCCCACCGGCCCCTTTGGCTCGCTGCAGGGAGCTTTCCAGCCCAAGGTAAGACAGAATTCCCTGGAACTGCTCACCCTGGCATGACAGAATGTTCTTAGGCCTTCATTCCACAGGGGACAATTGCCTTTTTCCAAATTTACCACAAAGAGGAGTTATTTCTCATTAGGTTCAGATACATCTACAAACAGTTTTGTTTTTTTAATTATTTATCTAAAGGCACAGTTAACTTTAGAAGCAATGTAATTAGTTCTGAGATAGTGTGCATGAATGAAAGGTCATGTAATAATCAGGATTTTAAGAAATGGTGCTCATTATTGTTTACTCATTTCCATAATTACCTCCAGCACAGTGCAGAACACTGATTTGGCTCTCCTCATGGGTGATAGCTGGGGGACAGAAATGTGGCAACTTCAGGGCTTTTCTCTTTTGTTTTCATGCTTTTATTTATCAGTGGGAGGAAGTCAGTCTTTGCAGCTAAAGACTGAAATCAGGAGTGGAATTTCTGCAGAGGAGACACCTTCTTCCTTACATTGGCCCATCCATTCTAATGACTGAATATGTAAATCAGTTCATTAGTGGGATTCTTAGTCTGTATGGTAATCAGGTTGTTAACAACTCCCTTATTTAATTGTTAGTTATGCTGGAGCTGATTTCTATTTTCTTCATTTTGACATAGGAACAAGCTCCATCTAAATGTAGGGGTTTGTGGGTTTTTGGTTGTTTTTTGTTTGTTGGGGTTTTTCGGTTCATTTTTTTTTTGTTTTGTTATTGTTGGTGGGGGCGGTTCCACAAAACTGCAAAGTTTCATTAACTGTGATTTTACATTCAAATAATGGGAAGGGCTTTAAATTTTTCCAACTGGATGTTTTCCTGCTATCCATATTGTGGCAGTCCCTGTGGAAGGAGTTGAGGTCCTTGTGCAGTGATGCTCTGTGTGCTGAGTGCATCACTGATAATCAGCAGAGCAGGGGCTGGCTCCTCCAAATGCTGCTTTTGATGCTGTGTCATAAATGTGTTCCTAATCAGGTTTTTCACATTAGATGATTCTCCAGTTTAAACAGTCACCGTTCCCTCAGTGGTTTTGATTCAACTAATGGGAAGTTGGTGGACAGTCAAAGTGTGGATATGGAGATGATAATACATTACTGGTTCTCCTTTCCTTTATAAGAAGTTTATCTCCATTGCTTAGTGCAATGATAAAGAACTATTATTTTGCACATTCTGTTGCCTGTAGGCATTGTTACTGTTGTGCAGCTCATTAATGTTGTCTCTCTCTCCTTGTGGAATTTCCAGACTTCCAATCCCATTGATGTTGCAGCCAGACCTGGAACGGTCCCACATACCCTTCTACAGAAGGATCCACGGGTCTGTAAAAATTGTTTCCTTGTTCTACAGTAAATCTGTTCCTCCTGAAACCTTGAATGCTAGAGCTGTCATCTTCAGTATGTCCAAATTAACAGCCTAAAACCAAAGCTGTCTGAGCTGTTTCCTGCAGAAGTTCTGTGGCAGCATTTCAAACAGCCCCTGTGCAATGGCAGAGCTCTGTCCTTGCTGGCAGCTCTCTCTCCCCCCCCAGGCCCAGGGGTAAAAGCATAAAAGTCCAATTCAACACAGAAAAGGTACAAGCCTCCCCAGGATTTGTGTTTGTAGTCTATAATTGTTTTTAATGTGGGTAATGACAGCTATTCCCTGGGTTACTGTAGCATTGATTGCCCCAGTGAAATAAGGATGCACTTTATTGATCACTCGGTGCCTCTGGATTTCTGAGTTCCAGCGGATGTGAACAGCATTTATTGCCTCAGCACTTTGCCTCTCTGCCCAGGGGGTGTTGGTGTGTCTGAATTCATGGCCATTATTGCCATGAGGAGCTTCACACTTAAATATTTTCGGCAGAACTCTCAGACAAAAGCACTGAGGAGCTCTCCTGAAATTCCGAGCTGTGGCATGGCTGAACTTCCAGAGCTGTTGTCTTTGCCTTGGGCCAAGTTCCAGTGCTTTACCCCAAAAGGAACCACATTTCTGTTTGTTTATCTAAGTGCAGATAACCAGAGCTCCCATCAGGAAGTCATTTAGCTTTATGTTCCCATTCAACTGGGAGTGAGTTTCGATTATTTCAAGATGATGCATTGTGCCATCACTGCGTCTGCTAAGTACCTTCTGCACCTATAAATCTCCTTTAGTATTGCATTTCAAAACAGAAAATCCAAAACAAATGAGCAGTACCCTATAAATTGAATTATTTCCCAGCATTTATTGATGAAATATGAGCGAAAAAAGGGGAATAAGAAAATCATCTACTCCAAAAAAAAAAAAACCCAACAGGCCACATCAAAAATAAAAATGAGAAAATTGGGTTTTTATATGGGCCTTGTTTACCAACATCTGTTTCAGTGTGAAAATAATTAAGGGAAAGCCCGTTTATGCCAGAGGAGAGCTCGGGCAGCAGTGAGGCACAAGGCCATGACCTTGGCTGGTGGGTGGGCACACTGCTGGCATCCCATTCCAGCCATCCCAGCCCTTCCCTGGGATGGAGCCCTGTCCATTTTCCAGCCTTGCCATGAGCTGAGGAGCTCTGGAAGATGAGAGCAGGAGTTTGCCCAAAGGACAGGGCCGTGCCTCCATCAGTGCAGTTAACCAGCCATTCCTGCAGCATTAAATCAACAAATTGCTGCTGCTGCCAGGGGCCAGAGCTCCGTGTGAGCCTGCTGGAGCTGCTGTCACCACTCAGGTGCCACAGCCAGGGGGAGGGGACAGCACCGAGATGGAGGCTCAGGGCTAATTATTATCCAAAAGGCCTTCATTTGAAAGTAAAATTCTAACATTTTAATTTCGCCTCTTAATGAAGCAGTACAGATTTGTTAATTAGAGCAATTGTTTGAGTGACAGGCGTGTAACCAAGCTGTCATTTCTTCTTCACAGTTGACAGATCCGTTCAGGCCCATGTTGAGGGTAAGAAATCTTCCTGTGCTCCCGTTTGTCAAGCTCAGCTCAGTCCCACCAGGTTGCAGCAGAGAATAATTCCAAATGAGAGCTGCCAGGTGTCACCTGGGCAGTTGTGCCCTGCTTTGGGGAGAGCACTCCTGCAGCTCCTGCTCACTCAAGGACAAGGCAGAGTTTCACAGCTGGAAGTTTTGCTCTTCTCATGCAGCCCCTCGTGTGAATATTTGAGGTTAAATATTGATGATCCATCCATCATGGTTTCCTGAGGCAAATCCCAGAGAACCTGGCAGTGATTCCCTGTTATTTCACTGCACTCTGAAGGAGCTTGCTTTATTATTTTACTGCATGTTTTCAGTGTTATTCAGGGTGGGACTTCCCACCCAGGTATCTCTCACTGTCCACTACAGACAGACAATCCACTTCAAACACAAAATATTTTAGAAATAAGGATCTAAAGATCCAGTCCATCACTCATCCAAAAGGAGCTTCTGTTAATTTTCCAGCACATTCAAGAAAAAGGTCTTAATTTTGATTTAGTAAACTTAGTAAATCACTAGCACAGCCAGCTTTTGCAAATTAGCAAAAAGGCTGAGTTTAGGGTAGTGTGTCTGTGAGCCAGAGTTTATTTTTTTATAATTTAATTATTGGTTGATAAACAGCTAGAGATAGAAGGCAGACCATGTGCCATCATTGGTGAAACATTTAATTCACAAGTAGCTTAAGGAGACACTTGAATTCCTGTGATAATTTTTACATCTGCAGGAGTTGTTACTTGTGTAGATAACTGCAGACCCCTAAGTAACAAAATTAGAGAAAGTCTCTCTCAAATGAGCCTTTTTCAGACAGTTTCCAGCTGTGCTGGAAATGGAGTTCAGTCTCAACAGGAGGCTGAACAAACACTCTGGTTCTTGCTGCCTGTGACTTGGGGGAAGCAAAGACCCCCAAAACAGAATGAATCGAGTGACCTCCAGTGTTTCCAGTACATTTATGAGCGGAGGTCTCACAGGGACAGACATGAGGGAGCCAGATGAATCCTGAAAACCAGAGTGACCTTTTAAACCACTTCCATTTTCATCTCTGGCTGGAAATGTCAATCCTAGCGTTTGTGGGAATGACCTGAGTGCAGCTGTGGGCAGTCCAGTTGTGCAGGGCAGCTGCTGGCTGGGACACAGCTTTCAGCAGCAAGCTGCACCCCCAGCCAGGGGCATCAGAGCATGACAGGAGCATTCATGGATAGCCAGATAAATTCCCTAGCAAGGGACAAGCCTTTCCATTTCTGGCTTTCCAGGAGGATGGAGAGGGAAGCCTTTGCTTTCAGTTGTCTTGGCGTGGGGACCCCCCAGTCCAAACCAGACAGGGCTCAGGGTCTGTTTGCTTCTGGAAATAGAATAAAGCATCACAGGTTTTTGAAAGTTACTGATTGATGTCTTGTTTTTGCAGAAACCTGGCAAGTGGTGTGCTATGCACGTTCACATCGCCTGGCAGATCTACCACCACCAACAGAAAGTCAAGGTCAGTGCCTGGGCTGGGGGCAGAGGGCACAGAGCAGAGCTCAGAGAGGAAGGGTTGGCTCTCACCTGGGCACTTGTGTGCCATGGCCTTGCTAAAGTAACCCTCACAGCACTCAGCAGAAGCCTCATTTGTGAGGGTAGGTGGAAGGATGAAGGCAGAGAGTCCCAGCAGAGCGTTTGGGATGTGCTGGAGGCAGGACAGCAGATCTGGGACAATGGCTACAGCTTTGCAGCTAGGAGGGGTGAAATGGATGGGTGAATAAATGAAGTTTGTTTATGGTTCAGGACACAAATGTATCAAGTGGGATTTTTTTCTGGAGACACTAGGCATGTGTATCTGCTTCAGGGGCAGGAGAGGGTGCAGGAAGGTTCCTCCTGTCCCTAGGATGCTTTACCCAGTGTGGCTGCCCAGGCACCCCTCAGCCTTCCTTCCCAGCCCCTCTTGGCTGGAATGTGGCAGCTGGATGTGCCTGGGCTGCCCAGGCAGGCACAGCCTCTCAGGGGATGTTGTGTTAGCAGACACTGCCTCACTGGGGTGAAGCTTAGGGAATGGAAGTCCTGTCTTAATTATTTTACAAGCTCTGAGACACCAAGGGTGAAGGCCATGGGCAGTTTTCCATTCTTACTGTAACTGAATTTCCATTGCACGTGGACTCTGGGAAAGTTTCTTTCCCTTTATGGTATTTTCAATGGGCTCATCACTTAAAAATCTCGTGTTGCCCCTGAAGTTTTTCAGTAAGTCAGGAATGGCTGCTGTTCTTCACTGCTCATACTTCAGGAATCAATAACTTGAGTTAGAAACTAAAATTGCCAGGGAATCCTTAGCACTTTGCAGTCTGTGTGTGCACTTGAATTGTGTAGGGTAGTGCTATAAGAATATGAAGATGTTGAGCAGCTATGAAAACCTGCAGCTAATAGAGTTTAAAAATAACCCTTTTAAACAAGGTTGACAGGTTAATTTGCTGCAGTAGACGTATCTCTCTTCTCTGCTTCCTTATGTTTCCCCTGCTAGTGATCTTCATTCATCTTCCCATTATCAAAAAAGACAAGATTATAGACCTAGAGAGTTATATGTCCTTTTTTTATTTTATTGAAAAGGTATTTTCTTGAAATGAAATTATTATTCCCATGCTATCTATGTCCTTTGAATCTTTCTTGATTTGATATTCAGACAGAGGTCAGACCAGTATATTTATAACTCACAGTAAATGCCATTTTCATGCAGCCATTTCTCTTACCTCATATATTCTACCTTGCCTATTAAAAAAAGAGCAAGAATAAAGCCCAGAAGCACATGAAAGGGTGCTGCTGGAGTTTTTGAGGCTGTGCATGATGATATTTGCAGGAATGATTGAGAAGTGTGTCAGTAGGGAGAGTTGGGGTCCCCCCTCCTCGTGTGACCACAAAAGGTGAATCTGTGCCTCACACAGGACGGTCTCTCCTCCTCCTCACACTCACTCCCATGCTTCTGAAGGTGCCTTTTCTTCTGCTCCAGCTGCAGGTGCTGCCTGAGCACAGAGCAGGGAATCAAATGTGTTGATTTCCAGTTTCCCTGTGCTGCCCCAGGATGCTGCCAGTAACGATCTGGCCTGGTAATTGCTTGCAGAGGGCAGCAGCAGGCACTGAAGGAGCAGGCAAGATGGGAAACTTTAAAACTCAACCTTCCTGACCTCAGGAAAAATTGCATGCAGCTGTGGATGCTGTTTGGCTGCCTGAGCCTCTGCAGCAAGACCTGGGTGACCTCTGCACACCCCGGGGACTCAGCAGGGCTGCGCAGCAGCTCAGGGCACAGGGCACATTTACGCTGCTCCTTACACTGCCCACTGCTCAGGAGAGGATTTATGCTCCATAATTGGGCCTCTCTCCTTTAGGAAAGGCCTTACAGCCTGATCTAAGAGCAGTGCAGAGATTTACATTGATTTTTGTGGGCACCACGCTCAGGTGTTACACATTTTCTGGAAATACATCAGGCAGGATTGGCATCCAGGGGCTGCTCTCCTGAACAGCAGCTGGGGAGAAAAGAAATCTGACCATTCCCTGGTACTATTTTAAGGTAAACCAACACATTCAGAAATCTTTTAACACATCCATGGTGTTCCTGTTCCTCTTCAGACAGGGGATTTGTTCATTATTTAGAGCAGCACCATTCATATGGCTGCAATTAAAGCTTCAGCCAGCTTTTGCTTTTCTGAGTAATGCCTGTCAAGGGTTTATAACTCAGTTGTTAAAAAAGAATAAAAAGAGTTCACAGCATAAAAATCTGGCACACAGGCTTCAACTGAGGCATTTGTATTTTCTGACATCCTTTTAACTATTGCAGCACTTCAGTGTTACTTCCTTAAAAGATGTGACCTTGACTTGGCCACCTTTGCCATTTCAGTATTCTTGCAGGCCATTATCTCCAGACATGGATAACGCCTTTGTTTCCCTTCTTTATTTCTTGTTTTCCTTCTTTATTTCTTTTTTTTTTGTTCTCATGACTACCCAGACATGTTTCTAGCACTTGAAAAACAGCTATGAGGCATGCACATTAATTTGATCATAACTTTTTAATATGCATATTTATATCATTGTAATAGTCTGTACTTGGGGCTGGCACAGTATTAAATACTGATTTATAAAGCGTGGCCTGCTCCAGAATTTCTGCTAAGATCTCCTGGCTCCATGTTACCCATTTATAAATCCTTTCAGCTGCCCTGCACAATTAATCAGCAATCTGCATTTAGGGAGTTCTGGCAGCACAGGTAATTGGGAATTTGGTTTTCTTCCTTCATGCTGTAAAACTACTGAAGTGGGCACCACTGAAACGAGGATGTGGCACAAGGAAGAGCCCATCCTTCATCCACTTATCACTCACAACACGGCTGCCTCAGCAAACTGCCCTCACAAATGGGATCCTGCTGAATCCAACACAAATGAAAACATGCAGCACGCTGAGTGTGGAGTGGGAGCTGTCAGAGTGGGACTCAGCCACTCCTGTTCTGCACTCTGCTTCCTTTCAGCCCCTCGCTGCAGCCCAAGGGGCACTGGAGGATGTTCTGCATCCAGCACTTCTTGGTGGCAGCTTTCCCTTGGGAATGAGTTGTTCTGCTCTCCATGTCTGGTCTTCCAACGCTCCTGGGAGCAGGGCCAGGCTGGCATTGCTGTTTATTATTGTGGGACAGCCTGCCCTTGCAGCTCAGCCACTGCCTGAGGCCTCTTCTGAGGGTTTTATGTTTGCTCTGTGCTGAACACCCTGGAGGGGTGGATGTGAAAACACTGGTGAAATTAGCAGGAAATGTGCAGGAGCCTGAGCTTTTCCCTCTTTGCCTTAGATCTCCCTTCCAGGAAAACAGCTGTGCACCTGTGCTCGGGGTCCCAAAAACCAATATTCCTGTTAAAACATCAGTATGAATGAACTGCTCTACCCACATCCTTCTGGAAGTGTCTTTTGCTATTACCTTTCAGACAGTCTCTTCCAAGTCCTGTTTTCCATTTCAGAAACAGATGCAGTCTGATCCACACAAGCTGGACTTTGGCCTGAAACCAGAATTTCTGAGCAGACCACCAGGCCCCAGCCTTTTCGGAGCCATCCACCATCCCCATGACCTGGCTCGGCCCTCAACTCTCTTCTCCACAGCCAGTGAGTACTGAAAATGAAATGCCCTTCTTGCTCCCTGCTCATTGAAATGCTAATCCTTGCCATGAATTTCCCTCATGCTTTGGCTTATGAACTCTCTGCTAGACATGCCAGGGGCTATTAGTCTATTTGATAAATAATTAAAAATGATTCTGTATGCTTTTTATAAAAAGCCCAACCTGCTGAAACCCCGCACAGGCAGTAAATGAAGGAACATTTCCTCACAGCGTGATGTCTGATGCATGGTGGAGAGGAGATGTTGCAAATAAGCTGCATTTGCTTTTTGTTTCTGACCTGAAGCATTCATTCCCCATCATGCCTTATCCTCTGAGTGTTCCTGTTTGGAGGAGCAGCTGCTCTTTGCACAGGGTCCTGCGAGCCCCACGCAGGGCACAGCTCTCGGGAGCTGTTCAAGAAGGGGCAGCTCAGAGCACAGCGAGTCCCTCTGGGAGCCTCTGCTGGGAATTGACCCCTTTTGCTTTGTTTTGCAGGTGGGGGGCACCCAGCCGGGACCCCCTTTGGGCCACCACCCCATCACAGCAACTTCCTCAACCCAGCTGCTCACTTAGGTACGTCTTGTCTCAGCTCCTGGGGAATGCAGACTTTGGGCACTGAGAAATCACAGGCTTCCTGTGTGGAGACACCCTGACTGTTCTGCTTATTAACCTTTACAAGTGGCACATTTTAGCTGTTTCATTTTAGTCTTTACCCAGGTAGAAGTTCTAAATATGCAGAAAAGTGTCAGTGGCTGTGTTTTGAAATACTTCTGGGCATCAGAGGAGCAGAGTGGCAGGGCTGGCTGGGTTTCATTGGAGTTATGCCTAAAACCAGTCAAAAAAACGCCTTAAGGGCAAGGCTTCAGATCACAGAGATGCTTCTCTTCCTAACTCCTGCTTGGGTATCTGATTTTCCGTTGAAGTGAATAGGAAACATAGCTTTAAAATGTCGTGATCTGGCTTCATGTGTCAGTTGGTGAAAATTAGTGAGTACACATTTAAAACAGAACCGCCCAAGTTCCCAGATGTTGTTGTTTCCTTTCTAACTTACTGCTTTTCTAATAAGGTAATCTGCTCCTTATGGGAGCATCCAAGACCAAGAGTTTAATCTGGCATTTTATTTTGCTTAGGGAAGGATTTGGGAGGGTCACCAAACTGGTACAGCAAACAGACAATGCAGGTTTATCATTCTGCACCTTCCTGCCTGTGGAAAATGCTGGCTTTGGGCTTCTCTTTCTCTGTGCTGGTATTTATCAGAAGTGACTTCATCAGAATTGTTAGACTCTCCAAAATAAAGTGAGAATTTGCTTAATATGATTTTCCTGTTGCCTGTGTGCATTAACTAAAATAATTGTCCCAGCATTTTCCAGTCCATACTAGTATTTTTTATAATATTAGCAATAAACACCAAGGGAATCACAGAATGCTCAGGCCAGCAGGACATACCAATGGAACAGGACATTTTATTTATACCCTGGCTCTAGTTTAGCAGACATGGCCTGAAGGTGTTTGGAGAGCAGTTGCCAGAGTTAATGATAGTCCAACTAGCAAGGGACATTTCCTGAGGAAGAAAATAAAAGAAAGCAAAACTGGAGATGTTTGCAGGTTCCAAACGAAGTATCTTTTGAACATTTGAACATCTTGTCCATTTGAACATCTTGTTTTTCTTTAAGAGGGAGTTTTTTAGTAGATGATGCCACGGGTATGGCCAGGAGCCAAGGCAGTGTTTTGTGCCCTGCAGTGTGTGTGGGGACGCTGTTCCAGCACTGCTGGGGCGTGCAGGAGGATGCCCCAGCGGTGCTGGGTTGGGAGCTGTGAGCCTCAGGGCTTTCAGCTGTTTGTGTTGGTTTGCAGAGCCCTTCAACCGGCCGGCGTCGTTCAGCGGCCTGACCGCCGTGGGCAGCAACGCCTTCGGGGGGCTCGGGAACCCCACAGTCAGTGAGTACCTGGGCCATGCCCTCCCTGCCCTGCAGCTCAGCAGGGCCACTCTCAGCTCCCTGTCTCTGCTCCTGCTGCCTTACATCACCTACCGCTAAGAGATGGGCATTGGAAAGCAGCCTTTTCCAGCTGGCAGTAAATCTGTTCATTTTAGTCTTGTTCTCTGTTAATTACTTAATAGTTCGGGTTTAACCTAGTGCTAAATGTTACCATTACATTATTCATTTTAAAAAAAATACAATAAAATAGAGCCTTGGAGTGTTTGTGAAGTTTCCCATGGTTTTGTTGCATGTTCAGAAGTAAATAATGTGTGCAGCTAGGGAGCTGTGGATGGAGACTATTTTTTTTTTTCCTTTCTCACCAGTAATCCCAGGCCATGTGCCTGGAAAAGATCACTAACGTGCATTTAGTAGTCCAGGGTCATCAACATTTCTCTAAATGTAGCCAGTTGCAGAAAATCATCCTTTTAAAAGTCACTCTTTTTCTTCATCCTTCAAATCTGGCATGATTTTGGTCACATATTATTTTATTTTGGTTCAGGATCAAACGCAACAAGTTCCATTATTTATAGTCCCTATAACGGTCATTTCCCGATGTCTCCAAAACATTTGGAATAAGGATCATTGTCACTTCTATCTTCCTCCTTCATCCCTTGTCAATTTTATCCACAGCATTTCCCTTTCCAATTAAAAGAGCTGTCAGATGCCTGCCCCTTTTTAGGAATGAGACCCTCTAATGAATCTCTGTTAATTTCCTTTCCTTTTCCAGCTCCCAATAATATGTATTCATTTTAACTCTGAGTGCTGTAAAAGTTGTTTTGGTAAGTACCTTCACTAGAGCATACCTTTTTCTTAAACCTTTTTGTTTTCCACTTCACCATTTCAGCACCCAACTCAATGTTCGGCCACAAGGATGGCCCCAGTATGCAGAGCTTTAGCAACCCTCACGAGCCCTGGAACCGACTGCACCGAACTCCTCCTTCGTTCCCGACCCCTCCGCCCTGGCTGAAGCCAGGAGAGCTGGAGCGCAGTTCATCTGCTGCAGCTCATGACAGAGATAGAGATGTAGATAAACGAGACTCATCTGTTAGTAAAGATGACAAAGAAAGGTACGAAAGAACACTTCCAAGAATTGTCTAGTTCAAAGCTTGGGGCTCCGTTCCGCTTTTAACCCTCCCCAGCCTGGCACGTGGTGAACCCAGAGCTCCAGCACGCCTGGAGCTGTCCCCAGGGTGGCACCACGCACCAGGCAGGTTTCCAGCTCAGCTGTTTGCCCTCTGCAGGGTTTCTCTTCCCACTTGCACTGCACACTTCACCTGAAGGAGCTTTCTGCTGGAGCACAGCTCAGGCCGTGTCAAGTGGGAATAGAATCAGACCCACCCACTGTTACCTTGTGGGTCACGTTGTCCTAGGTCTCTTGAAGGGTTAACATAGAGATAGTGCCTGACAGGATTGAAAAGAGGGTTCTGAAGTCCATCAGATGCTTATCTGCGCATTCAAATGCTTAAATAACTTAGTAAATCAGACCTTGTCTGCAAAACAAGTAACACTTCCTCCCTCCTTAAAAAACGGCCTGACCAGAGGGTCCCACGCTAAAGGTGTGAGATGAGAACCCTAAAATGCACCAGGAATGTCATGTGCCAAAACCATAGCAAACTTCAGAGCATGCAGTTCATGAAAAGCACCTTCTTTCCCCTCAGAGAAGCCCCTACACCTGCACTGCTGTTAGCACACCTTCCAACACAGCTTCTGCTCAGTGCTTTACATGGACTTGCATGCTCACATGTCCAGGCTGGGAAGGGTTAATGGAAAGTAAAACCTGGTCATGTTTACTTTTTTGTCAGGACTGTTCCCATTATTCAGTTAACGCAGTAACAGTTCCTCTTAACACTGAAGTACCAAATTGATAAGAATTTGCCATTCAGCAAGTGTCATGCCTTCCTTGAAAAATGTAGAGAGGCTGATTTCAGCTTTTTCAGTTGTGGCTTGATGGCTTTCCTGTTAAGTTTGCACATTACTACATAATGACTATTTGTTTCTAATATTTTAACCTAAAAGAATATTTAGATGTGCTTTTCTGACTTCTCTGTCACTAACCCAAAGATATTAGTAGCCTTTTCTAAAAGAAGTTATGCTAACACATTAGATATTCTAAAACTACATGGAAGAGCTTTTCTACGTTGTTCTAAAAGAAAGGCGAACTACAGATCTTTCCACCTACATTTTCCATTTGGAATATTTTCTGTTTGGTAGCATAGCTTCATTATTTTCATGTCTGCTGTTAATGCTTCAAAAGGAATTGCTGTTACAAATTGGGTTTTTTTGTCTTGCAAAAGGCTTAAGCATGTGAGTAACTTTACTGGCTCGAATGGCAAAGCATTTTAGTTACTATGATCTGGGTAGTCTGTGGAATGATGTGATTATTTATTCTGGTTGCTGTTTTGTTGTTTTCTCATGAAGTGTTCTGCTGAAGAAAATCCCTTACTGAAAACACTCCTTGCAAGATGCTTTGGCATTGCCTGAACTCCATATCATAGCTGAGAACATGTTTCTTTTCAGTAATTTGGGAGTTTAGCATCATCCATGCCTCGTGCACAATTGCAGCTTGCAGTGAGTCCCTGTTGCAGCCCTGCAGCGCTGCCGTGTGCCTGGGGCACTGCCCTGTGCAGCGTGCTCACCCTGTTTGAGGAGGGGCTGAGAATCCCTTCCCAGAGCTGTGTCCCTGTGCAGAGAACGTCTGAGGAGCTGAGAGCCTCTCCTGCCCTCCCTCAACATTCAGTGGCACCCAGTGGGGTGAGCACAGAGCTTTCTAGCTGAGGTCCCAAGCTTTGCTATCGATTTGAAATTCATTTGCTCAAGCAGGAAGAGCTGGGAATCACACCCAGGGCTTTGATTTCATCTCAAAATCATCTGCTCATCAAGGCTCTAACCTTATCAACCCAGAAATGGCCCAGGCAGACAGAAGCATTGACCTCAGCTCCTGCCTGCAGTGGGAAGGTCCCTGTGAGCTTGGTGCTCACGCTGAGGTCGGTGTTGGTTGGGTGGAGATCCCTGGTGGCTCCTGTGGGATCAGTGGCATGGTCTGTGCACCACAGCCCGTCCCAGCCACACTGAGACAGCCGAGGTCCCCCCAGAGAGCCCAGAGCTGTAGCAGCGACCCTTTCCTGGCTGGGAGTGACACTGCAGAGCCACGATTGCTCCTGGAACATTCACATCCCTTCCAGTCGGGGGATTCTGGGATTGACTGCACTTGTGGAGGGGTTTTTTAAAGACTCTTTTATTCCAGCCCAACATTAGGAAAAAAAAAAATCAGTAAAAACAGCAAATGTGAAAAGCGTTTTGTCTCAGTTTGAAGTAAATTGAATTGTGAGAAGTAAATTAAAAAGCTAGGCATTTGAAGAGAATATAGGGGAGAAATTAGTAGTGTACATAGGTCTGGAAATGTTTTTAAAAGTCATTTGAAAAAATAGTAATCTCTTTTCCCAAATGTATTCTTAATAGAAGAAGTAGGTAGAATACTATTAACTGTGTAATTTGGATTTAATTGCCTCACTTTTTGGATGAAATTAGTATGTTTTTACTTTTCTTTCTTACATTCTTTGCAAACATTTAAGGCTGCTGTCTTTGAAATACATGTCCTAGGGCTAGAGTCCCATAGGAGCCTACTCTGGACTTCAGTGTTTGAGATCTCAGATTCTTCACAGGACAGCTTTGGAGATCTGCTGCAGTGGGATAACAGATTAGGCCAGCTTTAGAGATGGGATGTTCTTCTGGAGTTTTGGGTGTGCCAGAGGCACAATGCATTTCCTGGTGCAGGTCACCAGCTCTCTGCAAAGCCACGAGTGGTAAAGCCAGGCCCTGTGATGCTTTGTTTTCTTTGCAGAGCTTCTCATGCCTTCATTTCACACTTCTCTTTCTTGTAGGGAGAGCATTGAGAAAAGACACTCCAGCCATCCTTCGCCAGCACCTATCCATCCAGTAAACTCCCTCGGACATAACCGCAGCTCGAGTGAGCAGATCAGGAGCCATCTGAATCCCGAGGTTCGAGAAAAAGAGAAACCCAAAGAGCGAGAGAGGGATCACTCCGAATCTCGGAAGGAAATTAACGTTGAAGAGCACAAGGTGAAGGACAACTACGTTTCGGAGAAAGAAGGCCTGAGCCATGAAAGCCGAGTGGTGGAAGAGTCTAAGCAGATGCCCAGGGTTCCTTCCCCCTATGCCAGGCCCCCCGTTGTGGAGAGCACCAGGCCCAGCAGCACTTCCAACCGCGAGGCCGACAGGAAGAACGAGCCGGCCTACGACAACCCAAAGAAAAGCAGTGAAGTCAAGGTGAAGGAAGAGCGAAAGGAAGACCATGATGTTCAACCTGAGGGACCTCAGACTCACAGGTCGTCTGATCAGCCACCACCTATATCCACATCCAACGTCCATCCCAGCCCTTTAGCGTCCATGCCCATGACTGTCGGTGTGACGGGTATACATCACATGAACAGCATCAGTGGCCTGGACAGGACTCGCATGATGACCCCTTTCATGGGAATTAGCCCAATTCCCGGTGGAGAACGTTTCCCCTATCCTTCTTTCCACTGGGATCCCATGAGAGATCCCTTGAGAGATCCCTACAGAGAGCTGGATATCCATCGGAGAGACCCCCTGGGCAGAGACTTTTTGCTAAGGAACGACCCCCTCCACCGCCTGTCCGCGCCAAGGCTGTACGAAGCGGACAGGTCATTCAGGGACCGGGAGCCCCACGACTACAACCACCACCACCACCACCACCACCCGCTGTCGGTGGAGCCGCGGCGGGAGCACGAGCGGGGCGCGCACCTGGACGAGCGGGAGCGGCTGCAGATGCTGCGCGAGGACTACGAGCACGCGCGCCTGCACTCGGTGCACCCCGCCGCGCTGGACGGCCACCTGCCGCACCCCGGGCTGCTGGCGCCGGGGCTGCCCAGCATGCACTACCCCCGTGTCAGCCCCCCCGGCGCTCACCAGAACGGCCTCCTCAACAAAACTCCCCCCACGGCGGCTCTCAGCGCGCCCCCTCCCCTCATCTCCACGCTGGGGCCCCGGCCCGGCTCCCCGCGAAGGACTACTCCTCTGGCCACGGAGATGAGAGAGAGGCCTCCCTCTCACACCCTCAAGGACATCGAGGCTCGATGAGCAGAGCCGGACTCGGTGAAAAGCAAAGAGGGACAGAAATCTTGTAAATGAACGTAATATAAAGACCTTACTCTAGTCCTTGATACAGACTGGGGATGTGACCCGCTGTACCATATGTATAGACCTGAGTGCAAAGATTTTGAAATGATTTTTTTTGTATATTATATGTTGAAATTTTCCAGATCTTTTAGCCGAGTCCATATGTTCCTCGTGTCCTCCTACTCTATTTTATTTCTAGTTTAAAAGTTTGGAAATTTGAACTGAAGAACAAGACATCAGTCTGAGCGATTTGACTAGAAACAAGCCACCACCAATGTCAACCCTACAAAGCTCTTTCAAACCAGAAGTGAAGTCAATTGTAGATATTTATGTAAAAAGATTGCTTCATGGATTAATGGTTCATATATGCAAAAAGGGTAAGATGAAAGCTTTACTTTGTACAAATGTAAATAGATAAAATTAAGTAACATAATACATTAATACTTCTTAAACTGTGCTATTTGCAAACTTAATATTGATGAACACAGTCTGCTTACGCTGTGTTACTTATATTGTTATAGACAGCTAAACCCCTTCAACTATGCAATGAATTTTAAGGCTTTTCACAAAAGCCTTTATAACTCAAAGGAGCCTTTTCAACACACAACATAATTAAAGTCATATTTTCCCTGAACAAACTCGTTTCTAGCAGAAGCCTATTTCTCTTGTTTCGGTGAAGAAACAGCCCTTCAGAGGTGGAGTTTTCTGTGGGAGCCCTTGCATCAGGCAGCTCGTGTGTGTCCCTTGGGTGGTGTCAGGGTTAGTGCTCTGTGATCACTGGTACCGAGTCGTGGCAGATTGGGTTTCAGACATATTAATCTGGGTTAAACGGTAATAATCCAATGCTGGAGATTTTCCAGAACTTTTGTCACTTAACATGTCAAATTTCTTTTGGGAAGAATATCTGCTTATAGCCATTCATGTCTGGTTTTACTGCCAGTGTGTCGTTTTTACCTGTAGACACATTTTTTTGTGTTAAGTGGTTTTTAGCTACATTGAAACAAATCCTTACAAGCAAGAGAATACTTTTCTAAATGATGGATATGTTTTCACTGTGGATCAGTAGTTTAATTAATGAACTCCGCTGCAGATTTCATAATGGCATTTATTGTATTTCAGTTGGTAATAAAGTCTGTGAATAGTTAACAGGTCAGCCTTGTTGTTCCCTAATCATAGAAGACATGAAATAACCTGAAGAACGTGGTCCTTTTTAAAAATATGCATCAATCTTCTGAAATCTGTCTTTTCATAACACACTTTTTTATAATGCATTACGTTTCTTGTCTAAATATTTGGAGAGAATATGACTTTATCAGAGAGAATTCAATATCTTGTCTACTGGACTGTAAAATATATGTATGAAATAAAATTAGTTCCATTGGTCTTCTAGTGTATTAAAGTGATATCTGAAGTTGTTACCCTGTTTTGGCAAAAAAAAAAAGAAAAAAAAAGAAAAAAGTTAACTACAAACAGTTGTTTCTAATGATCAGAGATCTATTTTAGTAGTCAACTGAAGGTTTAGTTGTGAGCTTCAGATTTTTGTGAACTCCAGATGTTGTGCAGTGTTTCTTTTTTTTTTTCTTTTTCTTTTTTTTTCTTCCTTTTTTTTTTCTTTTTTCTTTTTTTTTTTTTTTTAAACAAACAAAAGGAAAAAATACAAAAAAGTCCCAACCCTGAGGAATATGTACACTGGAACCGTAGTGGTAGCTTTCAGTATTGTAAAGAGATTGTTATATACAAACCTTTTTGCTGTTTATCCTGTATGTAATAAAGTCCTTTCTAGATCCTATGTGAACAGAAAAGTGAAGCGGCTCTCAATCTTCAGCATGTTTCCTCCTCAGCGAAGACTTGTGTAATGTAAATTGTGCCATGTTATTAAAAAATGTGAACTAAACTGCTAGGTGCTTCTTTGTGTGCAGTACCCCATCGTTGCTGTGGGGAGCAAGTCCTTTTTCCCAACAGTGGGGTTTTGTTCAGAAGGAGGAGCTGTTAAAAATGTGAAGGAAATGGCAAGCTTTCATAAGCCATCTTCCTGAAAAATCGTTAGAGCAATCAGGGAAAAAGAAACTGAAAGGAGGGCAGATCCTTGGCTTGTCCGGATTCTTTGAAATATAGTAACACCCTACTTGGATTAGATTTTAATTTAATCTTGGTCTGCTGGATGCACATCATTAAAAAGCTGAGTTAGTGGAGGAAGGCAGGTCTGGATGGCCACAGAAGGACGTGAGAGAGTGAGAGAGACAGAGTCTGACTGAGAGCATCATCTTCCAGCTCATCTGATCCTTGTTAGAGGAGCCTGACAGCTCTGGCAGCATCTTCAGGGGGAAGAAACGTGGTCTTGATTGTCCAGACTATGATCCTTGTCCTCCCAGGTGCTGAGCAAACTCTTCTTGATGGTCCTTAATTCCCAATTAAGCCAATGAACCCTCACTGCCAGAGTCCCAGAAAGCATCGAGGCATTTCAGTCCCTTTGAGTTCAATCCAATTTAAGTGCTCCTCGCCTTTGAAGATCCACGTGTCGAGTCTTCTTGTGCTGGTGATGCTCAGAGGAATATGCCTGAAAGGTGTAGGAAGAGATTAAACAAGATTTTTAATGCTTTTAAACTTCTTCAGGTGCATTCAGTGCTTTTCAGAAGTTTGATACAGGGATATTAGCTTGCAGGTATAGACAATTTGGAGTTTCTTGAAGGGTTTTACATTCAGGACATTTGTCTTAAATCTTCTATTTCTGAGTTCACTTGTATTTGAGAAATTAATGTCTGTTAAAGACCATGCCAGACACCATCTGTGGGAATGAAATGAGTCATGAGGGTATTCATTCTGTAGGTTGTGTGAAATTCTGATCGTAGAAAACCCTCAGTGTGCTTATAGCAGCCAGGACTTTGCTTTAGGTTTCCAAGTCCCACCTTCCCAAATTCCAACTAATTTTCCACTTAGCAGCTTCCTATCAGCAGCTGAGGTGCCAAAATCAGGGGATAGGAAAGGGATCTTGGAGAACAGCCCTAACACTTGTTTCCCATTACCTTCTTCATTTTATGTCGTGCTTGGTCCCTTCTTTTTTAACTTCCTATGTTTTGATCTTTGGTTTTCTTTACTAAGCCTTAGCTCCAGCCTGGTTTTCTGCTTTTCAATAATTCTTTCAGTCATACTAAAACTGAAGGTTTCGGTGAATTAGCCGTGGAAACCTGTATAAAAACTCCACATTTCTGCTGTCTGAGGAGAGGCAGAGCTGCTGGTGAGGACTGACTGTTCTTCCTGTGCCCTGCCTGCAGCTGCCAGGGCTTGGACTGCTGGTGCCCGTGGGCAGGGTGGAAGTTCCAGCTGCCATCTGTTGGGCTCACAACCCTTTCTTTTTCCACTGGTATCTTGTGCCTGAGCTCATGCTAGCACAAAGATATTTCCTGATCATAAAACACATCCCCCTCCTGATTTGCCCTCGGTGGGGCTGCGTTCAGCAGCAGGTACTGCCAAACATCCAAACGCTCGTGTGCCGGCAGTGCAGTGCCAGGGAAGGAGCAGAGTACAAAATCCTGCTGCCACCCTACAACCTCACACATCCATTCTGCTTCCATCTGATGTTTCCTCTGCCCGTCTGGGAACACAGACTTCAGCATTATCCCCGTTTTATAAACGGGGAACTGCTGCTGGCAGCCCCAAAGTCACCAGCATAAAGCCAGGCAAAAAGTGCCTGGGTGACACCAGGAGTGACCCAGGGAGATTTGGTCACTGCCAGAGTTGGGAGAACAGAACAAAATCTGAACCTGGCAGGTTGCAGAGCCAAGGGGGGCAGGGGATGAGGAACTTCTGGGTTGATCTTTCTGCTTTAGGAAGTACTTTTAACCTTCAGTATCAACAATTGGTGCCATCTCAGGCTTCTGAACTTACCTGTGAAGGAATGGGTATTGCTTGTTTATTGATAAGTAGCTCAGTTATTGACCCAAGCTGGTAAGGGCTGTGGTCATTCTGGTTAAAGGGCAGATTTGCTGTATTTTACCACTTAATGTGGCTTCTTTGATCATTATATTGCTCAGCACTGAAATTCACTCTGAAAGCAGCATTTTTCTTGGTTGAATTTATGTGTTTCTCTACTGAAAAATTTGAATTTAGCCCTAGGACCTGAGCCATCCACCCCCAGTTCAATCATCTTTGTTTCAAGACAAGATAATTAAGCAAGAATTGAATCAGCTCATTGCATAAAGGTGTCACATACACAATATGTTTATTAAATGTATCTTTTGCTTTGCCTCTTCAAAGCCCTTTAATAGTTTCCATTGAATCAGTGTTGTTGTGGGGGTTTGTTTTATGCAGCAAAAATTCCATTACTTTTTTTTTTTTTTCTTTTACAGACAGCTCAAAATGCAAGTATAAACTACTAAGGATTTTCAGTAGTCCTTGTTTTGGGGCCTCAGTGTATTTGGGGTTACAATTATGTGTTTGGAGTTCATTTGATTTAAAAAAAAAAAAAAAGGGGGAGGGTATCAAACAACGTCCCGTTATTGCCAGCCAAAAGAAAAGTTTTGTCTCCATTAATCCTGGAACAGTGAAGCAGAACTGGATTTATTTTAGCCCGTTAGAAGAAGATGTTGTTCTGCAGCAGCACCACAAGAGGGTGGTTAAAGAGAGCCTGGAAGGTGTGCAGGCTGTGCTGAAAGGTGGGAGGGCTCTGCTGTGGTGGGCAAGGTGAATGTGGCTGTAAATGATTTTTATGAGTCTGCTCCGTGAGGAGCTCTGGTGTTGTGTGAGACAGAAATCCCAGCAGGGGCTTTCTGGGAGTGACCTTGCTCTGACACATTTCATAGCAGGGACCAGGAGGGGTCTGCACCCAGAGCATTCAGCCTTTTGGAGAGTTTAAATTGCATGGTGCCACAGAGCAAAGCACATTGCTTGTGGTGAGGGAATAAAAGATGCTTCTCCATAGCAAACAGTAGAGAGAGAATGAGTTTGTGTGTGTCAGCTCAAGGACTTGATCAATGATCCTTGTGGGTCCCTTCCAGCTCTGGAGATTTTATGGTTCTGTTCTGTGACCTCCTCAAAGTCCCAGCACATCTGTCTGATTCTCCCATTACCTGGCTTTTGAAAGTATCCAAGGGCTAAGCAAGAGAACTGTTTCATTTGGAGACAGGGAAAGAAATTATTTCCAGGTTTTCTAAGGGCATAGATGAAAATGGTTTATTGAAAATCACCAGAGCTGTCTGCATTGTACCAGCAGAAAGCTTGGCCCTGGCTTTTCCCTTCTCCCCTTGCTGCCCTTGCCACATGAGAGGAGAGCCCTTCATGGCTCTGCTCTCCTGTCTCTGGGGATGCTGAGGAGCAGCAGAGCATGGCCCACACGGCTCTGCTTGCTGTGTGGCCAGAGGAGGAGGCTGGTGGAGCCTTCCTCCCCCTCCCCACACCGCCCACAGCAGGTGCTGGCCGTGGCTCTGTCCCCAGGTCCCGGCTGTGTGTGAGAGGAGCCAGCCCTGGTGCCAGGGCACTGCTCTGAGAGCTGAGCTCAGAGCTCCCAGCCAGAGCCTGCACTGCTCACCTGGGGCACAGGTGAGAGGTGAGAACAGCATTTCCTGAGCTCAGAGCTCCCAGCCAGAGCCTGCACTGCTCACCTGGGGCACAGGTGAGAACAGCGTTTCCCATGATCAGAACTGCAGTGAGGAGCAGAACTGTGCTCAGGAGATGGGACCTGCACACCCCAGAGAGGGCAGGGACACCTCAGCACCCCGGTACTGGGGCTCCTGGTAGCAGCAGCTGCCCCCAAGGCAGAACCTCACAGAAAGTGTTTGGGCACTGGGACAGCCTGGCCAGGGCTGGTAGGGTCAGCAGCCCTGGAAGAGTTAAAAAGGACTGGATGTGGCACTCAGTGCCATGCTCTGGGTAACTGTCAGGTCATAGCTTGGACTCTGTGATCTCAGAGGGCTTTTCCAGCCCAGGAGGTTCTGTGGTTCTGTGGTTCTGTGTTTCTGTGTTTCTGTGTTTCTGTGTTTCTGTGCTTCTGTGCTTCTGTGCTTCTGTGTTTCTGTGGTTCTGTGTCTCTGTGGCTCTGTGGTTCTGTGGTTCTGTGTCTCTGTGGTTCTGTGGCTCTGTGGCTCTGTGGCTCTGTGGCTCTGTGGCTCTGTGGTTCTGTGTTTCTGTGGTTCTGTGTTTCTGTGGCTCTGTGCTTCTGTGTTTCTGTGTTTCTGTGGCTCTGTGGCTCTGTGGTTCTGTGGCTCTGTGGTTCTGTGTTTCTGTGGCTCTGTGGCTCTGTGGCTCTGTGGTTCTGTGTTTCTGTGGCTCTGTGGTTCTGTGGCTCTGTGGTTCTGTGGCTCTGTGGCTCTGTGGTTCTGTGGTTCTGTGTTTCTGTGGTTCTGTGTTTCTGTGGTTCTGTGGCTCTGTGGTTCTGTGGTTCTGTGTTTCTGTGTTTCTGTGGCTCTGTGGCTCTGTGGTTCTGTGGCTCTGTGGCTCTGTGGTTCTGTGGTTCTGTGCTTCTGTGGTTCTGTGGCTCTGTGGTTCTGTGGTTCTGTGGTTCTGTGGTTCTGTGGTTCTGTGGTTCTGTGGCTCTGTGGTTCTGTGGTTCTGTGGCTCTGTGGTTCTGTGGTTCTGTGGCTCTGTGGCTCTGTGGTTCTGTGGTTCTGTGTTTCTGTGGCTCTGTGGCTCTGTGGCTCTGTGGCTCTGTGGCTCTGTGGTTCTGTGGCTCTGTGGCTCTGTGGCTCTGTGTTTCTGTGGTTCTGTGGCTCTGTGGCTCTGTGTTTCTGTGTTTCTGTGTTTCTGTGGTTCTGTGGCTCTGTGGCTCTGTGGTTCTGTGTTTCTGTGGCTCTGTGGTTCTGTGGCTCTGTGGCTCTGTGGTTCTGTGGCTCTGTGGTTCTGTGGCTCTGTGGCTCTGTGGTTCTGTGGTTCTGTGGCTCTGTGGCTCTGTGTTTCTGTGGTTCTGTGGTTCTGTGGCTCTGTGGCTCTGTGGCTCTGTGGCTGGCAGCCCCAGCAAACACATCTCATCCACCTCGCAGCGTTGTCGCTGGGCTCGCTTCAGCAGAGTCATGCTATGATTGTCATTATGCTTTTAAATGACTCATTTTCCACTTACCTCTATTGCTGTGGCTTCCAGAGCATCTGGAGCTCTGCAGCAGCGAATGCATCGCTGCCTGCCACAGCAATGGGCTCATCTGTGCCTTTGAAGAATTCCTTGAACAAAACACAGCCAAGGCAGGCAGGTGGTGGTGCCTGTGTGGGCACCTGTCCCACACCAGACCAAAATCTGCTGATGTGCTTGCAGGAACTGCTGGAGCATCTTTATTGCGATTTGGTACCACCTGAATCTGGTATTTTCGTAGAAGAAAAGGGGAGATTCTTGTCAGATGCACACGAGAGACCCTGTGCTGGTGCTGGGGCAGCCAGGCCTGTGCGTCCTGTGTGTGTGTGAGCAACAACCTGGCTCTGCCCTGCCCTGTGAAAAACGAGGTTCGCTTTTTGTTTCATGTAACATTTAAAAAGTTTAGTAAAAGGACAATTAGGAGACAGAGATCAAGCCAAATGAACAAATAGGGCCGGGTGCCTCAGCCAAGAGCACACCTTACAGTAAAGGATTGTCCCTTAAATACAGAAATCTGGTGCATATTCATAAATGCTCATGCATTATCCAAACATCCCTCTTAAGGTTTAGATGTTCCTTGTTCAGCTTCAACTGCCCCCTCCCAATCTTGGCTCTGCTCAGTCTCACACTCCCAATAACAGAGGTTCAATAAATTCCTCTCTCGGAGCTCCAGTCACCGCTGTCTTCATCTGGATAAAATAATCTGAGAATGCAGGGGGGTTTCTGACTCCTTTCAGTCTCTGGGTTATATGAACTAAAGCAGTCTTTGCTTTAATAACATGCTACAGCCTAAAATATATATATATATATATATATATATTTATTTATTTATTTATTAATAAATAAATATAAATTTCTAAATTTCTAAATTATATTTATATATTTATAAATATATATTTAAATATATATATTTAATTATTTTTATTTATTTATATTATAAAAATATATATGTAAATATATACATAAAATATATATACATATATTTTAGTTTATATAGTTTCTTATTTTAGTTTATATGGTTTACCCATATATATTCATTACACCATTTCTAAGTTTTTTTCACTAACAGAAGTAAAAGAAACTATATTAATACATCAAAGTTTCCCAACATTATACATATAACATTCATTTTCATATTCGTGAAAATCAATATTAAATATTATTTTAAAATAAAAATGATTAATTATTATAATATATAATTATTGTATATTACATAATATATAGTATTTTATACATTAATTATATTAACTATATATATATTAACTATATTAAATATAAATATTAAAGCATTAATAGAATATGTATCTATAACAGTCCTGACGGGAAGGATCCCCCGCTAATATAAGGAGGGGCTCTCTGCATCAGAGTAAAATAAAATAATAAAACTTATTTTGTTTTTTTCTCCTGGGCTGCCGGGCTGGAGCTGCAGAGGGCGGTGTGGGAGAGGGAAATCCCTGCCCAAGGCGGAGCAGCGGCACTAGAGGGAGATAAAGGGCTGGAAAATCGACTTTTTTGGGGTGTTTGGGCGGCTTTGAGGCTCGGGTGGATCCTCTGCCCCTTTAGCCTCGGCTAAAGAAAGAAAAACAACTTGGTTTTTTGTTTTCCACTCCCCCTTTGAGAAGGGAAGGAATCCCCCTAAAAAATCCTCTCCCTCTTTTGAAATTTTTGTCACCCACATTCACCTTGCTGTCTCTTCCCCGATAACCTCTGCAGTTTCACACTTGGAACCTTAAAGCGAGGTGCTGGGGTAGCAGGGAAAGCCTTTGGGGGTTTATTTCTTCACCTGTGTTTTGTCAGACAGCTTTGATTTCCTTTTTCCCTGAACACCACCCTGGCACGTCTGGACGATGCTGCTGGGCATGGAGTGACCCTCGGGGATGGTGCAGGGCAGGAGCTGACTCCGACCCCCTTTGCCCCTTGTAAAGAACTTTTCCATTTATTATCAGGAATTCTATATGAGAGGTTTCATCACAGCCTTTTTGGTTGTTTCTTTTTTCCCCCAGTTACAATTTCTAATGCCCATTAGCAATGCAGTAAGTCTATTCTGGAGATTATTTTGTTTTAATCTTGACTTTGGAGGGATTACAATCAAAGTGGGCATCGGATTTTAAGAATTATCCTGTAATGAATGCAAGAGCTCTGTATCGCTGCTAATTCTAAACTCCATCAATTTCTTTGCAGTAACCAGCTTCCCAAAATGCTGACAAGTGTCAGTCCTGAGATTCCACTGAGAGTATTTTCCTTTGAACTATGACCAAAGGCTCCCTTCCCATATTTTCCCTGAAGGGAGCACAGAGCTTGGATCTGAAAGTTCTGCCAGCTTCAGTAGACACAGCTTTCCTGAGGCTGGTGCTGCAGAGTTAAAGCAAAAACCTTCCAGGTGATTCATGTGTCTGCTCTGCCTGTGATGCTGTGAAATCCCTGCAGCCCCAGAGTCTACGGGGAGCTGGCCCCCGTTGTTGGGACAGAGTATATTCCAGGAAGCATTTTCCTTTGGATTCATTGCCTTTTTCCAATGTTTTCCTGGAAATTTTTCATCAGCTCTAATTCTGTCTTGTGTGTTTTGGTGGCAAACGCCTGAGGGCTCAGCCTGGCACAGGGAAGGTGTGTGTGTGTGGCACTCAGCCCTGCCCTGGGCAAGGCACAGAGGTGTCCTGTGCCATGGTGAGCTCAGCACCATGCTGGGGAGCTGCTGGATTGTTCCCATTTGGCTCTGGAGCGCAGGGAAAGGTGTGGAACCTTCCCCAGGTGTGGAACAGCCAGGGCTGTGCAAAGACAGGGCACAGCTGTGCTGTAACGGGGTGGATTTTGGTGCCAGGGTTTTCTCAGTGCTTTAAGGGTTGCAGTTTTCTCAGGCAGTTAACAAGCTCTTCAGGCTGGGATCTGATGGATAATAGCTTTCAGGTGAGCTTCTCCCACAGGTGGAAGGGGATGGCAGGGGAGGAAACAGGCAGGAGTTTGTTCTTAGGCTGCTGAACTCCAAACCTGACCTGGCTTGGAGGGAGAGGAGCTGGAAGGTTTGGTCTGCTCCTTCTCTTCCTCCAGCTGTCCTGAACCAGGCCAGGCTGCAGCTGATGGATTCAGTATCACACTGATTCCAGGGAGTGGTTGAAGACTTGCTGGCTCATACTGAGGACAGAGCTTTGTCCACCTTGTGGAGAGTGTTTGTGTCCCCCAGGGTAAGTCTTGGGCTTTGCTGATACCTTCTATGTGTGGAGCTGATTGTTTAATGCTTGGAGTGGTTTGTATTTTTAGCATCTCTGTATCTCACAGACTAAAGTATTCTCTGGTTGTTTGCTTTGTTTAGGGTTTTTGTACAAATGGGGGACCTAATCACAGAAACCTGCTCTTTACAGGAGCAAAGACTCATCCCTTCTGGGTTGCACTGGAGCATTTTTGCCTGCCCTAAATTCACTTAATTTTAACCTAATCTCTCTGTATTTCTGTAGTGTTTCTGTGCAAGTACCACTCTGCTGTCTCAGCAGTAGCAGTGAGGAGTTGAAAGGAGTTAATCATGCTGTGTAGCTTAATGCCTTATGTTTATTATTAGGAATAAAGACAAGCGCTCCACTATTTTATCTCTAACGTGCAGTTAACTTAATTCCTAATCCTCTGAAGAGATGGTGTTCTTCCCAACATTTTGGCTTTGCCTTGCTTTCAAGCTGCACGTGAAACTTAAAAGCTGAAATGCTCAGTGTGGCAAGAATTTGAATGTGTGCAAGCATAAATCAGTTTTCATGAGCTTCCCCTTAACCATTCAGGGGGGGTTTTCCTTTCCAGGCTGCTCCTTGTGCAGTGTGGAGCTGTGCAAACACGGCCATGGGCTGGTGGGATGTGTTTTGTGGGATATTTCAGTGTTGAGAGCTGGCTGGAATTCCTGTTCCTCCTCTCTCCTTTCCTCAGCTCCCTGCTCGATCCCACTGCTGGAATATTCACTGGGGACGAGGACTGGGAGTTTAATGAGCTTGTGCAAGTAGCTGCAGTGTTCCAGGGCTGGTTTTATTCCTTGGCAGTGTATTACAATGCAAAGGTATTTAGCAAAGAGTTTAACAACATTGTCCTGTTTTCACTTGTGGAGAAACTTGTTCTTGTTCATCCCCTGGGATAAACTCTCCAAAAAATCCCAGGATGACATCTGTGCTCAGGTTCAGCTTTCAAATTACACAGTCACCAAAGCCATTGTTTTAGAGGGTTGTTTTCATTGCTCCTCTCTTTTGGGTACATTTAATTTCAGCCTCTTGCAATCTTTCTGTTCCACCAGCACACTGATCTTGCTCCACTCAGCTAATTGGATTAACTCACTTGCTGTATTTATTGTACAGTATTGATTTGATAATACCAATCTTCCATCTCAGTGTAATCTCATATTTTTTCTGGTCTCAAAGCAGCCCCTCTGAATGCCCCACCTTTGCACCTGGAGTTGGTATAAAATCACAGCAGTGATTAAAAGCCCCGAGGCCAATCAGGCTCTGTGCCCTGCTGCCTTCATAAGCACCGAGGGCTGAGATAAAGGAGTTGGGTGATGTTCTGACACCTCTTAAAAGCTGCTCCATGCAGCTGCCTCCCAAAACCTCGCGTTTCTGCCGGTGCTCGGTCACTCCTGGGCTCTGGGGCTAAACACCTCAAATATTTGCTCGCCTCTGCTCACTCCTCAAACGTTCAAACTTCTGGCAAGAGCTCAGCATCCGAGTTCTGTGGTGACCTGTGAAAGTCTCCAGGTGTCTAAAGCATATAAACCTTCAGCTTTGATGAAGTCACAAAATGCTTGTGGTGAGGCAAAGCTGGAATCACTGAACTCGGCAGCAGCTTCCCAGGAGTTGTGGCAAGACAGAATCTGTGTGTAAAGAATCTGTGTGTAAAGAATCTGTGTGTAAAGAATCTGTGTGTAAAGAATCTGTGTGTAAAGAATCTGTGTGTAAAGAATCTGTGTGTAAAGAATCTGTGTGTAAAGAATCTGTGTGTAAAGAATCTGTGTGTAAAGAAAGGCCTTTGCTGTTTGACAGTCAGGTGGGTGACTTCAGGCACTTACGGATTCTGCAGAGTTTGAAGCTTCATGTGCATCTTTATTTTGACTCCTGACAAAGCACGTTTGCCATGTAGGCTGCGTTCTCTGAAAGCCTGGAACTGTGCTCTGGGCTGGTCAGTGCATTTTCAAATGAGCTGAGGCTTTCTCCAAACCTGCCTTTGTTTGTCTTTGGGTGGCCTCACCCTGTGGGAGGCTCCAGCCCCAGGTGAGGTGGGCAGGGACCACCAAGGTCCTTTCCCAGGAGCTTCTTGGGATCCTGGCAGTCTCCTGTCTGCTCCAAAACAGGCCAGTGATGAGTTCTTGTGGCCCAGGGCAGGTGGGAAGCAGTGTTCTTCTTGCCCTGGGTGCACAGCGTGTGTTCCCACTCAGAGTGGGGCAAACGCAGCAGGAATAACTGCTAGCTGTGCCTGCTCAACCTTAGCCATTCCTTGAGAAAATAAACCTTTTTACTTCCTTCCCTTGTGACAGTTTATCTCTGACCAAGGCTTTTCTTCTATTTATTAATAAGTAACTTTACACCTCAGAGAAAGGATTAATCCTTACTCCTCTAAGTTGCTAATTCCTCTCACTTTGAAGGGGCAGTGCAGGTGTTCCTGGTTTGGGTAGAAACAGGGTTAATGTGGCAAGGTTCACATGATGGGACAAAAAACCTCTGCTAAAAGGCTGCTGTGCAGTGGCAGTGACTTTGTTCTAAAAATCCTGTGAATTAGGGTTTGCTCCTGGTAGTAGCTCCTCCAGATTTAAGTCCTGCTTGTCCTACCCGAGGGCTGTGGCTGTGTGTGGGACAATTTAGCAATGTCCAGCAGGACAGGGTCTATTATTCCATCTCAGAGCAGCTGACAGGGAGTGTTTGGCAGTGCTTGACTGGGGGATTGCTGTTAAAAGCCAGATTATTGTAAAAATGGGGAAAGTTTTACAGACATGGAAGAGTCTGGTTGAGCAGAAAGAACAGCTACCAGGTGGCTCGTGCTAAGCAGGTAAATAGGAATAAATGATGGTTTCAGTGCAGAGCTTGTGGAGGATATCCAGCAATTTAATAAGCTCCAGGAGCAGAAGAAATTCCTCAGGGCCCAGTGGTGCAATGCACTCTGCAAATGGATTTAATTGAATTGTAACAAGGCCAGTTATGGGCACCTGTTCCACGTGCATGCAGCTCCTTGCAGGCCCAGCTTCAAACTCACAACTGCAACATGTGTTAGAGCAGTATTTAAAAAACTTCAAGTTGACAGAAAGCATCAGAGCACTTTATTCCTGCTTTAATTCACATTGAAATGCACCTCCCTGCAAAGGGGCAGCTGAGAGGAGCTGGCTGAACCCAGCCTGCACCAGCAGTGTTGGGGATGAATCTTCCAAGTTGTTCATGTTATGACCTGGCACAAAGTGATCCTGTTGGGAAATGAGGTACCAGTCTGTAATTAAAAATTACCTGAGAAGGAACTGCCATAGGAAAAGGTTTGAGGGGGCTTCTGGTCTTTAAAAGCCATGGAGGCAGTGCAGTGTTGAATGTATGGCACACTGGTGTGTTCCTGCTGTAAACAGCTGGTTTTCTTAATAAAAAGTGATATGTTCTTACATCCTTAAATGTTAATAGCCAGCTGAGAGAGAATTCTGATCAAGATTTATTTTTTTTTTAATTCCTGACAGTCTTTACACACTGACAGTTGAAAAGGGCAGCAAATACCTTCAAACTTTTCTTTAGAAATAAAACTGATTATGGGACTGACTGATACTGCTGAGGTCTGGGTTCCAGTTATGTGACATTGCAGAGGGGCTGACAAACACAATTCCCTGAATGGGATCTTGCAGGGAACCTGTGGGGCTGCAGTGATAACTTGTGCCTTACAGTTTTCACCCCAAGATGCTTCCCCTGGAGCTGAGAGATCCATGTTTGAGTAAATGCACAGCTTGATTTAATCACATTTGGGGTGGAAGGCAGGCAAAGTTTGAGGTTTATTTATTAGGATCAAGCTGAAGTTACTTAAACTGCATCCCACACATCGAGTGCTTCTCTCCACGCTGCTCCTGTCCCATTCCATTGAACTTGCCCTGAGGCTGAAATATAATAATTGCTGTCTAACCATGTCTTAAATAGGTAAAAATGATCTATTGATACATAATAAACAGAGATAAGAAAATATTTTATTCATGTTTTCTGAAAGTCTCAATTATTTATATTTGGGTATCAATTAGAGTTTGCATTTAAACAGAATTCAGAGTAGTAGCATTCTGTTCACTTAGTCTAAATTAGATGGCAGTATGTTTCACTTAATATAAATTGTGTGTGATTACTTACAATCAGTTTAAATCAATAAGTTTGTGATGGATTTTTCCCAGTGCTGTGGTTGCTCAGTAATAAATCCCTTGTTTAGTCCAGAAGGCATTGCTTCTTTTGGCAGCTTTCCCTGCATTTCAGTAATGACTATTGGATAGGCACAATTTCAGCAAATCAGCATTTAAGAAAGAAAAAAATAAAAAAAAAAACCCTTTAGAGGATAAACACATTAAAAAAATCAATTTACCACAACTAGTCCCAATTCAAATTAATAGAATATTCAGCTCTGAGAATCTTGGAGCCTGTTCCTTGTAGCAGAAATTCGTGTATACCCTGAGTTAATAGTGTGAAGGCAGGGAATGGGAATGTGGTCTGTGATTGAAGGGCTGGAAGCTTTGCTCTGAAACCCTCAGAGGACAGGTATAGAATATTATTTTACTTGGCACAGGCTGGCTTGAGTCATTCCTGGAGTCCTGCTTCCCATCTGCAGGAACCATGGTGTCTGGCCCTGAAGAGAGGAGTCCCTGGACTGGGGCAGGATGCCCTGGAGATGTCACACAGATGTCACACTGTGCAGTAAAACACAGCCCAGCTGCTGTGCTTTGTAACAGGACTGAGGCTGCTTGCCTGTGAGCCCAGCTGAAGGTGGAATTCTGCACAGGGGAGACAGGGTGCTGCAATGGAACTCCTGCTGACAGACACTGATAAATGCCTGGCCTTTGAACACCATGCCCATCCTTTTCTCTCTGTCACAGTATCTGGTTTGAGATCAGTTGTGGTAACCACAACAGTCTCATTTCTCATCCCTGCAGCCTTTCAGGTCTCATCCCTTCCATGTAAAAACCACTTGGACTTCTTGACCTGTGCTTTAAACCCCTCTTGAGGCACTCCAAGGAGATTCTGTAGGGAGGAAATATGTTCACTGCAATCACTAACTCCCTTCTTTCTGCATGTGGAGAGCACAGCAATTGCAGCACAGCAGGATGAGGTGTCCTGTCACTGTGAGTGGAGGCTCTGATGTCCCAGGGCTGGGGCACACGAGTTCCAACGAGCCCCAGGGGCTGTGGGTACCTTCAGCATATTTACCACATCCAAAGTAGGGCAGGCGTAAATGGCTTTCTGTGAGGAGCATTCCTCTGGGAGAGAGCCATGCACTCACCTCTGATGTGTGTTACAGGTAAAGGCCATTTCCCAGGGCATCACAGTCCAACCTGGGGGGTTTTTGTCAGTTCTTTTTCCCCCCTGCCTTTTAGACAGGTATTTGGGTGCCTGCAAAGATTTTGCATAACTGCTGGCAAAATCCCTCTCCATAACCACCTACACTCCTGCTGAAGCCTCTGGCTGAGCAGTTCTGCTGTCTTTAGTAGGAAAGAGTGCTGCAGGCAGTGGCTGGGTCCTGTGGGGTGGTTTGGGATGGGGTAGGGAAAGGCATTCTCAGCAAAAGCTGTTCCTAAACATCCCCCTGGGAAAGGAGAGCTGGTGCTGCAGGATGCTCTGCTGGAGCACAGGTCTCTGGTGCTGTGTCCTGGGGTGATCAGCACATTCCTGGTGCCCTGATCACACCCAGCCCCTGGAAACAGCTCCAGTCCCATCCCTGGCTCCCAGGCAGGATGGGCTGTGTGCTCCTGCTGCAGCCTGGCTTCATTTCCAGGGCAAACAGGGGCTGGTGGTGTTCCACAAACACCCCGTTAGGAACCCGGGATCCTCAGCAGAACGGGAGCTTGAAACAAGAGGAAACCAGAATGAGCATGAGGCTGGGGGTGGATGTCTCCAGGAGAGCTCGAGGCTTTGCCCAGAGGCTCAGATTTTGCCACTGACCTGGGTTTGCTATGGAGTTACCCCCCAATATTCCTCCCACGCCTTCTCTCCCTTTGTACTGAAGGCAGGCTTTGAACTGGTGTTTTATTCCGTCATTTTTATGCAGAAAAGGCCTTTGGGTTTTCCCCCTTTCCTTTCTATTTTTTCTGATAGTTGATTTGAGTTGGTTCCAACCTAACTTTATACCAAAGCTTTTCTCTCTGTCCTGAAGGGCTGAAGGCATAATCACGGCTTTCTCATTTAAATTCTAAAATTACCTTTCAAATCTTACCTTTGCATTTATTTTGTGAAAATCTTTTCTGGCCTTTTAAGGGATGAGCAAACACATTTCCAGTAGTGCAGGAGTGGAAAAAGGCCAGAAATTGCTCCCTGCCCTCTTGACACAGAATTTGCATAATTCCAGATCATGGCATTGCAGGTAACTTCTGATTTAAGCACACGGAGCTGTGGAGCTGCTCTGTGTCCGGGGGGTGTGTGTGGCTCAGGCTGGGGGATGTGGTTGGTTCTGTTTGAGGTTTGTTCTGTTTCTGGAAGCTGTGCTTGGGCACAGGTACCCCTCTGTGTGTGCTCATCCCCGGAATGATCCGTGCCCTGGGGCTGGCTCCTGCCTGGGGAGGCTGGGCTGGGACAGAGGAGGTGCAGGGCAGCATCCCTGAGCAGCAGCAGCCAGGGATGGGGAGCAGCCCCACAGCCATCCCTGGAGAGGCCGAGAGGGGATGAAGAGGGATGAGGTTTATCCCTGCATGTTCACCTGGGAATGGCAGCACTTGTCTCAGGCCCTTTGCTGTGGATCTGGCACCTGCAGCATCGATGGTTCTGCTGTTGCAGCATTTAATCTGCCTTGGTTTGTTTTCTCCCGAGCCAGCTCTGGAGGTGCAGTGTGCTCCTGGTGTTTTTGCTGTGCTCACTGGAAAGGGAAGGTGTAGGCAGCTCCATCTCCCAGCTCTCACTGACGCAGGATCTGTCACAAAAATCCCACTTTCAAAACGTCTTTGCTGTGGAGGCAGGGCTGCTTTTTTATTCTCCACCTTCTTACCAAATCCATCGCTCTCGGGCAAGCGTGGGGAGCCTTCTCCTTGCCAAAGGCTGCACAGAACGTTCAAATAACTCTGACAAGCTGCACATTAAACCACACAGTTGTGGTTATCCCCCCTTCTGCTCCTGCTGGAGAATTTTGCTGTGGGCTTTATAAATGAGTAGGGAGCTGCAGTCAGCCAGGGGGCTGCAGATTGACCACCAGGCCTTCACAGGCTAATGAGCTTTCTCTTAATGGTGTCATAAAGCTGCTGCTGGAGGTGCAATGTCACCCCTCAGCCCCAAGTCAGACAGCTCCAGACGTGTTTCCCAGCCCAGCAGCTGCACCCTGTGGGAGCTGAGGGTGTTCTTCCAAGGAGGACGAGCAGAAAACAGCCCTGGACACAGCCCACCCTGTGTCCCAAGGGGAAGAGACAGCTCCCCGTTCCATCAGGGCTTGGGGACTGGGAAAAGAACCTGTCCTGCCAGGTGTCCTGTGTGCCACACAAAATCTCTTGAGAGAATTAGATTTTGGGTTTTTTAAGAGAGTCTTGAGCAACGTCAAAGGGCTTAAAATATGGCAAAGCTTTTCAGTTAATGGCCAAGTTAATGAGGCCTCGAAGTGATTCTGTGCTCTCCCTCCCTCAAATTAGTGGCAAGTTCTATCAAGGAGGGGTGTGTAGGAAAAACCCTGATGAAAGCATAGAATGGTTTTTGCAAGAAATTAAGTAGGAGATAGCTTTTTGGCTCTGGAAAGAGTAAACAAGTAGAAAATTATGGTCATTTGGCAGCAGGAAATCTATTTTTTGTCATTACTGTATATTGGAGGCATCAGTGAATGAGACTGTTTAAACCCCAATCAGCCACCAACCCTCACAGGATCACTTTCTTCTTTCCTCTTTCTTTTCATTTAATTTCATTGCTGAGATTGAAAGATCCAAGTATGAAAGGCTTTAAATAGGTGATCATTCTCATCTCAAGGCTTTTGCCTGGCTTTTTACTTTTCAAATCTCATTTCAGAACACATTGCATTAAATTACATGAAATTACCGAGCACTTTAATTACTTTTTTTTAAAAAAAAACCAAAAAGCCCAAGCCATTCTTATCTGCTGCAGCCCAGAGAAGTGATTTGCTGATGCAGTGCCACCTCCCTGAGCTGTTGTGAGCTCCAGGATGGGGAGGATGAGGAGCTTTGGGAAGCACAGCAGCCCAGTTCCAGCTGTGGGGCTGAAGATCCAGCTGTGTCTCTTGAGCTGCTTTTGCAAAGACAAGAAGCCCGTGCTTGATTTGGAGATGAATGAGTTGTTTTACCCTTTTAGGTGTTGCTCCCAATGCTGTTGATGTCGCTGCTGTAAAGTTTTGGTACCTGGGAAGGAGAAGTGAAGAAAAGCAGGGGGAGGGATGAATTTACAAAGCTGCTGATTAAAAAGACAGCAGTGAGGAAATCATTGTTGTTTGTAGCTGGAACGGGCTGTGGGATCTTCCCATCCCAATTACCATTTCTAATTGACTTGTAGGAGAGTGCTCTCCCTGCTTTTCCCGCAGTGGTGTTGCTAGGAAGTGTTGCTAGGCAACCCCTCAATGACTGAACCGACCTTTAAGATAAATATATGTATTTTCTCCCCATTTTGATGCTGGAAAGCAAACCTCTATTTTGTCTCTGTGCTGGCCTTTCTCTGGGCAGGAGGAGCTCTTTGGGCACAGGGGTTGGTGAATAATAGTCTGCTAAAGATTTGGCAAAGCTTTTTTTGTAGGCACAACCTTTTTGTCTGTAACATCCTCAGGAGCTCAGTTTTTTCCTTGCAATGTGAGCAGCAAAAGTTGACAAAGAATATCTTGAATGATTTATCTGATGAATGTAGTGATCCCTATTGAATAAATCGCTGAAGAAACACTTCTCACTGTTCCCTCAGGTGAGCAGGGGCAGAGCATGAAGGGTGCAGTGTGACACAGAGGATTTAAAGGCTCCCGTGTTTCTCAGGCCTTCTCCAGGAATTCTGGTGCCACAGTGCCCCTGGCACCCGCTGGGAGGGCTTTGCTTTTACCAGCTGTGCTTGAAGCAAATCTCTTGGTTTATTATTATGTTCAAATTAACTGAACATCATTCCAGTTCAATGCTTTCCAAAATGTTTTGGAACGCTTTCGCCTCGTGACAAATGTGTCAACTGTTTAATTTTCTCCTTTCCAGGGGAAGGGATCTTTAACAAAGAACAATGAGTCCAACCATTCCCTTAACACTGCCAAGGCCACCACTGCCCCATGTCCCCAAGTGCCACTGTCCCCTCCTGCCAGGGACTTGTGCAGAGCCAGAAATTCCCCCTGAGCCTCCTTTTCTCCAGGCTGAGCCCCTTCCCAGCTCCCTCAGGAATTCTCCAGCCCCTTCCCAGCTCCCTCAGGAATTCTCCAGCCCCTTCCCAGCTCCCTCAGGAATTCTCCAGCCCCTTCCCAGCTCCCTCAGGAATTCTCCAGCCCCTTCCCAGCTCCCTCAGGGATTCTCCAGCCCCTTCCCAGCTCCCTCAGGAATTCTCCAGCCCCTTCCCAGCTCCCTCAGGAATTCTCCAGCCCCTTCCCAGCTCCCTCAGGAATTCTCCAGCCCCTTCCCAGCTCTGTTCCTGCCCTGGACACGCTCCAGGCTCTGTCCTGTGCCCATTGTTTGTCATTCTGGGGGTGCTGACAGAAACCACCAAATGGAGAATTGCTCAGAATGTGTTTGGGAAATGTTGAGGCTGCCTTGGGAGCTCTGCCCTCTTTCCCAATACTGAACTGAAATAATAATTAGCATCTCCAGTTCTGTCTTCCCCTCATAATTAAGGGTTTGCATAGCTGGGAATCCACAATGGTTGGGAAAGCAGCCTATGGAATCCCTCAGGATTTCTTTTCCATTTTAAAATCATAAACAATGTCAGTGTTGACCTACATAGCCCCCAATCTTTCTTTTTTAACCTAAATTGCTGCAAAGGCTACTAATTACAGCGTGCTAAAAAGTAAATTAGCAAGCCATCAGTAAAAATTACATTGAAAGCAACATTATTTCCTATAACATTAATAAGCTCTTTTTTTGGGTGTGATTTATTTTTGCAACAATTACTGTACAGTCTCCTGGAAGATGTATTTCTGTGTTATTAATATAATATACATGTATGCAATTTTCCATTTTAGTGCCTATTGATTGCTTCATTTTTCATCTGTATTAGCCCATTCTTATAATTTCCTCTGGGCTCTCAGGAATGGCAGACATCAAGGGAAAATTGGAGTGCTAAGTCCTGTGGGAAATGCAAAAAAGCAAATAGATCAGAGTCGAGTGGAAAGGACTGAGTTCAAGTGCACTTGCATCATGAGAATTTAAACTGCCTTCCAACCTTTTAGAGATCTGAAAGTATTTTATTGAAGGAACTTTGCTTTTATGTATTTTACTGGGAAATTAATTCTAATTGTGAGCCAAGTCCTTGTGCATGTGAGAGAAGTGTGTCCACTGTGCTCTGTTTGACAGCCCCCAAGCTGACAAGGTGAGGATGAATGTGTTTTGCTCTCAGCTGTACCATTTGAAAATCATTTGAAAACTTAGCTCCAAGTTACAGTAGCTCATGAAGTTTTGTGATACAAGCCTGCTCCCCAGAATTCAGATTTGCTGCTTCAAATGTCCGGGGTTGCAAGGCACGCTGGTATCAAAATATAAAAGATAAATTTGCTTTTAGCCAGCACATGTGAACTGAGAAGGAAGTGGTTTAGTTCAAATCAAGAGTGTGCAGTTAGAGCCAGTCCAGAGGAGGTGGTCAGAGGGCTGGAGCCCCTCTGCTGTGGGGTCACACTGGGGGAAGAAGGATCCTGGAGAGGAGAAGGCTCTGGGGGCAGCTCAGTGCCTGAGGAGGCTCCGACAGAGCTGGAGAGAGGATTTCAAAAGGGCCTGGGGCAAGGAGAGCGGAATCAGACTGAAGGAGAGCAAGGCTGGATGGGATTTTGGGCAGGAATTGTTCCCTGGCAGGGTGGGCAGGCCCTGGCACAGGTGCCCAGAGCAGCTGTGGCTGCCCCTGGATCCCTGGCAGTGCCCAAGGCCAGGCTGGATGGGGTTTGGAGCTCCTGGGACAGGGGAAGGTGTCCCTGCCATGGTGGGGTGGGATGATGGGACAATCCCTTCCAGAGGAACCAGAGGCTGCCCAGCTCCTGGGACAATATCTGTGCCCAAACCATTTCTGAGTCACTGCACCTGAAACTTGTTCCTCTCCCAGGTCTGTGTGTTCAGAGCAGCTTCAGACACAATGTCAAATGTCCTCAAGGAGAGAGAACTGCCCAGCTGAGGCTGGGGGGGATGAGGCACTGCAGAGCACATTTTGTATTCAGCTCTGAATTCCCTGATCAAAGCTCAGAACTCCTGACTGCTGGATCTCTGTGTGTGTGATGGAGATGGCACCTGAGCCATGGCCTCACTGGCTCCAGGTGTCCCCCAGAGCTGCTGCTCCCTGCTCAAACCCGGCTCCTGCTCCCGTGTCCCTCCCTGTCCCTGCCCTGGGTGGGCATCAGGAGCTCCCCGATTCCCTTTCCTTTCTCATTTTCAAGCCAGTCTCCCAGAGAATGGCACACATGTCCTGTTTGCTGGGTGTTTTGGGCGTGGCACAAGTAAGGCAGGGTTTTCTGCTGAGGAGGAGATAAGCTCACAAGACCTGAGGATGAGAACATTTAATTACCATTCTGCTATTGCTCAGCATGACCTGGTTAAGTTTCAGTCACTTCCTCAAAGGTGACTGCAGGTAAGAACCACGAGTTTGGTTCCTTTACTGAAGCAACAGGGGCTATCAAAGCCTGCCTGGCATCGTTATAGGTTCTGTTTTATACAGGGGAAATAGAAATTTTCTAGAAATTTAATATGTAGGACAGAATTGCTTAAGTAAATTTGCTGAGATAACACTGGAGTGTTTTAGTGACGAGTTTGGAAGGAGAAATAAAGAGGAGGGTAAGACAGAGAAATCTGAGCAGGCAAACTGATCAGTGTGAGCTCTCAGGAGTGCCAAGACTTTCCTTTAGCACATGGGAAGTTTTATAAGGACACAGACTGAGGCAAAGAGCAGCACAATTCAAAGATCATCCATCTCTTCTAGTGCTGATAATTTCTTAGCTTTTATCTCTCAGTGAATCTGGAAGCACTTAGACAGGAATTGGTATAAATTTTCCCCATTAGCCTGTCGTCACCTAATAGCTGAAGCAGGAATGGGGCTGGTTTGATTCTGTGCCAGGCTCTGACTGCCGGGGCTGTCACCTCTGCCTGTCCCTGCCACCTCAGGCTGTTCCAAACTGGTGTTTACTGGGCTCCTGCTTCACCACCCTGCCAGGGAACACCCCCAAACAGCAGCTCTGGGGCTGTTCAGCCAGTTTGCTTATTGCTTTTGGCCTGGGCAAAAGAGTGAGGAAGTTTTATGCCTTGGGAAAGCAAGGTGATTGTCTCCACACTGTCTAATGGTATTGAGTGGAAAAATCTAGGCTTTGGGGTTGTAGTATTATTATTATTTTTAGGCTCCTGAATCCATTGTTATAAGATAAATTCCTGTCAGAGGTCCTAAATGTATTCAAGAAGTCTGTAAGGGAACCCTTTTAACTACTCCTGTGTATCTGAGGTGTAGGCTGGTGGTTTTTGAAGCAATGGGAAATGACAGTCAGAAGCCAGCTCAAAACAAGTGATTTCAGTACAGGAGTTAATGTTCCAGTGAGTCCAGGCTGATTAGCTGCCAGCTAATCAATAATCAAATTATTTACCTGCAAATAAAAAATTTCTGAGTCCCCCCCAGACAGGCTCTGATGTTATCAGAGGATTTGGGCAGCGTGCAGTCCTCACAGGGATCAGGAGGAAGGAGGTGCTCTGTCTTCACCCAAACAGCAGAAAAAACCTTCCCTCAGTTCGTGCAGCAACACAAATGTGTGTCATGTCTGCTTTCCTTTTATATCTTCTTACTCCAGCTGACAGCAAGAGTCAGATATGCCAGATAGGCTTAATCTGGGAAAGAGTGTCAGCAGGATCAGTGTTTTCCCTGCTTTCATATTTCCTGCCCTTTTAATACCCAGAGCTGCTGATCTGATTTCTCCTGGCCATCCTTCTCTCTGTGGTTTTTATTTTTTTTTTTTTGCCTATTTCTGTTTCTCTGAGTTCTGTTTCTCTCCTTGGGTGTGTAACTGTGTACAAACTTGGTTCTTCCAGGAGGTACAATAATAAATGAAGTCTGGTAGGTGGTGTGGAGGTGGGAATAACATCGCAGGGAACATCCTGTCTGTGGCTGTAGGGCACTTTGGGAAGGTCTGTGTTTATTTTAGAAGTGCCTTGGTTACTGCCAGCTCGCTTTTGCTTCTTCCACACTCTAAAAAACACACAAAGAATATTCATGCAGTAAACAGAAAAGTGGCACTTAAATGCTTTAAACAGAGATTGGAAGAGAAACCATTTTTCCACAACGAAAATATTGCATAATGACAATAACGGTGATAATATTTTTTCATCAGAAATAACACTTGAGATCACAATACTTCAATACATTTGAGATGAAAATATTGTAATTTAAAATGTTGCACTGAAATTTGCCTTCTACATTTAGTGCAGGAGCCGCAGTTCCCAGGTTGCTGGGTGGTACAAGGCAGGGAAAACATCATTTCTGCTCCTGGAATTTATTCTCTTTGTGCTGTTTCGGGTAAATCTGACTTGTAGGTGAGTCCAGTCCTCAAACAGGTGTCAAGCAGCTGTGACTCTGCAGCTTTGTGAGCGAGCAGGGAGCTTTGGCAGGGCTGGGAAATGGGAATTGCAGTGGGGAGATGTTGGTTGCTGGCCTGAGCAGAGTTTCAGCCTCACTGCTCTGTCTCCATGGTGATATCCCGAGATGGGGCTCGGCAGGCATCTGCTCTGGGTGGTTTTCTGGAAGGTCAAACCGGAGCTGATGGCCAAGGCAGGAGCCTGGGGAGGTGGGGGGGACACTGGGGCTGCTCCCAGTGGAGATGGGTCTGTGCTGGCTCTGTGCCTGACAGCCCTGCCAGGCAGGGCAAGGCCCAGCTCCTGCTGCAGAGGACGCTGGCCAGGAGTGGAAAGGAAATCCTGGTGCAGCTCCTTGGAAGGAATTCCCAGCTCCTGATGTGTCTGGAAGAGGAGGAGTCTCTTGTGCAGGGGCTGATGGCTGTGTGCAGACATGAGAGCCGGAGATGCCCTGGAAGAGCAGCCCCACAAAGGGGGTGCAGCACCCCCAGTTGGGCTGGGACAGGTTGAGCCAAAGCTCCCAGAGCAGTGAGAGGCTGAGGAGAGCTCCAGGATTGCCCAAGACGCTCTGGCCCAAAGTGCAGTGCCACAGAACCCTCAGCAGCACCACCAGAGCTTGTTCTCCTGGGCTTGGGAATGAACCAGCAGGAACAGGGAGAGTTTCATTTCTACCTCTCTGAGCCTCTCCCCTTTTCTGCCACGCTTAAACTGTACAAAGGAATTGAAATCATGCTGAGCTGAGACACTCCTGCTGAGGGCTGAGCTATTTGTTTCTGAATGGAGGGGAGAGGATGGATTCTGGGGACAACTTCACGTCGTACTGGCTTACAATGAAGCACAACTCCGTATTTACATAAGGAAAAGGAACTGAGATGTTTTAACAGTGGTATTTTGCTTGATAACAAATTTCTTGTGTTAATTATACATCTGCAGAGCAGCTCCTGTATGTGGCACTTGGTGTTACAGATGGCACAGGCTGGCCCCTGAGAGCCCTGGTTTGAATCATTGTCCCTCTGTAACAGACTGTGAGCCAGGCATGTGTGATATTCCTGACAAGGATAAAGCCAGCTGCCTCATAGCAGCAAAAACCAACATTTATTTCAGTCAGCTATTGAGTGATAGTCCTTTCATGTTGCTCTTGTTGCCAAGTTTGCTGCCCAAAACCCCTCAGGACGCTGCTGAACATTGTTGGGAGCAGTGATATTTTCACACCCCTGCTCTTTGCCACCATCTCACACTAACCTTTACTCTCCACGTGTCAAACTGTTTTCTTAATCGCTTAGCAAGAACATTTGGAGAGAATTCCTGTGGTAAATCAATCTGGGGAGCTGTCCCTGACTGTTCTGGGGAAAGCTGCATTCCAGAGGTGGTGGGATAGGAATGTGAAAGGGAGAGCATCTGCTGCATGTGATGTGTGGGGTTGTTTTTTCAAACAGCCAAAAGAAAGTACATGAACAAGAATGTAGAATTTCAGCTCATGAGAACTGGACACTGAAACAGCTCCAGGGTCTGGGTCAAGAGGAAAACTCGGTGAACTTGGTTCCCTGGTCTGCAGCAGGATAACAGCAGTTGTGTCTGTCAGCACACCCTGCAAAAATCATCTTTTCAACTTCAGCATGCAATCCAGCAGGATTGCCAGGGACTGAAACAGAGCTAGCTGGCCCTGTGTCACTGCTCTCCAGGCTTCTGGGCTCCTGGCCGGGCACTGAGGGCTCCTGGCCGGGCACTGAGGGCTCCTGGCCGGGCACTGAGGGCTCCTGGCCGGGCACTGAGGGCTCCTGGCCGGGCACTGAGGGCTCCTGGCCGGGCACTGAGGGCTCCTGGCCGGGCACTGAGGGCTCCTGGCCGGGCACTGAGGGCTCCTGGCCGGGCACTGAGGGCTCCTGGCCGGGCACTGAGGGCTCCTGGCCGGGCACTGAGGGCTCCTGGCCGGGCACTGAGGGCTCCTGCTGCCCTGGAGAGCCACAGCCCTGCTCCTCCCTCCTGAATAACCCCCTTCACTGAATCCCACCTGCTCAGCCCACCTGCAGTGGGCTGGAGGAACTCGGGTCTCTGTGACAGGTCTCTGTATTATCACAATTCTCAGCTGTCCTCTGCAGGAGCATGTCCCAGCAGATCTATAGAACTGTCTTCTGGATTTAGTGTAAATCCGATATTGCCAGCAAGAGGGATCACTTGCAGCACTCCCATTGTGTTTTAGTTTTAGTGAAGCCATTACTGGAGTCATGTCTTTTATTTATGTTAACATGTTGTTAACTGTAAGCTCATAAAGACATAAAGTGCATGAAATCAATTAGGTACAGATTTAAGGAGTGGGCACAAAGGAAATTTTCTGATTTACCTTCCCATTTGTTGAATATAGACCTTGCATTCCTTTGAACATGAAAGGAATCAATTGACTCTATTTAATTCCCTTAATTAATTTCTGTTATCATTTTTCTTGCCTCTTTACTTCCATTTAAAACTACCTGGATCCCAGTTTGAAAATTCTCTGAAGCCATAACAATTTGAAATTAGAAGGTTTATTTAAAAATATCATTTGGGCTCTAAGAGCTTATTAGTTAAAAACTATGTTCCAAGGTAATCCTCAACTTCACAGAAGGGTTTAAATTTTATAAAAATGTTTTTGCATTTGCTTTTATAAAGTCTTCTTTAGTTTTTTAATTATAACTGAAGAAGTATGGAAAGCCTCTTTCTCAGTAGAGAGAACTTTGTAAACATGCCCAAGTCCAAGGTTTGTTTTTAGCAAGGGAAAAGTCTATCAACTTATTTTTTGCAGTATTTTGTCCAGAATACCGAGAGCTCTCTATATAAATGTTAATCAAATTAGATTTGTTAGGGATACAGTTTGTTCAGTGCTGGCAGTCAGGCCAGTGGGATTGGAGCTGGCAGGAGCCTTTCAGTAAAATCCTGGAAAACGTGGATCTCTGATGGATGGGATACTGTGCCTGGACCTCAGAGGATCTGGGCAATGTCTAAATTTAGGATGTGAACACTTGGCTCCACAGGCTTCACTGGGAGTGCTGGATTTATGAAATACTTCAGTGATGAATTTAGGGGCTTGGGAGCTGGGAATCCTGAACAGCCCAGAGCTGAACCTCCACGACAATCCTACACCACAGAAGGGCTGAGTTTTACCATTAAAACCTGGAGTGCTCATGAATAATGCATGTGGTCAAATCAGTTAATGACAGAAGGGGAATGGGCTGTGTGCTACCCTTTAATGTTCACTTTGGGAAACAGGAGGGGAAGAGGCCACTTCTGTTCATTCTTTGGGAGGAACAAGAGGCAGCAGCAGCAGCTGGAGCTGGCTGGGGCAGAGGCTTGCTCTCTGAGATCACTCCAGAAAACAGAATTAGTGATGGATCAAAGTTGTGAAGCTGTCATCTGACCTATGCTCGTGTCACCGAGCATTTGGAAGGGAAATGCTTTCAAATGTGCCTCTAAATGCTCATCAGCTAATGAGACAGAAGAGAAATTCCTTAGGGAAGGAGTTGACTGAAGAGCAAACAGCAGCTATGCCCCTCAGCTCACCACTGGGCCAGAAAAAGAAAGGTTTCTAATAATCACTGGGGGATGTTGGTGGGCTCAGGTGGGATGTGCCATGCCTGGGATAATCAGATTATTGGTCCCCTGAGGCTTTGTCCTGGGAGGACTCTTCAGATACAACGCTGGTAACAGATTTAAGTGGGGGTTTTGTGCGTGGTTTGGGGTTTTTTTGTATTTTTGGTTTTGAGATGAAGTGGATTACTGGGGCTTCCTTCTGGGAACAATGTTCTAGGTGGATCTTCCTTAAGCTGTGCCTACTCCTGGGGCCAGCTGGAAGTGAGGAGCCCTGCAGCTGGGGATGTGGTCTCCCATTACAGCTGGGGCCAGGGAAGTCTTTAGAGATTGAGAAAAATCCAGCAGGCCCTTTGTGCATCTTACAAAAACAAGATTTAGGTGACTTTCTCCATTTATGACTGGAAGTCCCTTGGCACAGCAGAGTTGTCATGGATACTCCAACTCCAGGACACTAAAGCCCATCATTCCTGACATTTATGAAATCTCCAACACTTTTCAATCTGCTCTCAGTACCACTGCAAACCCACATCAAAGCAGATGGTGCAGAGCTGCAGGAATAACCTCTTTACCTCCTCAGGCTTGGAGAGGCCTGTGCTGCTCAAAAAGCTCCAGCAGTGCCAACAAAGTCATCACCTGAGCACCACTGGGGTAGCCTTTAACGTAAATAAAAGTACAATTTGTCATGTTTTCACTGGAGAGCCCCCACAGCTCCAGAGCTGGGGCTGCCCTTTGCAGCCCAAAGTGCTCCCTTAATGCAGGGGAGCGATTTTGGGTGCATGACACCAGTCAGTGGGCACACACCTGCTGACCCACAGCTGCTGCCTGGCTCTTGGAACCTGGGGCAAGTGCTGGGATCAAAGGTGGACTGGATTATTTCTTTCTTTGCAATGGATGTGGGGAGGAAATGTTCTTCTTGTTCAACTGGAGAGCATAAGGAAGGGTTGAAAATAAGAGGCATTGTGAACCTGCCTCTGCTCTGGAGTGGCTCTGGGTGTCAGAGTCTGTCAGACTCACCCTCATGTCCTTGTTTAATTGGCAATTAGTGCAATAGATCTGTGTATTCCTTTAGTATTAATTTCAGCTGGGTGCTGACAGATTACAGGTGAAGAGAAGATGCCTTGAAAGGCAGCTTCTTCCATGTTTGTTTAATTATTCCTTCGAGGAGCTGCCAGCAACAGCAATGCCCCTGTTATTGCTTTATTGAGCAGATGTAGGGAAACAAATACATTTTTTTTAAAAGAAAAATTAGCTTTTGGGCCTGGTTCTAATAAATTATTTCCATTGACGTAAATGAGCAAGCTGCCAAGCTAGCCAGTATTCACATGATTCTTTCAGTGCTAGGAATAATGAATTGTAACTTTTGTGGAGCGTGGCACTGCTGCTTTGTTGGGGGAGCTGGTGCTGCCAAAGGCTGCAGCCGTGGGGTGCCAGGTGTGCCCTGGGCACCGTGTGCCACCTCAGCCCTGCCACCTCAGCCCTGCCACCTCAGCCCTGCCACCAGCCCTGCCACCAGCCCTGCCTCTCCTGGACAGCTCCAGCTGCCAGGGACAGCTCCTCCAGCTGCCAGGAGCTCTGTGCCGAGCACATCTGGAGCCAGAGGAGGCTGGGAGCAGCTGCTGAGGCAGGTCCCACAGGACACTGCTCCTGCCACAGGGACAGACAGACAGACAGACAGGCTGTCCTGCAGGGGAGCTGAACCCCCGAGCTGGGGTTCAGGACAGGCTCCATGGCCGGGGCAGAGCTGCTGTGGAGGCCAGGGGAGCAAGGGAGGGATCAGTGCAGAGGAAGGACAGACAGACAGACGGAGCCCAGGGAGCTGCAGTGCTGCAGACACCACTGACAGCAATCACAGCCCCCTCCAGGACTGGCTCTGTGAGAAATGCACATTTCTTGTGCCCTCAGTGCCCTGTGGCTCTGTGAGAAATGCACATTTCTTGTGCCCTCAGTGCCCTGTGGCTCTGTCTGTGCAGTGCAGGTGTGCAGGAGCACTCCCTTCCTTCTGGCTTTGCCCCATTTTCCAGCTGTTTGTGGTGTTTTATTCTACACTTTGCTTCACCTCTTATGCAGAACATTTTTCTGATCTATTTCTTTCAAGTGAAGCTGGAATACAACATCAGAGAGAATTGAACAGGGGGAAACCTTCCCTTTCAAAAAAAGTCTTGGTGGTTTTAAACTGTAAGTGCAGGAATAAACACAGCAAGTTAGCATTTCTTTGGATCAATGACTGAACTGAAATTGGATCAATCATTGATTTTTTTTTTTTTAATTTATTTTTGGTTTTGGTGTGGCAGAGATGTACTGAATTCCATCAAGGACTGCTCCAGCTTGGAAATACCAGGTCTGTGTGTGTGTGCTTATGGAAAATGGTCTGTGTTAATGAGGATGAGAGTGATAACCACTGAAAGCCACACATCCTACCAGGAGAGATGCCAACCTGCAGAAAGGGTCATTGTAAAGCCAGAGGAGCCTTTCCAACAGCAGTAACTTCATGGAATACTTGTGTGGTTTGAGATGTCGAGGGGCTGCAGCTTTATTTATTTACTTAAACATCCATAAAACCATCCTTCTGAGGGGGATGGGAAAGTGATTATGGTAAATTTACACTTCAGTGGCTCTCCAGCCATTAACTTCAGCCTCAGGTACACCAACCTTGCAAGGAGAATAAATCAAAAATGCATAACAGGTTTAGCTACAACCCCCACCCAGCAACACCCACCTTCAGCACAGTGAGAACATCAAAAGGGAAGGAGGCCTTGATGAGAAGTTTGGGAACCCAAGAAATTAGAGGTCACTTCAGATCCCCTGGCCCCTGAGCAAAACCATTTCAAGGCATTTTATTTTTCTGACCTTCTTTGTACATATTTGAAAGCCACAGCTTTTTACCTAAAGTGCTCTAAAGAAGATTAAATAGCTTTTTAACATCTGCTGTGTTCGGTGTGTAGGAAGAGCTCTCGGTTGCTAGCAAGATAGATGGGTTTTTACATGATTTGGAAAAGGTGTTTAAACATACTTTGATTTATGTTTTTGCATTCTGTTGCACTCTGAAAAGAGGCAAAGAAATACCTTGCTTTAATTTGGTGATTTTCATTCAGGAGAAAGAAATGCTTTAAAAACAAAGCACAGCCACATGTAGAGGTCAGCTCCGTTGCAGCATCTGTTTAACAGCAAGTGGTGACTGTGTGTAATGATGTGGCACAGAAATGCAGAGTACAAAGGGAACCTGGGAGAAGATGGAGGATAAAAACACAGACTGAGTGGAAAGAACAGCTAATATTTAACAGCTGTGGGACAAATGAGAGAACTGACAAATGTGGTGTAAGAGATCTGCCTTTCTTATTTTTTATGATAAAACATCCCTGTGATTTTCTGGGGTCACGCCTTGCCTGCTGTGGTTAGTCAGAGAGGTTAACCTGAGGATGTCAGCATTGGAATGTGCATCCCTGTCCCCATGACTGGGATTACTGAACTGGGAAAGGTGTCTGAACTGGAAAGGAGCTCTTCCCTTCTCCAGCTGCCCCCAGTGGGGCACTTCTGGGGTTTTGTTCCCCATTCTGACCTCAGTCACCCCAGAGCTGCTCCCACAGTCCCTGCTGGGCTCAGCTCTGTCCTGGAGCCACTGGAATTGTCTCCATCCTCTGCCCACCCCTGCAGCCCCCTCCTCCCCAGTGAAACCCAAACCCAGCTGAGGCTCAAACTGCAGCCTGGGGAACAGCAGCACACAGCCCTTGGAAGGCTCTTGCTCCTCTGAAAGTGCCCTTGATGATGCAGATTGAGGATAGATCAGCATGGAAAACATGACCTAGATGTTCTTTCTAAGCAGAATACTTATATACACACACATAAATATATATATAATATAATCTAATCATCTTGCAAGCACTGGCAGCTCTTTAAAGGAGCAGCAAAAGCTCTTTTTCTTCAGAAACACCACAGCAACAGCCTCGGCACAGTCCCCAGTGATTAAAGCTACACCTCCAAGGAAAGCTGGAAGCTCTGCCAGTAAACCTTTCTCCTGCTAAGGCTGCTGAAAGACCCTTCATTATCCCAGCCAAGGCAGAGCTGAGAAACAGATCCTTTACACCATCCCTGCCTCAAAAAGGAGAGATTCAGGCAGCAGCAGAATCCAGATATTTTACCCTTTCTGCAGTGATTTGCCCCTGGGACCCCTGTTCTGTGTACATGCTTCCCATGAGTGGCCACTTGATTGCTCACTCAGAGTTTTTCCAGAAAGCTGCTCTGCCTTAGGAGTATGTTTCACTATGAAATCTAGTAGCTGGATAATTTATAAGTTATGGTCATTAATAGCTTAAATATAATTAGTTATTATGAGGTAGAGAACTGTCATTTTTCTAAGGAGGACTATCAAGTTATTATTGTAGGATTTGAATAACCATTTATTAAACACTAACATAATTAAAATTAACCCCTTTTGGGTCACTGCATGCATCTCTCAAAATTTATTTTGTTCCCTGGTAGACATGGAGTCCAAATTAATGTTGAGACCTTGTATTTGTTGATGACAAATGATGTCCTAAGCCAAAATGGAACTGAATGAAGAGCAAGGCAGCTGAAAGGTTTGTGCTGGTCACTGATGTGATCCAGCTCAGGGAGCTCCTGTAGTGAAATTAAAAATATGGAGCTTGTTAAAAATATGGGGCTTAAATGGGTTTGAGTCAGAGGTGGGTATTGCCCTGGCCATTTGCACATGGGTGACAAGAAAAGAATCCATCTGTGGAATTCTCCTGTGCAAGATGCCAAGTGCTCAGTTGGAAAGCAGCTCTCTTCCCCAGCGAGGTGAGTGCTCAGAGCTGTGCCACGTCCACCTCCCTCTCCAGAGACCATTTCCTGCCTTCCTCCACCTTCTCCCTCTCCAGCTGCTGCAGCAGAGGCTGCCCAGTGTCAGAAGTGGCCAAAATGATGGCAAGGAATGCTTGGTGCTCTCCTGTGTGTGAGCAGCAGAGCTCTGAACAGGTAAAACAGACACCCTCTGTCAGCTGTGCTGCTGGAGCTGCTGTGGTTGAACAGCCTCTCCAAACCCTGTGACTTCCCAGGGTGATTTCTGGAAGTGGGGAACGTCTCCCAGGGAGAACAAAGCAGTTTGGAAAGCTGCTGGTGGGATGTGTCCAGCCTCTCCCACCTGGGGGTTTTGTGCCTCCTTATTTCCTATCACCTCTGTGGGTCACAACAACAGGTTTTTTTGTTTGGTTTTTTTTTTCCCATAACTGTCTCCTCTCTACCTCAAGAACTTCCTGTAGGAAATTTTTAGAGTGCTGGTGGCAGCCCCATGGAATGAGTCAGCTCCGTGCTGCTTTCAGTCTGGAGAATGAAAGGGTTCTGGAGGCATAATTTCCTTATTACTGAAGCCTGGGTTTGACAGAATTGTAGAATTCACTGCTTTCTCACAGATATGTGTGTCTAATTGATAGAAAGAAAACACCGAAGCCTTTTGTGAATCAGAATTCCAGAATCATTAAGGATGGAGAAAAAAACTCCAGGATTGAGTCCAAGCTGGGACTGACCCAGCCCAGAGGCCTCAGCCCAGAGCCCAGGAACACTCTGGTTAAATATTCTGATTCCTTCCTTCCTTAAGAGGCTCTGAGATGAGTATGTCTTTCCAGGGAAAAAAATTAACTCTGGCATCCAGTAGGTTATTTCCCAGAGAAATGCCAACAATACCTTTCTGCTGAGAATTAGTCTTTCTGCAGGGATTTCTCTGTATAAAATGCAAATCCACTGTCCAGGCCCCAGATAAACCCAGGCTGGAATGGTGGTGCAGAGTCTGACTGTGCCACTGGGATTCTTCAACCATTTCCAGCTCCAGCACTCGGCCACAAACCTGAAACTCCTCACCTCAGTCCTGCTCGTGTTTTCCCTTTCTTTGAGGCTTTGAAGAGCTCAAAGATCACCTCTCTCAAAGTACTCGACAGAAGTATCTCTGCTCTGTGAGAAGGCAACTCCTGCACTCCTCATCTGAAGCATTTTTCCATCTGCCTGATCTTTTCATGACCAGGGGAAGAAACAAGGTTTGATTCACATGTGGCAATCTCAAACTCTGTTTCCCCACTGCATTCCCCCAATATTTTCTCCCTGTCCCACCATCCCTGGCCATCCCTGTCCCAAAACCCTTCAGAACTGATGGGGACATTTAGGATTAATGGCTGATCTTTAGTGTTTCCATCCACAAAACGGATGTTGCTCCTCTGAAGGTTAGCAAAGCTCTAAAGCTCCTTAAAGATATGATGCTGTAAAAATGGTAAGGGCTATTGATGGTTCATCATTTTTCATCTGTAATATTTACTGCCTCTCACTTCCTTCTTGCATAACACAGCAAATGCTGTCCTGCCTCCTGAAAATGTGTGGTAAATCAACTGATCCACTGTGTTTGGAATTATCCTTACTTAGTGTTAGTTTTCATGCCCATGTTTTGGAATCTATTTAAAATATGCCTTAAATAGCTGAATAAAATAAATGCCAGGGCTCTTACAGCTTTTTCCACCTGCTTTCAATGCAGAGCTGCCAGACAATTTCAGTGGTTTATAGCCTGTTGCCCAAAATCAAATTCTGTGTTACTTTTGGTTTAAGGGCTAATAGCTTTTTGAAATATATTAATGTTTTCTGGTGACAGATCCGAGATTAGCTGTTTATCCATTGTTCCAAGAGGTATTCTATAATCCTGTGGCACAGTCAACTTTATGAGGAATTTTACAGCCTTTCATGAGTGCATTGTGTTTTAAAATGTTAAAAAAGCAGTTAAGGAGAGAGGAAAACAAAGCTCTGCAGTGTGTCCCTCTGATGTTCCATTGGCCTTTGGAGTGCTGGGGAGAGAGCAGGAGTGGCTGCAGGAAAGATTGCAGGAATGATTTGCTGCAGGAAGGAATGGCTGCAGGAATGATTGGATGCAGGAATAGCTGCAGGAGTGGCTGGCTGCAGGAGTGGCTGCAGGAATGGCTGGCTGCAGGAATGGCTGGCTGCAGGAGTGGCTGGCTGCAGGAATGATTGCAGGAATGGCTGGCTGCAGGAGTGGCTGGCTGCAGGAATGATTGCAGGAATGGCTGGCTGCAGGAATGATTGCAGGAGTGGCTGGCTGCAGGAATGATTGCAGGAATGGCTGGCTGCAGGAATGATTGCAGGAGTGGCTGGCTGCAGGAATGATTGCAGGAATGGCTGGCTGCAGGAATGATTGCAGGAGTGGCTGGCTGCAGGAATGATTGCAGGAATGGCTGGCTGCAGGAATGATTGCAGGAGTGGCTGGCTGCAGGAATGATTGCAGGAATGGCTGGCTGCAGGAGTGGCTGCAGGAATGGCTGGCTGCAGGAGTGGCTGGCTGCAGGAATGATTGCAGGAATGGCTGGCTGCAGGAGTGGCTGCAGGAGGAGTCACTTTGCCCAGACAGACTGAGGAGCCAGCCAGCCAGTTTTGAAGTGCTGCAGAGGTGCTTTGGCATTAGTGTTTGCCTGAAGGCAATGAACAGCCAGGCTGGGGGAGCCACTGCCAGCCCTTGAGCACGTCCTTGGGTGACATCCATCATCCATCGGTGTCGGTCAATCCTGGTGTTTTCTCACGTGATGAGATCAAAAGCAGCGTGGGCAGCAGGAAAGGGATTGGGATTGTGCCCCTGTGCTCAGGTGAGACCCCACCTGCAGAGCTGCCCCAGCCCTGGGACAGCACCTGGAGCTGCTGGAGGAGCCCAGAGGAGGCACAGGGGGATCAGAGGGATGGAGCAGCTCTGCTGGGAGAGCTGGCAATGCTCACCTGGGGAGGAGAAGCTTTGGGGTGAGCTCAGTGTGACCTTTCAGGACTTGAAGGGAGCCTGCAGGAAAGATGGGGAGAGACTTTGGACAGGAGCCTGGAGTGACAGGAGCCAGGGAATGGCTCCCAGTGCCAGAGGGCAGGGCTGGATGGGATTTTGGGCAGGAATTGTTCCTGGCAGGGTGGGCAGTGCCTGGCACAGGGTGCCCAGAGCAGCTGGGGCTGTCCCTGGATCCCTGGCAGTGCCCAAGGCCAGGCTGGGACAGTGGGAGGTGTTCCCATGGCAGAACTGGCACTGGATGAGCTCTGAGCTCCTTCCAACCCATCCTGGGATTCTGTGGGTTTTATCAAAGGAATCTTTCTGTTTGCTGCTATAACATGAAGAAACAATGCTATTTATTCCCTGGCTCAAGGACTACCAGGTGATGATTAGGTGATAAAATAACTTAGGCCATGTAAATATCTTCTGTAGTAAAAAAAACAAGAAATAGGTGAGAACTTATTTTCTAGTCACATAAGGAATCAATATTTAAAATGGATTTTCTGCTTTTTTTTGATGATTTATCAAAATTTCAATGAATTTGCTCCTCTTGCTCTTCTCCCTTCCCCCCTGCTTTTCAAGAAATAAGCTGAAGCTTTTCAAACAAGCTCCAGTAATAAAATGATTTAAGAATTAGATTCTGGTCATCAAGATGAATATTGAAAAGCAGCAAAACTGAGGAGTAGTTGACTTTAAGCTATGATTTTGCTTCTTGTAAGTTCCTCCATTTCTGAAGTCAGTCAAGAGCTGAGGCCATTCTAGAAGCTTTATAAACGCTGACCCTGAAAGATTCTTATTGATAACCATGGCACAGATTTTTTAATATCCTTGAGGGAACCATGCAGCAATCTCCTATGCTAAAAGCACAATAAGTTGCTTGTTTTTTCACAGCATTTCCCTGATGTATCAGTGATGAGCTGTCCACGCTTACAGGCTGAATTTAAAAATCCATGAAATATGAATGGAGTTATTGTACTATGCAACCAAATATGTTCCCAACTTTGAAGATAACACTGAGGAAAGTTACTTTTGTGCGTTAGCTGTTCCCATAGTGGAGGAAAATGTTAAGGCTGGAGATAAAGGGCTCACTCCTTGATGTTAAATCCTGAAGTATGTCAGAAATGACTCAGGGAGAGCAGAGTGAGCCATCAGCTTCGGAATATTGCAATATCTGAAAGTTATAAACGTCTTTCTAGACAAGTTTTACTCCTTCCACAGCCCAGGCCTCACAGTGATGCTGGTGACTCTTGCAGGGGGCAGATTCCACATGGGAAAAACTCCAGTGGGAAAAACCAAGAGTTCACAGACAACATGGAGGCTTCAGTTCACCCATCATCATCAATTCATGATGAACATGGGGCTTCCCCACAGCTGCCTTTGGTGGCAAAGCAACAAAACTGAGGCTGGATAATCAGGGATTCCTGAGAGAAAAAGGGGAAGGTGCAACTCCTGAGCACCACCTGAAAGCAGAGGAATAACCCAAGAGCACTCACAGCACTCCAGCCACAACTCTCAGGCTTTGAGGAAACAAAACTGGCTTCAAATTGAGCCTTTCCTGCAGGTTTTTGTTTGGCTGTTTGTTTTTTCCCTTTTGCAGATCGCTGTTTTCATACAGGGATTTGGTTATGGAAAGGCTCATTCATGCAATTCATAGGAATTTAGCTAAAAGACACAATTTTTATGTATTTATTTGGTTTTTTTTCCTTTGAGCTGGTGCTGCAAGGCTGGAAATGTAACTGGGTGCACCCTGGGATCATCTGGGTGAGGACTGAGCTGCTGCTGAGGGGAGGCTCCTTTACCCTGGAGAGCCCCCAGCACTGGCAGAAGCTCCAGTGAATAACAGAAATTATTTTTTCCTGCCTGTTTTACATCTCCCAGATGGTGAAGACAGTCTGCCCCAGATCTGTCATGGTATCATGCTACCATCACACACTCCTGAAGCGATCAGGGGGTGATAGCTTCTGCAAATCAAGTTATTTTTGTATTTTTAATTGTTCTAACTGGCAGCTCATGTTGGCTGTATTTTAAGGAGCAAAGATTTCAGCTAAAGCATTACTATGTCATTAACCAGTCCATTGAATATTCATGATTTACTGGATTTTTTTCCCCCCACAGAAGGAGAGAAGTAATTATTTTGGCTAGCACTTGAAAAGTGTGTGTGTGCTGTTCACAGAACTCCACCAGAATGGGCAAAAATAGAATTTTTCTATTAGACATGCAAACTGATCTGCTCTGCCCAATACTGACACATATCCTTTAGTTCTTCTTCTCTATTTAGTAAAAAATGTTTCAAGCTATTTTTTCTTGGTGGGATGTAATGAAAATGGGAAAAAAAAGAAGATAAAAAGTAGAAGAAAAAAACCTCCAAAGTCTCCAGTGGAGGCTGAGCTATGCCTTGGTTGAACCCTGCTTTAGAGAGTGGAGTCTTGCCTGAGCTTTTCAAGCACCTATTTTGTATTTGCTGTTGAAATTCAGTTCAGTGTTCTGGGGGTGCAAAGCTCGAAGGAAACAGAGGTGGGGAAGCTGCTCTCAGGCCTGAAGTGGCACAAAGGACGTGTCCTGGGGGTGTCCGTGCTCAGGGCAGGGTGACAGGAAACAGCCCCAGTCGTGCCAGGGGAAGTTAAATCAGGTTGTAGGAAAATTCCATCACGGAGGGAGCGGCCAGAGCCTGGCCCAGGGTGGAGCCACCTCCCCTGGACGTGCCCAAAAACGGGGCTGAGGCTCCTGGGGCTGGGGTCAGTGCTGAACAGGGCACTGGGGCTGGGCTGATGTTTGGGCTGGACTGGCTCTCCCAGCCTCTGTGACTCACTGGACTCTTTGATGTTGGTTTTGTTGCTATCTGAAGCAGTTTGCTCTCTGTTGCAGGGCAGGCACAGGGGGATGTGTCTGTGGGTGACTCTGAGCTCTGGTGACACAGGGGACACTTGGATCCCTGGCAGCCCCAGAGAGCAGAGCCTCACTCAGAACGTGCTGGGGGTGGTTCCCAGCACACACTGAAGGGAATGTGAGGCTTGGTGTGAATACTCCGGGGTTTGCTTGGTCTGCTCAGGCCAGGAGTGACTGCAGCACACCTGAACAGAACTGAGATAATTCTCCCAGGTGAAAGAAGTGAAGGGAAAGCCATTGCTGCTGCTGAGAGCAGCACGGCAGAGGGGTCTGTGGAGCACAGAATGCTGCAGACCAGCGCAGGAAGGATCAGTTTTCCCTCAGACTGGTTCCCATGGCCATTCTGCCCAGGGAGGCAGTGCCCAGCTGTCCTGCAGGCTGGGGACAGCCCCAGGCCATGGCACCACAGCCCCACAGCCTGCTCCTTCATCCCCCAGAATGAAACAGGGGGAGCAGAAACTTGGGGAGCTTTTAGAAGTTAATCCTCCCAGACAAGGCAGGGGAGCTCTTGGCACGTGTGTACTCTGACTTTTTTAGCTCTCCTGTTATTTTCCACTCAGAGATTTTTTTTCCCTTGCATTTTTTTTTGGTCATCTTTATTTTCTCCTGCTGTGCTGTTCTCCCCAGGACCACACACTCACAGGTGCCCTGTAGCCATCTGTCACCCTAAGGGGACTTGTGGCTTTCTCCCTCCCTCCTGTTCTTGAGGGACTTAATTCTGCTCCTTTCTTGGGGGAAGGGGTGGCAAAAATGCTCGCCTTGTCCTTCAGCAAGGAGCTGCTTCAAATTCTTGTATTCTCTTTTTTTAAGATCCTAAGATTTATTATTTTTTTTTTTTTTCCATTGGGATCATCTGTACCAGCCACGTGCCAAAAGCCTTTAAATGCAGCTTTTTCCAAGCTGGTTTATAATTAAAATAGATCTTGCTGCTTCTGTGTAATGCAGCAGCCTGACTTCAGTGGGAGCAGTGGGAATGAAGGACAACAGGAATGGGTCTTTATCCCAAACCGCTTCAGAATAAGCAGCAGGTATATTTCTGTTTGCACAAATATTTCTGCTCCTGACAGTTAAGGCCATGTGGTTTCCCTTTTTGGTAAATTTCTCTGCCAAGCTGGGTGGTGTTTGTTTATTTGTTTAATAAAATGTGTTTCTATTTATAGAGAAGAAAAATCTCAGCTGTCAGCTTTGGAAGCAAACCTTCTGTTTATGGTGTGCCAAAACACCCCTGCAGAACCCCCAAACCAGCTTCCCCTCAGCCCCTGCCAAAGCTGGTTTTCAGCAATTTGGGAGGTATTTCTAACTCTGTGTCACGTAAATCATTCCCATTTTCACCCTCTTATAATGAACCTGAGTGTGGATGATGGACTGACCACAGTATTTTAGGGTCTGACTATGAGTTATGTGCCTGTCTCCAGGTTTGTAAGCCATAAAAGACTTCATGTGCAGCTAGGACTGAACTAAAACTCCAAATCCTCCACGGCAATTTTAGGTTTAGCTTTGTTTCCATGGCATTGCTTTTTTTTCTTTTTTTTTTTTTTTTTTCCTCCTCCTTCATTTTTAATTACGGCTTGAAGGTGAGAGGGGTTATTCTTACCTTTTGAAAAGTTGCCTTGTAGGACACAATGACTCAAGGTTGTTTGAATTTCTAATGCCTGTTGGTGCCATCTTTCTGAAAGCCAGGGTTAACCGTGGCACATGCATTGAGCTCGGAAAACCGGGATACCGGGGCTGTTCAGGAGAGGCTGTGCCCTCGTGAGAAGGTTAAAAACGCTGGATGTGAATTGTAGTTTATGATGTTTATCACTTTACCTCCCGTCAGGGTTTGATCCTTGCTGTTGAAGTCACTCCCTCGCTCTGGCTCGGGGGCTGTGGGGAGCCCGGGGGAGCAGGATGCTTCCTTTGTCACTCCGTGCCAGGGAAAGCCAGGTTTTCCAGGGAGAGGACAAAGCTTCCATCGGGGAAAGCGGGGAGCAGAGTCCAGGAGAGGGCAACGCTCTGCCCCGGGGGCTCAAACTTTCCGTGACACCGAGCAGCCCGAGCGTGTTACCGCGACTGTCCCCGTCTGCACCCGCTACAGCCCCGGGCTCCCCATCCCCGGTACCCCGGGCTCCCCATCCCCGGTACCCCGGGCTCCCCATCCCCGGTACCCCGGGCTCCCCATCCCCGGTACCCCGGGCTCCCCATCCCCGGTACCCCGGGCTCCCCATCCCCGGTACCCCGGGCTCCCCATCCCCGGTACCCAGCGCTCCGCATCCCCGGTACCCAGCGCTCCGCATCCCCGGTACCCAGCGCTCCGCATCCCCGGTACCCAGCGCTCCGCATCCCCGGTACCCAGCGCTCCGCATCCCCGGTACCCAGCGCTCCCCATCCCCGGTACCCAGCGCTCCCCATCCCCGGTACCCAGCGCTCCCCATCCCCGCCCGGCCCTGGCAGTCCGGACCCCGCATCCCGCTCTCGGTGCGGGTTCCCCGGCCCCCCGCCGGGCCCCCGCGCTCCTCCCGGCGCTCTCCACCCCCGCTCGGCCCCTCCGCAGCCCCGGGGCCTCCATGCGGGCCGGGTGTCTCTCCGCAGGCGCGGGGGCCGTGCCGCAGGCGGGGCGGGGGCTCCGCCGAGGCCGCCCTGTCTCCCCCTCCCCGGGGCCGAGAGGGGCGGCCCCGCTCTCCCCGCTCCCCCGGCTGTCCCCGGGGGCGGAGGCGGGCGGGGGCCGGGCTGTGCCGGCGATGCCGGCGGTGTGGCAGGGCTCCCCGGCGGTGTGGCAGGGCTCCCCGGCGGTGTGGCACGGCTCCCCGGTTGTCCCGCAGGGCTCCCCGGCGGTCCCGCAGCCCCGGGCCGGGATGGAGTGGCGGCGCGGCGGGCGGAGCGGGGCGGGCGGCCCCGGCCGCTCCTCCTCTGCGGGGCCATAGGCCGGGGCGGGCTCGGCTCGCCTGGGCGAGCGGTGCCGCCGCCCGCCAGCCCTCCCGCTCCGCTGGCCGGGCCGGGCCGGGCTGTCCCCGCCATGTGCTGCGCTCAGCTGCCGCTCCCATAGCCCTGCCGGCAGCGCGGCGCCTGGCGGGGCCCCTCGGGAACTTTGATGGCTTCTTTGAGGAGAGTCAAAGTCCTGCTGGTGTTAAACCTGATCGCCGTGGCCGGCTTCGTCCTCTTCCTGGCCAAGTGCAGACCCATCACGACCAAGAGCGGCGACTCCTTCCATGACATCCATCCCAGGGCAGAGGTGGCCAACTTGACAGCCCACGGCATCAGCTCCATCCAGGATGCGGTGCTGAAGAGGCTCTCGCTCCTAGAGGACATTGTCTACAGGCAGCTGAACGGTAAGAACGCTTCTCCTGCTCTCCAGTGCCTGGGGTAGGGTCGGCGCTGGTGAATCGAGGCTCGGAGCGGGTGCTCGCCTCGCCTGAAGTTTCCGTGCCGGACCCTGCTCTCCCCTCTGTTGTTGTGCCAACAGAGCCTCAATGGAATGAACAGATTTAACATCGGGGTTCCGAGCTCCGTGTGTGTCCAAAGCTCGGGTGCCTTGCACAGGATGGGAGGGAAGGGTGATGACAGAACGCTGCCTTTCAGATTTGTAAGTGTCAGAATTTGACAGCGGCAGGATTTCTGCATCAAACGAGCCGGCTGAGCAGGGCTTGGAGCAGTACAGGGTGCATGGATCGAGGGAATGGCTTTCACTCCCACAGAGCTGCGTTTGGAAAGGAGTTCTCAAATGGCTCAAGTGTGTTGCATCATTTGAGTGCAGAAGGTCAGAAAGCAGAAGACACTTTTCTCTACGAAGTTAAGCAAACTGTTCAGTATCTCCTATGGCTCAGCACTGACAACTGCTAATTAAAATCTCAAGTAATGCTTCTCTTTATAGCACAGAAAAGGGATTTCTATTAAAATCTCACCAGGTTCAGTAGTTCAGAGACGTAGAAAGGGAGTTTTAAAGATGCTGTGCAGGATAGAGAAACACATTGTAAAGATGTAAGAAATCTAGGTGAGGTATCTAATTAAAACACTCACAGTGGAAGCTGTTTTTTTTTAAGTTGTTCCCCACAGATTCACAACTGGGGGTGTAATTTCAATCAAGGGTCTTGCTTATTGCTTCCAATCCCTGTAGCTTTAATCCCTGCAAGTTTCTGTGCGTCGCAGTGAGCAGAGTTGGTGTTTCTGGCAGTGTCAGTGGGATTCCCTCTCCGAGTTTGGAATATGGAGCTTGTGCCCCATCCTGTGCTGAACCCAGAGCTGCTGTGTGTGTGCTGAACCCAGATCTGCTGTGTCTGTCCTGAACCCAGAGCTGCTGTGTGTGTGCTGAACCCAGAGCTGCTGTGTGTGTGCTGAGCCCAGATCTGCTGTGTGTGTGCTGAGCCCAGAGCTGCTGTGTCTGTCCTGAACCCAGATCTGCTGTGTCTGTCCTGAACCCAGATCTGCTGTGTCTGTCCTGAACCCAGAGCTGCTGTGTCTCTGCTGAGCCCAGAGCTGCTGTGTCTGTCCTGAACCCAGAGCTGCTGTGTCTCTGCTGAGCCCAGAGCTGCTGTGTCTCTGCTGAACCCAGAGCTGCTGTGTCTCTGCTGAGCCCAGATCTGCTGTGTGTGTGCTGAGCCCAGATCTGCTGTGTGTGTGCTGAGCCCAGATCTGCTGTGTGTGTGCTGAGCCCAGATCTGCTGTGTCTCTGCTGAGCCCAGAGCTGCTGTGTGCTGTCTGTGCTGTCACCCAGCTGTAGCTGCTGTCACCCAGGGGCAGAGGCAGGTCCAGGGATGCTGTGTGCCTTTCCTGGAGCACTTGGCTCGGGCAGTGGCTTTGGAGACAGCACTGGGGCACTCAGCTGAGGAATCAAGTGTGACTGATATCCCTGCTTTGTCCACTTGCTGTGTAAACCTGTCCTGCCTGTGCCTGGCACCACGAGATGCTGAAGCAGCACTGGTGAGCAATAAACAGAGGAGAAATGTAAGAATAATGAGGAATAAGGTAGAAAGTTGAATGTTATTTGCAGTCAAACTGTGAATCTGCCTGCTCCTGGATGCTGCTGGGGCAGAAGTTTCCAGCAGGATGTAGCAGATATTTGGGCAATAGCTGCAGCTCGAGATGAGAGCCCGTGTTCCAGCAGTGGGCTAGGACAGGACAAGTGATCATGCAGCAGTGTGCCATCCCTGCAGACACAGCCTGAGCTGGGGTTATCCCTTCCTGCCCTTCTCTGGGGGTAAATGTGGGGCTCCCTGCTCTGCCCTGCCCGGGGGCTGCTCTTGGTGCTGGCTGGGGCTGCTGAGAGGAGCTCAGGGCCAGGGACAGCGCTGTCCCCAGGCTGCTGTGGGCTGGAGCCTGCTCAGTGCTGAGCAGCTCTCATGCACCTACACACCAGGGGGGGCAGAGAGGAAATGGATATGTTGGCATATCACAAACGCTTTCTCAGGGCAGGCAGAAAGCTGAGCACATAAATGTGACATCTTGTCTGGCCTCTGCGTCCTGGGGTGATTTATGGCAGCACTGATCGGTCTGGCTGAAAAATAGCTCTGGCACAGTGCTTATGTAACTTTGTGTTTAGTGTGGATTTGGTGCATGTGGTTTTGAGAGAAGCTCAGTGATCTGAGGGGTGGCTGTGGGCTGTGCTGGGACAGGGCTGGGGGTTACAGCAAGATGTGGGGGGCCAGGTGAGCCCCATCCCCACCCACCAGCACTGGAAACAGTCAGGGGCAGCCCCTGGGACTGAGGATGAGGAGCAGCTGGATTGGGCTTTCCTGCCAGGAATTTTCTGTGCCTGGATCAGCTTTTATCCTGGGCACTTGAGGAGCACCTGAAATCTCCTCCCTGCTGGGAGTGTGCAAACTGGAGCTCACCACTTCCCTTGGATTTTGGTGCGGGTGCCTCACAAACCCCACCTCAGCTCTGGGCTAAGCTCCCTGCACAAGCCCCCAGCCAGAGATGAGATTTCCCTTCTGGTTCTACAAGGTCACGTTTCATTTGAAATCTGAAATCTGGTTTAGCAGCTACAAAGCCATGGAATAAAGTATCCATGGGGTGGCAAGTGGAGCGCTGGCACCTCACAGAGCACTGGGAATGTTTGGCCAAAGAGAGAAGCTCCAGCCCGGTCTGAGTGCAGCCAGCTATGGATTTCTCCTGCATTATAGGACTTGGCTGGATTTCAGTGGGTGTTGAAGCCATCTTTAAAAACCTGAATGTCCTCAAAAGCTCCATTCTGTGCAGATGAAATGAGCAGTCTGCTCATACCATTGCAGTGGGTTTGGTTTGTGAGTCATGTAGTGTAAAGCATATTGGAAATAACAGCTCTCGGTGGTGCAGCAGCCCTCATGTTTTATGTGTGTGTATTTATTTATCTCTGTAAAGGTTGGCCATCAAAACAAGCTAAACACCACTGCTTTGGCTCTGGGAAAGGAGGGATTTGACACAATCCTCCTGTCTGAATGGTGTTTCTCTGCCATGGCATTCTGGAAATAACACCAGGCTCCTTCTTACTCCTCTCTGGGCAAGAAGAGCTGTCCCAGAGGTGGCCCAATCTGTACATTTGCTTTGTTCTTTCTAGAGGTTGATTATTGCTCTTTAACTCGCTGCCCAGGTTGTGTGGGGTTTGCTCATCTCTAATTAATGAATTAATGAATTAATTAATGGCTCTCACACACAGAGGTCTGAGGGGGCCCTTTGGAAGGGAGAGCTTTGTGTGTGCAGGACTGATCTGGGAGTTCTGAGGGGTTTTAATTTCTCCTGTCTCTTTTATGGATGGAATTCTCTTGTCCAGCAGATGTCCAGGGAAAGGTAATGAAGGTCAGAAAGGAACGTGTGTATTTTACTCTGGGTGTTAACTACAAGTTCTCTTTTTGATCCAAGTCTGGTTTCTGTGTGCTGACATTTACATAAGTACAAATTGTGATCCAGATTATTTCCAGTTTCTTGGAGATTTGCACAAATGAACTTCTCATTTTGCAAAGAGGGGGTTTCTGTGCTGTGTGACCAGGTGAGGAGCAGAAGGGAGCAGAGATGCAGAAGGGAGCACTCAGCATGTTCTGGAGCTGTGTTCTGCATCCTGGGAAATACTGGGTAAAGTCTTCCCATCAGCTCATCCCATTCCTCTGGGGCTAATGCAGGAACCCACTGATGGCCATGAGGAATTTGAGAAACTGGGCATTTACAGGAGCAGAGACAGCAAAGGTGGGCCAAGCTTTTAACGTGGCAGTGGCTGGGGGGCGAGTGAAGGGCTGGAGGAGAGCTGGTGTTTGTGTCCAGTGCCCAGAGGTGCTGTGAGACTCTCCCACTGGGGTGGGGCACTAAATGGTGCTGCCTTTGGAAAATAAACATTGCAGGAGGGAGAGAACTCTCAGTAAACCCCGGGGTTGGGTGTGGGGAGCCATCCCCTGTGCCTGCCATGGCTGAGCACGTGGAAAAGATGTGAGCAGATGAGCTGTGCTGCTCACTGGGGAGCTGAGGAGCCTCCCAGGCAGGCTCTGTGTCCAGCAGAGCTCTGGCTCCTGGTCTGAAGCCTCGAAGCAGTGTGCAGGCTGGAAAGTCTCTCTCTGGTGGATTCACAGCAGCCAACTCCAGTAAGTGCTCCAGGAGCGATGTGGCACTACCTGAGCCACATCCAAAATAGTATAAAAAGTCTGAACTGCAAACTAAATACCTGTAAGACAGAGAACAGAAGGGCATTGCTGACTCATCCAGAGCTCTTCTGTTAAATTCTGTTTTGTGGTCTCTCAACAGGTCATGGGATCACAGGATGGTTTGGGTTGGAAGGGACCCTAAAGCCCACCCAGTTCCAGCCCTCTGCCACGGGCAGGGACACCTTCCTCTGTCCCAGGGTGCTCCAAGCCCCATCCAGCCTGATGTATGAGATCAGGGAGAATAAAAGCTATTTGCAAATTGCTGTAGAAGAGAGAGCAGTGATGAAAGAGTGCTGAAGTGAAGCTGGCCAGAAAAGGGGTGAACAGAGAGGGCTTCTTCCCCTGTGCTAAAGAAATGCACAGATTAAACTGCTGCTTTTACCAATTGTTAATGTTGAGAAGGAACTTTACATTCCTTGGGGGTGAAATAAGCCTGTGTTCATTTTTTAAGGCAGCCTGCATCTGTGCTTTAGCACATGGAATAGTGTGAACATGCTGAGGTATGGCCAAGTGCGTGCCAGCAGCCTCCTGTGCTCTGGCTGTGCTCTCATCTGCTTATCCAATTAAGAAATTAACTCTGGGAGGGCTGCATATGGACATGGAGGCTGACACTGAACCACAGCCCTCAGCACGGTGTTGCTATCCTTGTAAAGTGGCACTTAATTAACCTAAAGCACTTTGGAGATACGTGGATTTGCTTCCCATAAGGATAAGATAATTCTTATCTTCTCCAACACTTATCATCCTCCAAACACATTACAAACTTAGCTAACCACTGAGTATAGAAATTATATATGTAAATAAGGCAGATGAAAAGTGGTTTTATCAGCATTTAGGAGAATGTAATAGCACTACACCCACAGACTGGTAATATTAAGGTTTTAACGGGTAGGTAATATATTAACTTAAATGCTAAGAAATTCCCTGATTAAGATAAATAGCTAAGTGTAAATAACTGAGAGGAAGGAAAAGCTGTTTGTAGGCAGAAGGGCCCAAACTTTAATGATGTTATTGAGCTGAAATAATTCTTTATCCAAGCAGAACCTTGGTGGGTGAAATCCTTTGGCAGAAGAAATGCTGGTGTAGAGATGGGAGATACACGATGGGGATGTGGCTGCTGGTTTAACTGGTGCCAGCAGCTGGGATGCTCCTTCCCTCCCTGTCCCACTGCCAGGATGTTCCTGAAGCAGAAAACAACTGGATCATGTAGGATGGCCTTTACATATTATATAGCAACTTGATGAAAATTGACAGTTCAGCATTTAGGATACACCAAACAGATCTTGTTGCCGCATTCTTTATTAGGAATAATGAGAATTATGCATTCAGTACCTGCTTTTAGCAGTTCTCAGCCTAAACTTCCTCACAGCAGGAGAGAGGTCTGCACAGGCTCAAGGCACCTGAGAGCTGCTGCCTGTAAATTATTCTTATCAGGTTCCTGGGAATTGGGTTTGATACTGGTCGAGGAATGAATAAAGGAAATACTTCTCAGAGAAATAATAGAGTTAAAAGGTGAAGCTTAAGACAGACATTTAGGAGCATCTGGAAGCTCAGACGTCAATGTGACATTTAGTTTGCAGCCCATCTGACAAGGAACTGAAAGATAATTTTGGGGTGTGATGGTTGTTTGGCATCATGATCCAAACATTGCATTGACAATGAATGAGTAATAAGCCAGTAACACATTTGGTGTGCAGAGACATCACAGGATTCATGGCATGCACCAGCAGCGACCACAGGACAGTGGCAACAGTGGGTTTTTAGTTTTGCAGATTAATTCAGGCCTCCCTGAATGGAGGAGCAGAACCTCCCCTGGCCCTTCACAAGGGTACATTGGATGTACACTGCCCATTTAGCTGTGCAGCTGTGAGCAGTATCTCCCCAGGGATACAAACACCCAGAAAGGTGCTGTAATTATAACAGTCCTGCTTGCGAGCCTCAGGCTGCATCAGGAGTGTCCTGTGGTGTCTCCAGGGAGAGACACTTGGATTTATTTGGAGGAGCACGGGCATCTAGAGGTGTTTCAGTGCCTGGGGTTTTCCAGCTGCCACTCCAGAGGGCAACACTGCCCATGGTGCTCTGCCCTGCTGGGCTCCCACAGCATCCTGGACACCCCTGGGTACCCCAGGATACCCCTGGACACCCCTGGGTACCCCTGGACACCCCTGGGTACCCCTGGACACCCCTGGACACCCCTGGGTACCCCTGGACACCCCTGGGTACCCCAGGATACCCCAGGATACCCCTGGATACCCCTGGACACCCCTGGATACCCCTGGACACCCCAGGATACCCCTGGACACCCCTGGATACCCCTGGGCACCCCTGGACACCCCTGGACACCCCTGGACACCCCAGGGTACCCCAGGATACCCCTGGACACCCCTGGACACCCCTGGACACCCCAGGATACCCCTGGACACCCCTGGACACCCCTGGACACCCCTGGGTACCCCTGGACACCCCTGGACACCCCTGGACACCCCTGGGTACCCCTGGATACCCCTGGATACCCCTGGACACCCCTGGGTACCCCTGGACACCCCTGGACACCCCTGGACACCCCTGGACACCCCTGGGTACCCCTGGATACCCCTGGATACCCCTGGACACCCCTGGGTACCCCAGGACACCCCAGGATACCCCAGGATACCCCAGGATACCCCTGGACACCCCTGGACACCCCAGGACACCCCAGGATACCCCAGGGTACCCCTGGGTACCCCTGGATACCCCTGGACACCCCTGGACACCCCAGGATACCCCAGGATACCCCTGGACACCCCTGGACACCCCAGGATACCCCTGGGTACCCCTGGATACCCCTGGACACCCCAGGATACCCCTGGGTACCCCAGGATACCCCAAGCCTTTGGGGTGGCAGCAGGAATTGCTGAGGAGCAGCCCTGTGCTCACTGTCTCGGAGCTCTCCCCTCTCGAGCAGGCAGGACTGATGGATGAAGCTGGCTTTAGGCATGTGCTGGCCATGAGCTTGGATTTTGGGGGATCTGCTGCTCCCTTCCAGGCCGTCCTCCCTCCTTATCCTCCCCTGGCAGAGAGCAGGAATGCTGCTGATCAGAAAATGCAGCCTGTGAGAAACCCCCCTGTTAACAGCAAAGGGAAATGAGCCTGCTCAGGTAACCAAGGAGGTTTCGCTAATTTTGTGATTCACACCGCTAATCTTTGCCTAAAATGAAACATCTGCTCCAGATGTTGCTGGCAGGCTGCCAGTCCCCAGCTCCTCAGACACGCCTGAGCCACGGGCTGGAGCTGAGGGCATTCTGCATGCTGATAGATTGCATTTAAAAGGGAGGCTTATTTTTGGTAAGATGTCCTTATCAAAGTCTGCAAAGGGCTGTTGAAGCTGAATGCTTGGAGTATTGACCCTCCTGTGAGTCAACAGCAGTGATTCAACTCCAGAAATGTATCCGGGCAGCACGGGGATTATTTTTCCTAAACAGTTCTGGGAGTACAACAACTGCATTCTCCAGCCCCCAATCCCCATGGTCAGATTTGTTCTAGAAATTGTTGAATGCTTTACACCTTACAGCTACAAGCCTTGCTATTTCTGCCTATAAATCTAATAGCTATCGACCCACATTCTGACATCCCCCGATGGTGATCTAAAAATAACGCAGGAATGATGCAACCAGACGTAAAACTGCGAGGAGAGGGCTGTGCTGAGCCATCACAGCCTGCTCCAGCTGCAGCTCAGGGCTCTGCTGCTCGGCTCCTTGGGGAGATGCAAAGTTGCTTGAAAAAGGAAGAGAATTCCTGGTGAGTTGGATAAAAATCACAGTTTGCATTTTCCTTTATAAAATCTGCTGCTTGGGGCTTGCACGGCGCTGGCTGTGTGATGAATCCCAGCTCCTGCCATCCTGGGATTCCTCCCTGGGATTCCTCCCTGGGATTCCTCTGATCCCTGACACCACAGAGAGCGATGCCAAGGGCTGTGTGCCGTGTCCTTGTTCTGCCTTGGAACAGGAAACTCCGACAGCATCGCCGCGTGTCTCGCAGTAATCCGAGAGCTCTGCTTTAATGGGTTTGTGGAAAAGAGGGACCTCCCTGGGCTCTGAGGCCAGGCTGGTGTGCAGGAGCACCATTCTTCCTGCTGGCAGGGAAAATGAGAGCTCTCTGGAGCTCTGGGGCCGTGTCACACACGTCAGCACATCTTCCCTCAGATGGGGATTTCATTCCAGAGCAGTAAAACACTGTGAGGTGTCAGCATGGGATGCTCAGGAAGGAGGGAGGGAAGAGGAATCCTTGGTCCCTCTCCCCTTTAGTACTCTTGTTATGTGCAAGTGGAAATGACTTAGAATCACAGACTGGGTTGGGTTGAAGGGACCTCAGAGCCCATCCAGTGCCACCCCTGCCATGGCAGAGACACTGCCACTGTCCCAGCTGCTCCAAACCCCATCCAGCCTGGCCTTGGGCACTGCCAGGGATCCAGGGGCAGCCCCAGCTGCTCTGGGCACCTGTGCCAGGGTGAGAGTGAAGAATTCCTTCCCAATATCCCACATAACTCTGCTCCTCATCAGTTTAAAGCCCTTTGGTCTTGTGTCCCTGCCTGTGGTTTGAGTGTCCCCAGCACTCCCTGGCTCTGGCAGGGGAAGGCTCAGGCTGGGAGGAGCTGGGCTCTGCCATGTGCTGAGCATCCCTGAGCTGCATTCCCCAGCAGCCAGGAGGGATACAGGACTTCCTTTGCTCCCACCTCCTCTGTGGAACAGCAGGGCCTTTCTGGGCCCTGGAAATCAAGAAATCCAGAAATCCTGGAAATCAAGAAATCCAGAAATCCTGCAAATCCAGAAATCCTGGAAATCCAGAAATCCTGGAAATCCAGATTGCTGCTCCTTGGTGTCCAAGTGCTGATGCAGAAAGCAGAAAGCCGTGGCTAGAGCAATCAGCAGTGGATTAACACACACCATCAGCGCCCCAGCCGAGTTATTCTGGGTGTTTCCTCGAGCTGCAGAGCCTCAGAGAGCCAAGCAAGGTTTCCTACCTGCTGTCAGAATTTACTTAACCTTAGTTTTAATCTTCATTAGCTCCTGCAGTATTTTGGGCAGGGCAATGGCCTGCTGTGGTTGTGCTTGTTCTCAGAGCATAAAGGTAAAGTGAGAAGGTTAATTTTAAAATAACGATTAGAATCTCTTTCTGGGTCTTTGCCTACGTTACACTTTAAATTAAATCAGGAGGGCACTCACGTTTGCACCAAATTACTGCTAATTCTTCCAAAGCAGTTGCTTGATCACACTTTACAAACACAAAGCAGAGGAGGAGAATAAAAAAGTGAAAAGCCATTTAATGAGTTTCAAAGCACGCTTATATTTCACTATTGGATTTTAAATTTTTGTTGACCTTTGTGTGTTTTTAGGATTTGCTGCCTTCAGAGAGGTGGGCTGGAACACTGAGTGCTTTAAATAGCTGGGAACATAAACCCCCTGCTCTGCTGGATTGGATTTCAGTGTTTCCTCTTTGCACTGACAAGACAATAACAGTAATTACCATTTCCCTGGTGTAAAGCACGTCGTGCCCTGCCCTGTGCTAGGTGTAGCCAACACTGTAATGTGGGATTTCAGGCTGCTGGAAGCTGTCATCAGGAGCAACTGGTGTCACCACCGAGGGCAGCAGGATCCAGCAGCAAAGGCTTGGGGCTCACTTCTGACTCTGATGCTTTGTGTGATGCTCCACCAGTCACAGAATAATATCAGAAGAAATAGGTAAGTTAGGGATTTATGTTTCCTTATGTGGTACTGAAGGGATGCCTCAAGGACAGGAAGAGATGAGCTTTTAATGTGGGGAATGATAGGAGAGCAAAGATAACCTTGCAGACAAGTTTTGGTTGTTTGAAGATATCTGGAGGCACAGTGGGGCAGGAGAGGTGCTGGGTGTGCTTCCTCCTCCTCAGGGAATCCCAGAGAGTGGTTTGGGCTGGAAGGGACCACAGAGGGTCCCTGGTGCCCCCTCCCTGCCAGGAGTGAGAGGCTGGAGGTGGCTCCTGCCTTTTGCAGGGTCTGACATGGGGGGCTGTGGGCTCAGCTCACTCTGACCCGAGCTGTCTCTGCAGCAGGCACTGCACCAGCACTGACTTTTCCATCTCTCCCCTGACAGAAATGAGAGGGGCTAGGCAGTAAAATGGGATTTTACACTTTTACCAGTCTTTTCCTTGTAAGTTACTCAACTTCCAAGTACTAATTAGTGCTGTGTTCCTTCCATGAGTTTCCCTTCCTACTGATGCTGTCGGTTTGATCTGAGAGCAGGGAGGAATAAAACTGAGACATCACATCCCCACTGGGGGCCTTCAGCATCGTTTGTGCTCTTTGTGCAGCTGTTTGGAAACTCCTGGAATTCCCTTGAATGTCCAGCTCTGCATATCCAGAAACACCCAGATCCAGTTCCAGAAATCCCAAAGAAGTTGGATTTGGATATCCATACTCACTCCACAGCTACAGAGCTGGGTGGAGATTTCTCTGCTATCATTTTATTCTGAGGCTGCCCAGACTTTTCCAGCAGGAGAAACTGCTTTACTTTGTTTATCATTTTTCCAGTTGGACTGAGATGGTCAGATGTTGTCAAGATCATGTTTAACACCATCAAACTGCTCCATACTTTTTGGGAAAGATGGGATAGGGTGTCCAGGCAAGGAGCAGCAGTCCTGGGGGCACCTCTGCTTTGCTTCAGGAATATCTGAACGTTGTGCAGCTACTTATTTTGTTACAAGGAGTGGGAAAAGGGCTCTCTGCAAAAAAAATAAAGCGTCTTTTCAACTCACTGTGTTATATAAATGAAGTATAACTAAAAGGAGAGGTACTTCCAGAAGCCTTAATGGCAAATGTAGTCCTGGGAAGTTCGTTCTGGTTTGGTGATTCCAGTGTGAGCCTCTCTCAGGAGATGAGTGGGAGCAGAGCAGGGCAGGTATTATTAGCTGTGCAAAGCAAAACAATACAGTTGCTGCGGAAAAATTACAGGGTTTGTGCTGAAGCAGATATTTAACCTTTGTTTTTACAACTCCAGAAATGAAGCAGTTTGTTTCTTAATGTGGGTTTAATGCTGCCAGTGCGTGCTGACTGGCTTTTCACGTGGAATGGAGGAGATGCTGGGCTGTTAAAGTCTGCTTTAATGATCCCTTTTCCCATAACTCCTAATATTTGCCATTTACTAATTATGATGTTCCAAAGTAGTTTGCACTTGCAAGAGATGTTTTAAATGCTGCAGCTGTTTTAGTTTCAATCTAACTGCTGGTGACTTTGTTTTTTAATGAAGTATTGCATATTATTGGTGACTTTTGGAGAGCTCACCTCAGATTATCTTTTCTGTATCAGTGGGAGCAGAAATGGATGAGGAGTGGGAGCAGAAATGGATGAGGAGTAGGAGCAGTGCTGGGGAGCACAGAAGCCTTCTGTGAGCTTTGTTTTGTGGTGTAAACTCCTGTGAGTCAGCGAGGGTGTGCCCAGGGACGGCTGCTGTGTGATTTGGAATGTACTGCTCTGTTTGTTTGTTTTTTAAATCCTCGGGGTTTTCTGGCAGTTTTATGATAGGGGAAATGTGTCTGTTTGAGAGGTCACAGCCTGGGCAGCAGCAGCAGCTTCCCAAGGAGGCTGTGGGAATGAAAAGATCAGCGTGGTCTGTTGGTTCATGGCCCATTTTGCTGCTCCAAGGGATGGTGGGATGGGACAGGTGACCTCCTGTAGGGCCCTGCAGATGTTGTGAGGACACTGACCTTTGTGTGGAGTTTCAGGGCAAGGTTTGGGTACCAGGGAGGTCACAGGGGTGGGGAGCTGCTGGAAAACCCAGCCAGGGTCACCCCATCACAGCCTCACTGTGTGAGTGACTTCCCTGCAGAAGCTGGGAATGCCAGACAAGGGCTAAAAACACCCCACTGGTGAAGTGTGAGTTAGGCTGGGGCTGTGCTTGAAGGAAAAACGAAATGAGCAGCTCAGAACTACTGGGATGCTCTGCAAGCAAGGCAAACCTGTTAGCTCAGCTGTCTGGCCCCTTTGCCTCCTATTTTACCTTTTATTTTGTGGTGTTTTTTTTCCTTAATCCCATTTCTCAATCACCTTCACCAGAGGCAGCTCCAGCTGTGACTTGACAGCTGCTACTGTCTTCTCCAGCATGTGCTGCCAAAATCCCAGTGGATTCTGGGGCTTTAGGCACAGTGCTGTCTATTTTCTGTACTTCTGCCTACTATGAAATCATGCATATTAATATCAATCATGCTCTTTCCAAATTCAAAGCCTCCAGGCCTATTGCAATTATGGGGTGCTTTTTTAATTTAGTTTTTGGCAGGAGTGCCCAGGCGGTGTCAGGGCCTATGAGCTTGGCCCAGGGGAGAGCTTTGGGGCTGGGTGGACTCAGGTCTTGAACTAAAACCTTAAACTCTTGAGGAAGCTTGAGTGTGAGTGAAAACCTGGACTACACTCTGTCCACTTGATGTCCTGTGAAGAGATTGGGTGACTTGGCAGAAGGGGCAGTGGTGCCAGGGCTGGGATGTGCTGCAGGACCTGGTGCTGGCTGCAGGCTGTGATCCTGCTGTGGGTACCTCGAACTGAGCTCATTTCCTGCTGATTTTAGCTCCAGGCTCCCTCTCTGCAGTCTAGAGGGCAAAATGCTGCTGCTCTCAGAGGCAGAACCTGACCTGCAGCCCCCCCTTCCCTATTCCAGAAGTATTAAAACAGGAAGAGAGATTTTCCCCTTTCTTGCCTGCCCCTTCCTTGGCATTTCTCACACCTCCATGCTGAGCCTTGGCTTAAAGCCTAAAGAGCTGAAACTCAAGAAGTTGGGGAGGGGGGAAAAGCTGATCCAGGAGACTTCTGCCTGGATCAGTGGAGCAAAAGAACAGGCTGAAGCTGCACAATTGGGAGTCAGGAGAAGTTTGCTCATGTGCTGTGTCAGGAGCTTGTACAGGCGATTATCTTCAGAGGTGCATAAGGCAAAAGCTTTTCCAGTCTAAGGAACTTCCTTTTCACTTGAGTTTTAAAATGCTGATTTTTAGTTTATTTTTTAAAACAAAATTGCTGATAGGGGCATTCAAGTGATAATGAAATTTTTGTGGTTCATTTTCTCTGACTCGTTTTTTAGGTGTTACTACATAAAACTTTTCCAGTGTTTGCCTCCTGTGAGCACTGGGATTCCTTTTGCTGCCTTTGGTTGCATCCCCTGCACTCTGCACACTCCATCCTGCCAGGCCCCCAGAGCTTCCCCAGGGGAGCTGGGCAGGGTGGAGCAGAGCTCGGCTCCCCAGGTGTCCCTTGTCACCTGCCCAGTGAGCAGGGCTGGAACTGAGAGCAGCAGGAACATGGACACAGCTCGGGAATGTCCTTATTCCTTCAATACTGCCTGTTCTGTGGAGCCAGGCTGGCAGAGCTGGGGGTGCTCACCTGGGAAGGCTCCAGGGACACCTCAGAGCCCTTTCCAGGGCCTGCAGGGGCTCCAGGAGAGCTGGAGAGGGACAGGGGACAAGGGATGGAGGGACAGGACACAGGGAATGGCTCCCAGTGCCAGAGGACAGGGCTGGATGGGATTTTGGGCAGGAATTGTTCCCTGGCAGGGTGGGCAGGCCCTGGCACAGGTGCCCAGAGCAGCTGTGGCTGCCCCTGGATCCCTGGCAGTGCCCCAGGCTGGGCTGGACGGGGTTTGGAGCACCTGGGACAGGGGAAGGTGTCCCTGCCCATGGCAGGGGTGGGATGGGATGAGCTTTGAGGTCCCTCCCAACCCAAATCATTCCAGGACTGGTGAAATCACTGGTAGGGTTTAGGACCCTGCAGCCCACCCTGTACATTTTTCTGAGGAAGGAGCTCTGGTTGCATCACTGCAGGTGTAAGCTCTGCTCTTTGCAACTTTCAGCAGGGTCAGGATCAGGCTTTGCTCCTGAGCTTTATTAATTGCTAGTAGGAATTGCAATGCTCTGTGCTAGGTTAACGTGATAAAAAGGCAGGGCCTGATTTTCAGGCTGAAATTGATGTAAGCTGGGCTTCTCTCATGCGAGTCCCTTGAGTTTTCAGTCTAATTCAAGGGAATTTTTTTTCCCCCTTGCTAGGTCACAGAGAGACTTTGTATTCCATTTGCATTGTGTTACCTGGCAGGGACATGGGCTTGTAGCTGTGGGCCACACTCAGAAGTACCTGGAGGGCAGACACCTTCCAGCTGTCCTTCCTTTCTGTGCCTCAGCTTGCTTTTTCTGACAACCACACACACTTCCATATTTATACCTGTGACAGAAATAAATCAAATTGGTCTGAAATCACCCTTTGCTCTGACAATGCTCTGCACTTCCCGTACATTAAGGAGATAAGGAGAGGAGCAAACCTGCTTTGAAGATGAGCTGATTTCCATAGTAGGCAGTGACCTACTTAACTGGAGAGGGGGAGCAAGCGGGGCTGGGAGGGGGCTCTTGATTTATTTATGTCATCTCCAAGTGTCTGTGTCAGCTCCCCTGGCTGAGCCCTCTCCTGACACTCACCTGGACGTGGAGCTGAGTGTTTGTCCTGCAGGGATCTCCTGCAGTGTGACTCTGGGGAGGTGACACCGTTCACACCCGGCTTTTGGGGACGTCACCTTGGCTTCACCTGGTGGGAAATCTTTAATGTCCCAGTGAAGTGAGGGGGAGCAGGAGGTTTGGGATGTTCAGTGTCGTGTTCAGAGCGCAGGAACAGCCCTGTGGGGAATTGCAGAAGGGCTCTGGAGATGTCCCAGGGGATGGGCTGGAGCAGCAGGTGTGTGTGAGGTGTGTCTGCTCCTGGCTGTTCACACCCCTGCTCTGGCAGCCAGGTGACACACGGAGCTGTGTGTGCCATCCCAGCCAGGTGACACACGGAGCTGTGTGTGCCATCCCAGCCAGGTGACACACGGAGCTGTGTGTGCCATCCCAGCCAGGTGACACACGGAGCTGTGTGTGCCATCCCAGCCAGGTGACACACGGAGCTGTGTGTGCCATCCCAGCCAGGTGACACACGGAGCTGTGTGTGCCATCCCAGCCAGGTGACACACGGAGCTGTGTGTGCCATCCCAGCCAGGTGACACACGGAGCTGTGTGTGCCATCCCAGCCAGGTGACACACGGAGCTGTGTGTGCCATCCAAGGGGCTTTGTGGCCTGTTCTCTAAAATGGGCTGTGATAACCTGTGTGTGACTGTAACACAGGCTGTGATAACCTGTGTCTGACTGTAACATGGGCTGTGATAACCTGTGTCTGACTGTAACATGGGCTGTGATAACCTGTGTGTGACTGTAACACAGGCTGTGATAACCTGTGTCTGACTGTAACATGGGCTGTGATAACCTGTGTCTGACTGTAACATGGGCTGTGATAACCTGTGTCTGACTGTAACACAGGCTGTGATAACCTGTGTGTGACTGTAACACGGGCTGTGATAACCTGTGTCTGACTGTAACATGGGCTGTGATAACCTGTGTCTGACTGTAACACAGGCTGTGATAACCTGTGTCTGACTGTAACACAGGCTGTGATAACCTGTGTGTGACTGTAACACAGGCTGTGATAACCTGTGTGTGACTGTAACATGGGCTGTGATAACCTGTGTCTGACTGTAACACAGGCTGTGATAACCTGTGTGTGACTGTAACAGGGGCTGTGATAACCTGTGTGTGACTGTAACAGGGGCTGTGATAACCTGTGTCTGACTGTAACAGGGGCTGTGATAACCTGTGTGTGACTGTAACATGGGCTGTGATAACCTGTGTGTGACTGTAACAGGGGCTGTGATAACCTGTGTGTGACTGTAACAGGGGCTGTGATAACCTGTGTCTGACTGTAACACGGGCTGTGATAACCTGTGTGTGACTGTAACATGGGCTGTGATAACCTGTGTCTGACTGTAACACAGGCTGTGATAACCTGTGTGTGACTGTAACATGGGCTGTGATAACCTGTGTCTGACTGTAACACGGGCTGTGATAACCTGTGTGTGACTGTAACACGGGCTGTGATAACCTGTGTCTGACTGTAACACGGGCTGTGATAACCTGTGTGTGACTGTAACACGGGCTGTGATAACCTGTGTGTGACTGTAACACAGGCTGTGATAACCTGTGTCTGACTGTAACATGGGCTGTGATAACCTGTGTCTGACTGTAACACAGGCTGTGATAACCTGTGTCTGACTGTAACATGGGCTGTGATAACCTGTGTCTGACTGTAACATGGGCTGTGATAACCTGTGTGTGACTGTAACAGGGGCTGTGATAACCTGTGTCTGACTGTAACATGGGCTGTGATAACCTGTGTGTGACTGTAACATGGGCTGTGATAACCTGTGTCTGACTGTAACACGGGCTGTGATAACCTGTGTCTGACTGTAACATGGGCTGTGATAACCTGTGTCTGACTGTAACACAGGCTGTGATAACCTGTGTCTGACTGTAACAGGGGCTGTGATAACCTGTGTGTGACTGTAACATGGGCTGTGATAACCTGTGTGTGACTGTAACACAGGCTGTGATAACCTGTGTGTGACTGTAACACAGGCTGTGATAACCTGTGTGTGACTGTAACAGGGGCTGTGATAACCTGTGTGTGACTGTAACACAGGCTGTGATAACCTGTGTGTGACTGTAACAGGGGCTGTGATAACCTGTGTGTGACTGTAACAGGGGCTGTGATAACCTGTGTCTGACTGTAACAGGGGCTGTGATAACCTGTGTGTGACTGTAACATGGGCTCTCTCAGTGATAACCTGTGTGTGACTGTAACACAGGCTGTGATAACCTGTGTGTGACTGTAACACAGGCTGTGATAACCTGTGTGTGACTGTAACACGGGCTGTGATAACCTGTGTGTGACTGTAACACGGGCTGTGATAACCTGTGTCTGACTGTAACAGGGGCTGTGGTAGCCTGTGTCTGACTGTAACAGGGGCTGTGGTAGCCTGTGTCTGACTGTAACAGGGGCTGTGGTAGCCTGTGTCTGACTGTAACAGGGGCTGTGGTAGCCTGTGTCTGACTGTAACACAGGCTGTGATAACCTGTGTCTGACTGTAACACAGGCTGTGATAACCTGTGTGTGACTGTAACAGGGGCTGTGATAACCTGTGTCTGACTGTAACACGGGCTGTGATAACCTGTGTGTGACTGTAACAGGGGCTGTGATAACCTGTGTCTGACTGTAACATGGGCTCTCTCAGTGATAACCTGTGTCTGACTGTAACAGGGGCTGTGGTAGCCTGTGTCTGACTGTAACATGGGTCCAGGCTGCAGGCTGGAGCTGCTGGCTGGGACAGTCAGGTCTGAGCTCATGGTGGTCATGCAGAGATGAAGATTTGTCCATTTAGGCAGAGAAGGCACTCAGAGGTTTTCTTTGCCCACCCTGCACAGATATTCAGTAGGAAGGTGTCTGGTTGTCTTTGCCTGGAAACACCTGCCCTGTGGGTAGCTGGCTGTCACTGGAGCCACATGCTGAGTTAACAAAAGCCATCAGGAATTCGGCAGGATCTGGGAACTAAGTTAAAAATTAAGCACTGACAAGTAGGTGAAAGAAGCCTGTTCACAGGCACCTCGGGGCATCAGCGCTCCTGTGACAACTTTGTTCTGTGCAATTACTGTCCCCTGTTGCTTTTTAATAACATTTCTGTTTATCTGAGTCAAGACTCAGCTCCTCTAAACTTCCATCCTTCACTAGGAACAGCAAATCTGTGAAGTCTGGAAGAAACCTGTGGCCTGCTTTAAGTAACGTTTATAAAAAATAAGTTTATTGACTCAATGGAGAGAGGAAACATCTTGGAACCTCCTTATTTAAAAAAAAAATCTCCTTCTTTAAAAACCCCAGTAATTTATAATAGTAAACGATGTAGCCAGTTCTGTACAAACAGGGAAAGGCAGGATATTGCAGGATATTGCACCAAATCTCACTCAGGGGCTGTAAAATCAGCCTTTTTAGATTTCCAAATGTCATTAGTACCTGTTGTCCAAGTATGCCTTGGTAATTGCTGAGGTTTTTGTTGTCTACACGTGGCGTTTCTGGGATCTTTCTGTACCAAGGCTGTGATAAGTAGCTTCCCTTTGGCAAGAGGTCCCTGCATCCCTCCCACTGCTTTCCCTTTATGGCTTAATTCCCTGCGCTTTGCCACACTTTGATTTTATTTCATGCCCTGCAGCACAAGGTCTCCAAATCGGTTCTGTCTGTTAAGCAAACATCTCTTTCTGGGATTGACGTTTTAATTTAATAAACGGCTTCCTAACGGGGGTCAGCTGCAGCTGTGGATTTGTAATGAGTTTGTTGGGAGCCCTTTGGAAGGACAGAGGTGCTGGTGGCTCTGCAGGGTGGTGTGGCACAGAGGGGTTCGCACAGTGTGAGCTCCCTGTGCTGCATCAGCTGCCTCAGCCCCCGGGTTTGCCCTTCCATGGAATCCCAGGAATGCTCCAGGACCGAAGGAGAGCTGGATCAGTTTGGATCCAGCTGCAGACAGTGTCAGCTGTGGAAAGGTGTTGTGTATAACCCGAGCTGTTTCTGGCAGCTAAGGGGTGCTGGGGGCTTTACCTGCTGAGGTTTTACACCTTGCTGAGGCCCTGGGGCTCAGTGCAGTCACTGCTGGGGTGGGTGAGGCATCGAGCTGAGCTTGCCCCTTGTCTCTGCTGCTCCCCAGGAGCTCCAGTGGATTCCCAGCACAGGGCTCACCCAGCCTGGCAGCTCCCCTGGTCACACCAGGCTCTGCTCCCCTTTGCATCTTCACTCTTCACATCATCCTCCTTTTCCTTCCTAGATCTCTCACTCTCGCTTTCTATTTTTTTTTTTTTAATTTATATATATATATTTATATTTATATTTCTCCCCATTATTCTGCTGCCTGTTGGAGCTGTGCTTCAGCTCCATATGGCTGTAACTTCAGCACAGGGCCAGGGGTTCCTGTCCTGCAGAGCTTCACTGTCTGCAGGGATGGCAGAGCTCAAGTGAAAAACAGCTCAGTCCTGCCTGCAGGACACTTAAACCAAACCTGAGCCTGAAAATGTGTCATAAGTCTTTAGATTGGTTTAACTGCTGCTGGTTTAACTGCCCCAGGTTATGGAAAGGGGTCTGGATGCTTCATATTACAACAACTGACCCTCCCCAGGCATCTTTCCTTCTCTGGAAGCACTGATAGATTCCAGTGGGAATTGGGCTGTGCTTAGGGCTGGAGCTGTGCACTAAATAACCTGCTGAGAGCTGAGGGAAAGCTCCTGTTGTAACCAGGATCCTCTGACTGTGAGGAGTTGGTGTTTTCCTGGGTTTGCCTTGTATTTCTCTATTAAGGACATGTGATTATCCTGTAGTGAGAGGCATTGCTGTGCTGAGAAATCTCTGCTGAGGATCTCCAACCTGAGCCATTATCATGAGAAGAATGGATTTCTCCCCTTCTGTGTATTAGGGATGTGTTGTGACTTTGTGGAATCGCTGCAGGAGTAAATGATGTATGAAATGAGAAATCTCTGCTCTGTGTGTGCAGGCACAGCCAGGGCTCCAAAACCTTCAGCTCAGAGGCAGCCAAAACAAAATCCCTGAAGTGTCCAACATGAGTCTCCTGGTAAAACACCTTCCACCTTTTTGGTCACCTGCACACACCTGGGCTGATGTTCAGCCTCTGGCACCAGCACCCCCAGCTCCTTTCCCAATGGGCATTTTCCAGCCCCTCTGCCAGAACCTGGAGTGTTCCTGGGGTGTTCTGGAGTGTTCCTGGAGTGTTCCTGGAGTGTTCCTGGAGTGTTCCTGGAGTGTTCTGGAGTGTTCCTGGAGTGTTCCTGGGGTGTTCCTGGGGTGTTCCTGGGGTGTTCCTGGAGTGTTCTGGAGTGTTCCTGGAGTGTTCCTGGAGTGTTCTGGAGTGTTCCTGGAGTGTTCCTGGGGTGTTCCTGGAGTGTTCCTGGGGTGTTCCTGGGGTGTTCTGGAGTGTTCCTGGGGTGTTCCTGGAGTGTTCCTGGAGTGTTCCTGGAGTGTTCCTGGAGTGTTCCTGGAGTGTTCTGGAGTGTTCCTGGAGTGTTCCTGGAGTGTTCTGGAGTGTTCTGGAGTGTTCCTGGGAGTGTTCCTGGGAGTGTTCCTGGAGTGTTCCTGGAGTGTTCCTGGAGTGTTCTGGAGTGTTCCTGGAGTGTTCCTGGGAGTGTTCCTGGGAGTGTTCCTGGAGTGTTCCTGGAGTGTTCTGGAGTGTTCCTGGAGTGTTCTGGAGTGTTCTGGAGTGTTCCTGGGGTGTTCCTGGAGTGTTCCTGGAGTGTTCCTGGAGTGTTCTGGAGTGTTCCTGGGGTGTTCCTGGAGTGTTCCTGGAGTGTTCCTGGGGTGTTCTGGAGTGTTCTGGAGTGTTCTGGAGTGTTCCTGGAGTGTTCCTGGAGTGTTCCTGGAGTGTTGTGGAGTGTTCCTGGGAGTGTTCCTGGAGTCTTGTTGTGACCCCAGTGCAGGACGCAGCACTGACACACTTATGTTTATAAAAATGGTTACGCTGGGTCTTTGGTTGAGACTTTCCCTCACAGTCTAAAGGTTTTAGATGTGTGCTTTATAGAAAAATTAATGATCTGCCTTAAAAATCCAACCACAGAGCTTAACTGTGGTAATCCAGCAGTGCTCACAGAGAAATGCAGTAATGTTGTGGTTGAAGCCATCGTGGCTGGGAGCCTGCAGAGATGGCTGGGTCTGTGTGGGTTCGAAGCGAGGAGGGGACGTGGCTCTGCTGAGTTCTGCAGAATGATTCAATAAACTCATTTTGTGACACTGTGAACATCTCCATCAGGGCAAGCTGATGGTGCTGGAGGCTGGCAGGCTGTGACTGATGCACAGGAGGGTTGTGTGGTCACTGCCCAGGCCTCCCAGGGAAATGGATGTCTTTCATAAGTGTAGCTCACAGAGGGTCGCTTTTTGTGCACATGCAGGCTTGATTCACCTAATAAACCCAGCTGTGATGGGCTGTGATTGTAAATCCTGGAGATCAATGCATTTCCTTCCCATTGAAATGGATGGTGAATGGATGCAGTGCTGCACAAAGGGGATGGTTAATGAGCGTGGTTCAGCAGGGAGTTCCAGGTGTGGTGCTGAGAGGAGCCAGCAATCCCACGGGGGAGGCTCAGTCCTGATTTACATCACCCTCTGCCACCAGCTGAACTGTGTCCTTCCCTGGGTGATGGCCTCACATCTTTATCCCGAGGAGGATGGCAGGGTTTTCCACCACAGAAGCTGATGAACACTCGTTCCTGTGTTGGATCTCAGCATTTTGGCTCCTGCTGGCCACACCAGTGCTCTTTTCAATGCTCCAGCCATAGGCATCATCCAAGTCCAGCTCCTGGCCCTTCACAGACACCCCAAGAGTCCCACACTGTGCCTAGAGTGCTGTCCAAACACTTACTGAGCTCTAGAGCACTTGTGATTTAAGTTAAATATGATTTAACTTATATTGAAATTGGTGGAAATTGGAGTCTAAATACCCTTAAACACCTGGCTGCAGGTGCTTGCCTGGAAATTCCCACTCCAAATGTGAATAGTGTGTAATATGCCTAAATCAGAGCTCTCATTTGGCTCGAGGATGGAAACCTTTTAATGTTTTTCTTTATTGAAGGTCAGTAAGAGAGAGCCCCTCAGCCCAGCTGGCTCTGGCTCTGTGTTTTATATGCAGCCAGGCTCTTTGCTGTTTGCACTGAGCTCCAGTCAACCTAACAAACTCATTTGTGCTGCCTCGGTGGGAAGGAAAATCTGTTGCTTCGAGGAGTTGAGCGTCTGCAGGTTGCTGTGGCACGTGTGAGCATCATGCACAGGCATGAGATGGAGCAGAGATGAGGGGAGAGCTCCCAGGATGACAAAGGTGCTGCTGGAGAGGCGTGGGGCTGTGCTGGGAGTGTGTGACAGGCTGGGATGTGCTCCAGCGATGACATGGGAGATAGCTGGGCTGTGCCACGCTGCTGGATCCGCTCCAGCAAACATCCCTGGGGCTGCTCCTTCCCCAGGCTCCGGGCATTCTTCACCTTTCTTACCTTAATCACGTCCTGCTGCCTGGGAAAGGCACTGCTCGAATATTATTGGGCTTTTATTTAGTGCTTGTGATAGGACTGTCCTGGCTGGATCTGTTGGATGGGTGGATTTTTAAGAGAGTTGCACACATATATTGAGATGTTGGAAAATGAGCAGGACTCCCAGGGGAAAAAGGAGACTCAGAGGTGACTTTATCACTCTCTACAACCTCCTGAAAGGTGGCTGGGGTCGGTCTCTGCTCCCAGGGAACCACTGACAGTGTCAAGCTGTGCCAGGGGGAATAAAGGCTGGACATTGGGAAAAGGATTTTACAGAAAGGGTGATAAAGCCCTGGAATGGCCTGCCCGGGGAGGTGGTGCAGTCACCATCCCTGGATGTGTTAAAAAAGCCTGGATGTGGCACTCGGTGCCACCATGGCTCAGCTGAGCTGTCAGGGCTGGCTTGGACTCGGTGATTTTGGGGATCTCTCCCAACCCAGGGATTGTGTGATTGATTTCCCTCCTTGCTCTGGTGGCACAGCAGTGCACCCATGCATTGTTGCAGCCCTGGGGCTTGGCAGAGCAGGTGGGCTGGCAGAGGGGAGTGCTGCAGGGAGGTTCAGACTGCCCTGATGGAGCTGCTCTCCGTGCTTTGGGCCACGAGCTCTCTGGTAGCTGCTGCCAACACATGGATTTTGTTTAAATTTCACAGAATAGGGAACCATGTGAATGAAAACATGATGTGCTTATTTTAGGCAGGGAAGCAGTGGTCAAGGATCAAACCTGAGAAGAAAAGTTACTGATTTATTTTTTTTTTCCTGGCCATTAATTGTGATTCCCTGAAAACTTTCACCAGAATCACATTTTTTTTTTCTGTTACTAACAGCAGGAAATAGGAGTTAGTACTTGATTACTAAGTCTGGGATATAGACTTATCCTTAAGATAGGATTAGACCTCGTGTAATGATTTTCAGCTGTTTATTATTTCATTTGACTAATGCATGGCCTAACCCAGAATTCAAAGCCAAGCTGAAGAAATGCCAGAAATACACACAGCAGGATTTTGGTGGTGGTTTTCTTTTAACCTAAAGAGCAAGATACTTTCTGCAGGCAATTCCAGGCATGTAACATATGGGGAATTGTGGGCTAAGGGCCACAATGGCCCTGTATTTCTCTCAGGGTCCATGTGGGAAGCATTTCTCCTGCTGCCCTGTGGACAGACATTCCTGTGCAGCACAAGTGCTGAGGGGCCCACACACAGCCCAGGGTTTGGGATTTCATTGCCTCTGTAATGAGGTAGGAGGTTGATGGAGATGCTGGGGCATTAATCATGCCCCCAATAAATGCAGGCATTGAGGTGGAGAATGAGAGGGGGTTTCATTTCCAGCACAGTCAGCTCACACGAGCAGTGGTGCTGCCCCTCGGCTGCTCCTGGGGTGTCCTGCTGGTGACTCCAGAGTGATCCCAGCTGGAAAAGGGCTCCAGGATGGAGCTTTGGCTGATCCCCAGCAGCTGGAGGCAGCAGCTCCTGCCCTCCTGAGTGTCCCAGGAGCAGCAGATGGGATCTGCTGCCGGAGGAGGAGCAGCTCCTCTCCCCAGCCTCAGGAAGGGAGGGATGTTCATTTTATAACACGCTGGCGAGTGTTTAAAAATAAGTCAGCAGAGCAGCAGCCAGCGTTGGCTGCAGATCAGAGTTTTGACATTGCAAAAGATAAAAACAGATTTGGTGAAATTCTGTTCAGTGCCTGCAGTCTCAGGCAGGCAATAATCCCAGCTCAGACACAGGGGAGTCCCTGGGCAGGAGCCCACAGAGCCCTCAGGGCAGCTTCACCTCCCTCCTCAGGGTGATAAAGCTGTGCTGATTTACAGAGCCTTGTCCCAGAGTCTTGAAGTCACCTTAAATATATTCATTTACTGCTGCTGCCATTAGTTATTTGTACCTAGGTGGTGTTTAGGAAAGGCAGTCATGTATCAAGATCTCATTGAGTACAAATGAACAATAAAACAACACGGTGTTTCACAGGCCTTACAGTTAATGACTTAACTAATTATGCTAATTAATCTGTGTAAAATCGGGGAATTTGCCCTGGGACCTTTTGAAAAATTAGTAAACATATATTGTCCTTTTTTCTGTCAGATATTCTCATCCTGAGGTTTTTATCTCTGCTCTGGGTTATGGAAGAACAGCCGTGCTGGGACATCAAAGCACAGCCAAAAATGTCCATTTAGCCTTAATTTATGCAGATTATTTTCCAGTGTCCACTCCCCTCCCAGGCCTCTCCTCGGGCTGCAGGGTCTCTGCCTGTGCTGGCAAACAGGGGTGGGGTTTTGGGGGTTTGGGGTGTAGCACGTGGGCTGTTTCACAAGCCTTGGTCTGAGAATAATTGATCTTTGAGGCTGGTCTAGTTGAAATGAACAGCACATCCCTTCCAAGCATGTATTGAAAATATGACAAATTATTTGGCCTAGAGGATGTGATAGTATCCTTCTAAACGTATCCTCCTGTGAATCTGACCTTTAGAAAGGATGTTTTGTTGTTGGTTTTTTTTTTAGCAAGGTAATTTCTAGTACCACAAAGTGCTAGCATCAGTTTGGAGCTGGGCCTTGAGCAGCACAAATACATTTATTATTTTTGTGCTGTATTTTTCCGTGTTCTGTTTGCCGTGTCCTTGCCCCTGCAGTACAGGCAGGAGGAGGAGGAGGTGTGTGTTGTGGGGATGGAGATGAGGGCTGTGCTGGCCTGGCAAGCCGTGCTGCTGGCTGCTGAACACGGGGCAGCTCCTCCAGACCCAGCTTTGGCCACCTTTGTGAGCCCTCTTGGCTTTCTGCTCCCCAGGGGAAAGCTGCAGTGGCGAGTGTCACTGTCCTGGCACTGGTGGCACTCCCCAGGATGTGTGGGGATCTCTTCCACAGGGCAGAGGGAGGTCCTTGGGGACACCACACACCTGGGTGTGCGTGATCCACCTCTAAGGCTTCTTCTCACTGAACACCTTGCTCTCAAAGAATGGCTCCAGGCACTCCTCTTTGGCTGAAAACAGGAGCATGTGAAGGGCTGGAGTGGCTGAGGCCCTCTGCATTTACCTGCTCCTTCCACATCAGCCACAGAGCCGGGGCTGGGCTCCCAGAGCGAGGTGGTCAGAGGTCAGGGGTCAGTGCTCAGGTGTCACCTGTCACTGTGTGGGGTCACTCCTGAGGGAAGGGCCTCTGGAGGAAACCCCCCTGCCATGGCAGGCTCTCTAATTTCCTTTCCCTAATTTCCTAAGAAATCAGGTTCTGTCTGTAAACACTAATCCTCAGCTAAGTCACCTTGGATAAGTTCTTTTCTGTGTTTGACATCTAGATAAGGAGCGAGGTGTGTTTTCTCCCGAGCTCTTTGGGAGCCCAAGCACAATGGGACCGAGACCCTATTGTACTGTGCACCCTGTTGTACCAAGGGTTGTACAAAAGGATCGAGGCCAATCCCACTCTGGGTAGCTGAAACTCCCAGTCCTGTATTCAGTGTGCACTCTCAGGAGCGCTTTGGTGTTAATGATGTTTTTAAAGCACTCGGTGCCTGTCATCAGAAGCTCTCTATGGAAACACAGAGTTAAACAGTCACAGATCTGGGGTCTCTGAGGAGCTGTTCCCAAGGCTGAGCAGTGAACCCATCCACAGATGTGCGTGGATGCTGCAGAGTGAGCTCCAGCCTCACTCCTTCAGCCAAAGCAGCTCAGCTCGTGCTCTCCTTGAGCACTCGAGTGGTTTCAGCGAGCTGGGGTTGGAAGCAGAGTCCTTGAATGCACACAAAGCTCTTCCTCCCCCACACAGCCTGAGTCACACTGGGACAATGGCAGGGTTTTGTCCTGTTGTGCTCCTGTGCTCCTTCCAGCAGCACATCATTACACACAGCACCTCAGACCTGTGGCTGCTGTGCTCGTCAGGAGAGTGCAGATCGTGCAGGAACAGAGGCAGTGCAGTGGAGAATATTTCTCTCTGATGAGCAAATGAGCTCCTTTATTTCTGGCTTTGGCTGTGTCACCCCTACGGGCCATTGGCAGAGCACAAGCAGATGGAAGGAGTTTGCAGGGCACAAGCAGATGGAAGGAGTTTGCAGGGCACAAGCAGATGGAAGGAGTTTGCAGGGCACAAACAGATGGAAGGAGTTTGCAGGGCACAAACACCCTCTGGGGTGCCCTGTGTGTCTGACAGGACCGAGAGCACACCCCAAAAGCAGCAGTGAATGGCCTTGGGCACCCAGTGAGGACAGTGTCTGAGCACAGAAGTTAAATGTGCCAAGCAAACCCCTGCCAAATGGACTTTCTTGACCTTAAGAAGTAATTAGTGAGTTCCCAGCTCAGTAAATGCAGTTAATTGGGATGAGGCTTGTACATACTTGCTAAGGATGCGCTTGCAAACCCAGAGTTTCTCTCTCTGAAGCCATGTTCACACCATAATGACAGCCTGGGTTTGGGAAAGGCAATTTTGGGCAGTGTCTTCCCTGTGAGGGGGTGCCCAGCTGTGTAACCTCCCCCATACCCACAGAACTCAGCCCCAAATCTGAGCAGCCACTTTTGTACTGACGATGTCTGCACTTACACTGGTATTTCATTTCTTATCTTGCCAAATGGCAGCGAATTTCCCCTTTCCAGCAGGCCAGTCTATACCAAGAGGAAATGTTTTCAGAAGGAAAACAGGAGTGTGCATTAGAGGAAAGCACAAACACTAACAGCTTGCTATAGAGACACGAGCTGGAAATAACAGATTCCTCACAAAAATAAAAATGCTAAATATTATTTATAACCTTTGAATGGGGTTCAAAAACTGTTTGCTTGTGTTTTTGTGGGTTCTGTTCTATTCCTGCTTCCATACTTGTTCCTGTGGTTCTGCTCCTGGAAGTTGAGCTTCTGCAGGCCACAAAGTGCCACCTTTCCCATCCCTCCTGAGTGGTGGCCTGGCTCCTGCTCAGCCTGGAGCTGGAGCACAGCCTGGGGGTCCTGACAGCTGATTTCTTGTTATTAAATAAAGTCTAACCAAGCCCAGCGTGGTCAGAGGGGCTCTGATGGAGCAGAGAAGGATGGTGCATGCTTCCTTGTTGGAAGGAATAAGAATAATAATAATAATTCTTCAGACTGTGCTTCCAGCTGTGATTTACATTCCTAGCTGATTTTTTCGTGTCTCTCAATGCTACTTTTTGAGGAACAAAGTATTTAAATCTGTGGGGAGGCAGGGGTGTTTTGTCCAGGACAATGGAAGTCAGTGGTAGGTTTGAGAGCTGGACCAGCCTCGAGGTTATTGTCCCTTGAGAAGCTTCAGAGGTGACAAAATCTGTCCTGTTCTCAGTCAGGGCTCTGCCATGGAAACAATGGGAATGTGCCCTGATGTCTTTCGTTATCGAAAACACAGAAAAGCAAACTGAAATCCATCATTGTTATTCCTATGTCTCTGACAAAAACAGAGTGAATCTCTGCTAATGAAAAAATATTAAAATTCCAGGTGTCTTGTCTAATAAATAATAACATGAGCGTGGACCTGGCTTCCCACAGCCACCACCAACTCATCCATGGAGCTCTTTATGTGCAGCTCATTTTGAACTTTGCCTATTTCCTTCAGCTATGCAGATATAAATAAATAATTCCCCTTGATAAGGGTCTGGGAACACTGTACTTTAAAAGATAAGAAAGCTTTGAGGGGAAATTGTTTTTAAATCCCTGCCATTTGTATGCTGCTCACTGTTCACACTGAGCTAAAATTCATTCAGCTGGCACTTAACCAACCCTGTTTTATTCCTGCTCTGTGTTCAACCTATCCTTCTCCTGGGGACATCTAACCTTCCATGTAATTACCTCTCTGAGAGTGGGAAGGAGCCTGAATAACCTCCCCACCAAGTAAATATCTACACAGGCCCTGGGACAGGTTATCAGCTCACACCAGGGGCAGGGCTGCCAGGGGCAGGGTGCCTGAGCCAGGAGGAATTGCAGGATTTGAGTCATTTTTATTCCAGAATTGGGCCAAGGGAGGAGGACATGGAATGTTTGCAGGAAACCAACCCAAAACAGCCAGGAACACAAAAAAACCAGGATTTTTAGAGCAGCTTTTTTTCTCTTTGGGAGTTGGAAATAACAGACATGGGTTTCACCTGGGATGGGTTTTACCAGGGATGGGTTTTACCAGGGATGGGTTTTACCTGGGATGGGTTTTACCTGGGATGGGTTTTACCTGGGATGGGTTTTACCTGGGATGGGTTTTACCAGGGATGGGTTTTACCTGGGATGGGTTTTACCTGGGATGGGTTTTACCAGGGATTGGTTTTACCTGGGATGGGTTTTACCTGGGATGGGTTTTACCAGGGATTGGTTTTACCAGGGATGGGTTTTACCAGGGATTGGTTTTACCAGGGATGGGTTTTACCTGGGATGGGTTTTACCAGGGATTGGTTTTATCTGGGATGGGTTTTACCAGGGATTGGTTTTACCTGGGATGAGGTTTCACCTGGGATGAGGTTTCACCTGGGATTGGTTTTACCAGGGATGGGTTTTACCTGGGATGAGGTTTCACCTGGGATTGGTTTTACCAGGGATGGGTTTCACCTGGGCTGGTGTTTTTGTTTTCCCCCCAGGTTTGTCCAAGTCCCTTGGTCTCATTGAGGGCTATGGTGGCCGTGGCAAGGGTGGCCTCCCAGCCACCCTGTCCCCCGAGGAGGAAGAGAAAGCCAAGGGACCCCACGAGAAGTATGGCTACAACTCCTACCTCAGCGAGAAGATTTCCTTGGATCGCTCCATCCCGGATTATCGCCCAACCAAGTACGTGCCGGGTGCTCCAGGAGGGAATGTTTGTGTTCAAGTGGCAGCCCAGAGCCAGGAGTGCTGCTGGCTTTCCCACCCAGCTTTGGTGCTCTTGGCTCTTTCCTCGTTGTTCCCAGGGCCCTGCTCAGGGATGAGAAGCTGGTGTGCTTGGGCTGGAATGAGCTGGTGGAATCACAGGATCACCGAGGCTGGAAAAGCCCTCAGAGGTTATTGAGTCCAGCCAGTCCCCAGCACTGCCAAGGCCACCACTGCCCTGTGTCCCCAAGTGCCACATCCTCAGAGCTGCAGGGGTGGGGATGCACTGCCCTGGGCAGCTGTGCCAGGGCCTGGCCACCCTTTTTGTCAGGAAACAATTCCTGAAATCCAGCCTAAACCTCTCCTGGCACAACTTGAGGCTGTTTCCCCTTGTCCTGTCAGTCGATGCCTGGGAGAAGAAACTGATCCCCACCTGGCCCCACGCTGGTTCCAGGTACTTGGAGAGAGTGAGAGAGCTCATGAAGATGATTTATCAGGGAAAAAAAAGTGAATTTCTTCCCAGTCTGTCTCTGTTTTCCTAAAGCAGTTCATGATTTTGGGTGGAAGTGATGCCATCAGGAGCTCAGCTCTGCTTTCACTGAGCTTTTGGTGTTTAATGCGCTGTAAAATGTGCAGAGATTCTCCCTCCCTCCCTCCTTGTCACTCCTTTCAGTCCCTGCAGGACCTCCAGGGCCCTTGGGCTGTCCTCGGGCTCCTCCCAGCACAGGGATCCTCCAGGGACACTCTGGCTTCTCCCATTGGAAATCTGGCCCTTTAAAGTGATTTTCTACAGTGGCAATATCCTTCCTCTCCTTTTGTGATTGAGCTTTTAAGGTGCTGGTGATGTTTACCTGCCAAGCAGCACAGGAGAACAGGCTTTAGAGGAGGTGACACATCATTTTGTTGAGAGGATGAGGAAAGACACGCTGCCAGTTTATCTTTGTGAAGGTTAATTTTAGACATGGCTGCCAGAGTGTTCCTCAAAATAGGAAAGTGTCAGTTTGTCCAGGCCTGGAGTGAAATCCCTGATAAAAGAAATGAGCTGAGGAAGGTTTAGATTGTGAAAGATCCATGTCCAATGCCTGTGACATTGGGGCAGTGACAAAGCTGCTGCCTGGCATCTGTAAAGCATTGAAAACCATCAGCCAGGGGTGCAGCTCTGTGTCCCAGATTGTCCAGGCAGCTCCTGTCCCCCCTGTCCCAGGGACATCTCCTGTCCCCCCTGTCCCAGGGACATCTCCTGTTCCCCTGTCCCAGGGACATCTCCTGTTCCCCTGTCCCAGGGACAGCTCCAGCTCCTGTCCCCTCTGTCCCAGGGACATCTCCTGTTCCTCTGTCCCAGGGACAGCTCCAGCTCCTGTTCCCCTGTCCCAGGGACATCTCCTGTCCCCCCTGTCCCAGGGACATCTCCTGTCCCCCCTGTCCCAGGGACATCTCCTGTCCCCCCTGTCCCAGGGACATCTCCTGTCCCCTCTGTCCCAGGGACATCTCCTGTCCCCTCTGTCCCAGGGACATCTCCTGTCCCCTCTGTCCCAGGGACATCTCCTGTCCCCTCTGTCCCAGGGACATCTCCTGTCCCCTCTGTCCCAGGGACATCTCCTGTTCCCCTGTCCCAGGGACATCTCCTGTCCCCCCTGTCCCAGGGACATCTCCTGTCCCCCCTGTCCCAGGGACAGCTCCAGCTCCTGTCCCCTGTCCCAGGGACATCTCCTGTCCCCCCTGTCCCAGGGACATCTCCTGTCCCCCCTGTCCCAGGGACATCTCCTGTCCCCCCTGTCCCAGGGACATCTCCTGTCCCCCCTGTCCCAGGGACAGCTCCAGCTCCTGTCCCCTGTCCCAGGGACATCTCCTGTTCCCCCTGTCCCAGGGACATCTCCTGTCCCCCCTGTCCCAGGGACAGCTCCAGCTCCTGTCCCCTGTCCCAGGGACATCTCCTGTCCCCCCTGTCCCAGGGACAGCTCCAGCTCCTGTTCCTTCACCTCTCCGGGTGCTGCCCCAGTTCCGAGCAGCCCCTCGGAGCCCCCAGGGCTGCCCACCGCTGCCAGCAGAAATCCCTGGCTGAGTTTCCAGAGCAGTGAAGGCCCTGCCTGCGTGTTGCTGTTGCAGGTTCAGCCAGGCTGAGTTGCAGGTACAGATGCAGAGACACCTCTGTCTCTGTGATATGCGAATCCCAGCACAAAGCCGGATCCTTGGAGCGAGACCTTCCCCAGCACCTACCTGGGGCTGAGCTGCTGATTTCCATTTCTCATCCACAGCTCTGACTTCCAGCAGAGCCAGCATTACTTGGCGAGAATTAATTTGAGAAATAATGTTTCTTTGCAGATTTTGGGGGAAGAAAAGGATTAATTCTGACATTCTCAGGCTTGCGTTGTATTTTTCCTCAGTTCCACTCTCCATCATTCCATGGGAGACTGGGGGAGAGGACAGGGCACTGCAGTACATTAAAAATGCTTCAGTTTGGAGCTGGGCTGAGGCTTGGGAGAGGATCTGTGGGTACTGAGTGCAGCTGAACAACTTAGTGTGCAATTTTATCTATATAAGAACTTCAGGAGTGTGTTTGGTTTATTGGTTTTCTTTCTGTTTTGGGGATCAATTGTCTTGATATTGTAGGAGAGCAGTTGGTCTGGTGTGTAATAGGCTGCAGTTTGCTGGAGAATTTGGAAAGTTTCACCTCTTCCTACCTTTGGCTTCAAGGTTCCCTTGCTATTTACTGCATAAAGTTTTATGGCTGATTTTATGGAGGGTTGAACACAAACCATTTAAGTCAAGTATCCTGGTCTCTGATTAAAATAGATTCAAGTCAAGGGAAATTAGCCTAAATGGCTTTGAAATTGCAGCATTAGGAGGGGAAAAACTGTTGAAAACCCTCCAGCTGATAAGCATTACAAAGCATGTCGTAGTTTTAAATGTAATAGTGGAGCCTGTGTGCTTCAGCTAAAGGCTGCAGAGCGTCTGGAATGCCAATGGGCTGGGACTGGTCCTGGCACGGGCTGGCACTCCACAGCCCTGCCATTTTTTCCCTGTTTTTCAGGAAAAACTTTCCCTGTTTAGTGTGGTCGAGTATCACTGTCCTGAGTGCTGAGCCGTGCTGCACCTGAGCTCTGAGCCCTTCTCCTGCTCCTCTTTTGTACCTGTGGCCAAAGGCAGCTGGAGCAAGGAGGGTTCAGGGGAAGCTTGGCACGTTTTGTGTATATTTTTGAGTCTCCAGGCTCCCTGCACCTCGTGGTCAGCATCACTGAGGGTTCAGGGACTCAGACAGCCCTGCTCTGAGTGATTTCAGGTGCTGTTGGTGAGGAGGAGCCAGCCCAGCTCACAGCTCAGGGCCTCTCAGTCCTCCAGAGGCAGAGAAAGGAGGGAGTTTCCCTGGGAAAATGGTCCCAGAGGTGTGAGGATGATGCTCGGGAGGCGAGGTCTTTCTCTGCACATGGAGCTGTGGCAGAATACCTTGCTTGCCCTGATTTGGGGAATTGTGGTGTCACTTTCTGGTAGTTTGGATTATCATCTTTGCTTTTGTTGAACAATTTCCTTCCCCTTTTCTTTTCTCCTCTCCCCATCACTTATCCCTTCCCTTTCCCCCTTCCCCTTCCTCCTTCCTCCCCTTTCTCCTTCCCCTTCTCTTCCCTTCTCCCTTTCTCTTTCCCCTCCCCACTTTTTTTTTTCCCTTTCCTTTTTTTTTTCCTCCTCTTCCCTCATCCTCTTTCCCCTTCCCCTTTCCTGTTCCCTTTCCCCTTTTCCTTTCCTGTTCCATTTCCCCTCTCTTTTCCCTTTCCCCTTCCCCTTTCCTGTTCCATTTCCCCTCTCTTTTCCCTTTCCCCTTTTCCTTTCCTGTTCCATTTCCCCTCTCTTTTCCCTTTCCCCTTTTCCTTTCCTGTTCCCTTTCCCCTCTCTTTTCCCTTTCCCCTTTTCCTTTCCTGTTCCATTTCCCCTCTCTTTTCCCTTTCCCCATTCTTGCTGGGGCTGCTCAGCTGTGCTGGGAGCTGGAATCTCTCCCCAGTGCAGGGAGAGGGGTTTGCCCTGGGCTGGTTCCCAGTGGTTCCCAGTGGGATGAGCCGTGTGGAGCTGATTCCAGAGCTGTGCCTGGCACACCTGGACCTTACAGTGCTCCTGATCCTGACCTCAGTGAGCAGGAAAGCTTCTGCTGGGTGTGCACCAGATTTCCCAGTGAGCTGAGTCACAGATTCCAGTTGGGATGGCTGGGAAAGCTCTTCCTTGGGCTGAATAAGGCAGGACTGGTGCTTTGGGGGGAGTTATTCCAGAACTTGCTGCCAAGCAGTGCCATAATGAGAAGGGCACTGGGAACATGTTTCTGTCATGCTTGATTGGGTTTTTTGGCTTTAGATTAGATTCCTGCATGTTGTGGAAAACAATCTCTGCTTCCAGATTGGAAGTACCCAAGGTGCTGCCTGCAGGACTTGTACACAAATCTCCACAAAAATTAGCTGGAGAGATTTTATTCAATTTTCTGCCAAAGGCTCTGAAGGACAAGGCTGCTGAGTGAGTTTTATTGTTTATCCATTCTCAGCACTCACAGCCTGCCTGGGGAGGATGGGGGGTTTGGGAGATGTGTTGATTTCTATATTGAAAGTGAAGCATATTTACCTGGGATCCCTGCAAACATTCCGTGCTTGGATACAACATTTCATGCACCTGTTTTATCCTGTGATACAGGATTTAATGGGAACCTCTCCTATGTAGAGCCAGGAAATAAAATTGCTTTGTTAGATCAGCCTGCCTGTCCATCTTATCCAGCATCTAATCTCTGATAGTGGAATTACCAGATGCTTCAGGTTGAAGAAATCATATTAAGGGAAACTATGAAATAATCTGCCCATCTGGTACATTCTGCCTCCCCCCCATTCTCTCCTTTCAATCCTATCCAATATAAATGTGGAGTTCTCATTATCTCTTTAAAAGTCTGTTGCTCTCTGGAATCCTGCTAAGCTCTGATTCAGTGGTATTTCATGGCATTATAGGATTAAGGGGTAGATTTAAGAGCAATAATACCCAGAGTTGTTAGGACTGTTGGATCACTGGGTGCAGATGACACATTCCTGCTGCTGCAGATCTCAGGAGGGCAGCCTCGAGGTGTTAAAGGGAAGAGCAAGGATGGTGTAAGAGATAAGCAACTCCCAGTTTGATTTTTCACATGTTTTGAGGGTGACACAGCCCCTTCTCCTGCCTGCCTTGGGGTCCTGTGCACGGGCCAGGAAATGCATGGAAAGGGACTTTGGACAGGGGGATTTAGTGATGGGATGAAGGGGAATGGATTAAAAACACCGGAGGGCAGGGCTAGGTGGGATATTGGGAAGGAGCTGGTGCCTGTGAGGATGAGGAGATGCAGGAGCAGGGTACCCAGGGAGGCTGGCCCTGGATCCCTGGCAGTGCCCCAGGCTGGGCTGGATGGGTTTGGAGCTCCTGGGACAGGGGAAGGTGTCCCTGCCATGGCAGGGGTGGCACTGGGTGGGCTTTAAGGTCCCATCCAGCCCAAACCATTCTGGGATCCTCTGATGGAAAAGTTTTGGAGGTGTTGGGAGCCCGATTTGCTGCTGTGTTCTCGCAGCACCCGGTCTGTGTTTGCCCTGGGACCCTGGGTGGGTGCCCTGGGCAGAGCCTCCCCATCACCTGCAGCTGAAGAGGGAACAGTTGCACATCCCTGGCGTGGTGTAGCTGTTCCCTGGTGTGTCTGGGGCTGAGTCAGAGCGGCACACTGCGGTGTGGAGTGCCTGAATCACCCCATTATTTCCGGAGCTGCTGCCATGGGAGCCTGGCAGCAATTGGGCTTCTCAAACCATCTGGCTTTGGCTGCTTTGTTACCAGGGACCTCGTGCAGCAGCAAGCTGAGAGCCTTCCTTTGGGATAGAGTGCAGAAGATGGAGAGTTTTGGCTTCTGAGCAGACTTTGAGTTGTTGTTTGACAAATTAACTTAAAGGAACTCAATCAAGTTGTGATTAATTTTCATTTCAGGTGGTTTGTGTGTGGGCTCTCAGTGTGTACCTGCTGCTGCAGGAGCTCGGGGTGGGCTGGAGGGAGGCCCTGTTCCTCTTGGGGTCTCTCCCCATCCCTGGAGAGCCCCCTGCCCTCTGCCACGGGGCTGCCTTGGGGCCTCAGCCTCCCCCAGACTTATGGGGTGTTGTAGGGCCCAAGAATTCCATTCTGGCTTTTTAACCCAAACATATTCACATATGTTTCATACAGAGATCCCAGAATCATAGAACTGATATTTGGAAAGTGATGAATGTGAGTGACTGAGACGTGTCAGGACTGCCCAGGAGGATGCACCTGGAGGCTGTAGTTGTGTCTCCTGCCCCTGAGACCACTCCTGCCTTCCCTTCCCTTGTGCTGGATCCCAAATGTTCCTGCCGAGCCCTTTGTGCCAGGGGCTCAGCCTGTGCTTTCCCTCTGATGGGAAACTTTCACGGGCCATTGTACTTATTTTCCTGTGAAAACACAGAAATCTCTTCCCCTTTGGGAGCAGCTGAGCTCCCTGGCTGTGCAGTGTCTCTGTCTCAGATGTCCCTGGTACCCAGGCACTGACATCAGGAGTTTTCTCACCACCTGCCACAGCCTGGGCAGGAAATGCCCAGCTCACTGCTCCATGCATCTCATCTCATTTCCTCCCCAAATCTGGGGCTGCACCACCTCCTTTAATGAAACAAAACGCCTTTTTCCTTTCCCTGTGCCCACAGGAGCGTGCTGCCTGTGCTGGAGGTGTCTGAGCCCTGCAGATATTTCAGAGGAGGCTGCTCAGGGATCTGGGACATTCCAGTTTGTGCTGCTGTGCCAGTCACTCATGTCCTGCCCTGGGCTGGTCAGCCAGCCTTGCTGAAGTCAGTCTGAGGAGAAGGACAACGTTTAAGAGGACAAAACAAACTGCTTGAATTATGAGAGTGCTATTTGCTGGGAAATAGAGTTTCATGCCTGTTTATTTCTTGTGATTGCTGCTTATTGCAAACAAAGGAGGTCAGAAGAGCTCCTCCTCTCTTGCATGCACAGTGTGCTACTACAATCCATTATTTTACCTTCTACAAAGAGTGCTTTGGTGGCTTTCAGTCCTACATCCAAACAGCAGCCAGGAAAAGAGAGGTAAGATGTAGGGCTTTTTCTTCATCTAATAACTGAAGGGAAAAAAACAGAGAGGAATCAAGACAGTGAAAGAACCAAAAAAAAAAAAAAATTACTTTTTCAGATGTGAAATTCCCTTTGAATTGCATGTGGGAGTGTATGAAAGGATCCTTAGAGCTCTAGGAAAAAGCCAGGACTGGTTGCACACCTCCTCTCCCAATCCATGGTTGTGGGTTTGATCCAGAATTGTGTGAAGAGCACTCCAGCCCTTGGCTTTTTATAGCTTCAGCCATAAGGAAAAGGAATATTTTCCAGTACTTGGAAAGGTGCCACCTGGAAATTTTCTGGGAGAGCAGGTAGAGAAATGAAGCAGTGAATATCCGTGTCCCAGCTCTGGCAGGCAGGAGCTGTGCCTCAGAGCAGGGCTCACCAAAGCCAGAGCAGATTTGCAGCTCAGGGCTGGATTGTTGGATATTTTGTGTTCTGTCCTGCCCAGTCTGCCCCATCTCTGTGTGGCTCAGTTTTATTCTGCCAGGCTGCACAAAGTCATGGAAACCTCGTGAGCTGGAAGGGACCCAGCTGAGGGGAATCTGAGAGCTACTGGGGTTGGAAAAGCCCTCCAGGATCATGGAACCCACCCTGTCCCCATCCCCACCCTGTCCCCAGCCCAGAGCACTCAGTGCCACCTCCAGGGATGGGATCCCAAACCTCCCTGGGCACTTCCAGTGCCTGAGCTCCCTTTCCATGGGGAAATTCCTGCTCTGTCCATCCTGAGCCTCCCCTGGGCCAGCCTGAGGCCGTTCCCTCTCCTCCTGTCCCTGTTCCCTGGGATAAGATCCCAAATCCCCCCCTGGCTGTCCCCTCCTGCCAGGGATTGTGCAGAGCCAGAATTTCCCCCTGATCCTCCTGTTCCCTGGAGCAGAGGTGAGAGCTGCCCTCGGGAGGGGCTGCAGCCCAGTGAGCTCCTGGTGCTGTCACTGAGCCTGTCCCAGGCTGTCCCTCCCTGCTCTGAAGGTCACAGGGGTAGAAGATCGCTCCAAAGCCAGCTCCAGACAAACTCAGGCTTTTATTTCTCCTGCATCCTCAGGGCCCTGAGCTCTGAGGAGCTGCTGCTGCTGCTCTGGGTGTGCAGGGGCTGCTGGTGCCCTGTGTCCCTCCAGGGATGGGGCTGCAACTTCTGCTGCCTTTGGGATGATTGCAGAGAGGAAAAAGCCTCTTTGCTGCTCCACTGCTCTCCCAGCACTAACACAAAGCAGCAGGCTGTTGAATAAATACCAGTATTGATCTTTATTCCTCAGTGTGCTTGGACATGCTGCTCCTGACTTCCAGCAATGCTTTTGCTTGAAAACTGGGCAAGCAAAGGCTCCAGAGGCACGCTTTTCCAGCTGTGTTCTACATTTGTTGGTTATTATTTCAGCCCACTCCTGGGACCTGTGGGGGCAGCCTGGCTCCTGGGACACACAGGCAGCTGGGGCTGGCTCCAGGGAGCTGGGAAGTGTCCCTAGAACTGGAGCTGTGGAAAATCCAGGGGGTTTGTGCTGTGTTTCTGTCATGGCTTTGGATGGGGACACAGGACAGCTTTTTCTTTCCTTTCCTTTTGAAGCAGAGCTCACTGGAGCACACCCTGGCAGCTCAGGAGTGTGTCAGAAGCCTTTGGTGCCTCAAGTCCCAATTCCTGCTGTACACCCAGCTTGGGGAGAGCAGCTGGAGTTTGTTCAGTGCCTGTTGGAGTCTCTTCTTTCCAGTGGGCTGCTCAGTGTCAGCTGCAAGCACCGTGACCACGGATTTATAGCACAGCACCTCGGGCTTCCTTATGCCTTACATTCCACTAATTGTCAATTTTCCCTTCCTGGCTGCAAAGTTATTACCTGTTCTTGTGAGCTGGGAACATGGTGCTTCAGGGAAGACTTCTGTGGCAGGAGTGTGCTATAAAAGAGTTCCTAATGTAAACAGGAGTAGTAAATGATCACTTTGGCAGAGGATGGGATTAGTGTAATTTAACAACTCGCTTTTGTACTCCTCTGCTGAAAAATACCTGTGTTATCATAAATACTTGTGGCTAAACTGTGCTTATGAGGATAAATGAACCCATTTAAGCTTTGGATACACTTCTCTCCAGTTGGCTTCCAAGGAAATGGGGGCTTGTGTGTTTGTTTGTGCCACCAGCCTGCTCCCCTGGCCTGCCCAGAGCTTTTCTGTTCCAAACCAGCACATGCCCAGCCACACCAGGCACAGGGGGAGTCAAGCTCTGCTGCTTTGACAGCCTTTTGTGCACTTTTCCAGCAGGAAAATCCAAGAGCAAGGAGGTCTCAGTGACTTTTTGTGTGTGTGAGAGAGCTGGGCACGGGCAGAGCTGGGTAAGTGGATGTGACACTGGGAATTGCTCTGGCTTTTATCTCCCTTAGATCTCTCTGAGCCTAATAACTTTATTACAAGAGCCTCTCACCACAGCAAATCCCATTCTCTACATTCTGTTTTTACAGCCTTGCAAATAATTTCTTCTTAGGACTCGCCAAGTAATGTGCCTTTAGAAATGTCTGTATGTCCCTAAATCGCAATGCCTATTTCTGAGACCCTAATTCTAAAATAGAGCTGAACATTTCTGAGGAAGAATTACTTGGAATAAAGTAGGTGCTTTAAAATGGAGTTTCCTGGGGAAATGTGAGGAAGTTTTAGGGCTTTGTGGTCAGGAATAGTTTGAGAGCGTGGATCTGTAAACAGTGAACTGAACCAGACAGCATTAGGTGTATTAAGATGCTTGGGTCACAGAAAAACATCCATCATAGGACAGACACAATAGATTTAATGTTGGCAGTCGGTCCCTTTTGCAAGCAGGCATGTGCACTGAATCAGCAAAACCCAAACCAGAATAAGCAATTAATGAATGGAGCATGATGAGGAAGTGGCAGGGTGAATAGCAGGCTGAGCATTTGCTTTCTTTTAAGCCTGTTCATAATCTCTACAAAGGCCAAATGGAGATCAATTCATTTCCTGGTGAAGCTTTATTTCAGAGGACAGCACAAACGAAGCTTGTTTGGTACCAGGGGGGTTCATTTGTGGAGTTGTTTGTCACCAGAAGGACAAAGCCAGCAGGTTTTTTCCTCTGCCATTGAGATTTTCCAGCAGGAAGCAGTGCAGATGTGTAGGGAAGGGCTGGGAAGCATTCCCTATGGATTAAGGTATCCAGGGAGCTTGAACCTGCCTGTGCTGGCACAGCAGAACCTTGCAGTGGGATTTACAACATTTTATCCTTCAGCCACGGTGCTTTGCAGCCCAGCCATGGGGAAATCATTCGGTGCCATCAGTGCCCCATGGATGCATCAGGATTTCGCTGCCAGGCCTCCAGCTGCCAAGCTCCTGTGGGTTTTCTGTGGGCCAGAGGGAAGCTGAGGAGCTGCAGGCAGCAAAGCCAAGCCTTGGCTGTGTCTGGGTGTGTTTGGCTGTGCAGGAGGGGGGAGCTTTGGTGTTAGGGCTGGTGAAAAGGAGGTAAAAGTGCAATGGCCTTGGTGAGGATGGGAGAGGAGCCCAGAATTCCCCACTTTGCAGGTGTGCATTCAAACCTCTGGTGAGTGCAGGTGACGAGGGTGCCTTGGGGAGGTGTAGAGCTAAGCTCACCAGAAATCACATTTAAGCCTTTAAAGTTCATTGTGTATCTCTGCACATACTTTGATACGAGTTTGCTGTGTTTTATCAAATGTCTTACGGAATTATTTGGGCTGGAGAAGCCCCCATTGAGCCAAGGCCACCACCATGTCCCCAGGTGCCACGTGCATGGCCAGTGCTGCTCCAGACACCCCTGGGCAGGCAGTGTGCACATCTGGGTGCCAGGGTGACAGAGGAGCCGTGTCACTGTGCCAGCCTTCAGGTGCTCCCCCAGCATCTCTGCTGTGGCAGCACCAAACCCTGCTCTGGGGGGGAGCAAGGCTTCTTCTGAAGGACCCCACTTGTGGGGCATCTCCAGCCTGTCACTAAATATTGATTGTGCTTTGGTTTGGGGTTTTATGAGGGGACAGGGAGAAGCTGGAGTATTTTTATTTGTGGGGTTTTTTTTTTTTTTCTTAACCTTGTGGTAATTCAGCTTTGGTTTGATTGGCAGGAAGAGGTGGTTTGTAATCCTTAGCTGCTCCAGGAATGTTTGCTGGGATTGCAGGTGATTTTTCTGCTGAGGGATCATGAGGCAGTAAATGCTGGGATATCCCTTTTCTGTTACTGAGACAGACAATAAACATCCTAATCTCACTGGCTGCTCTGAAGAGTGGATTTACAGCTGTGTGCTGAGCAGAAAACAAACGATCAGAGGATTCAAAGCAGGCTCTGCAGCAGGCAAACACGCCTTGGAGCAGAGCTGGGGCTTTATGCTTTTTGTCTTTTGAATTTGGCTGCCTTGATTAATCCAGCCTGATGTGTGCCAAGCTGTGCAGCAGAAACTCAGCCCTGCTTCCTCCTCCCCCAGCTCCCCTTCTCAGGCTGTTTGTGTCAGGGTTCTTACATAAACCAGGAACGGCAGACATTCAGGTGAAAAGATGTTCTCTGGAAGAACATTTGTGGGTTTCCTTGCAGGAATCTGCAGAATTGGGCTTTATGTAGGATAAAGATCTGGGAGCCAGTAAAGCTGGTGCTGGTGGCAGTGCAGGAGTTGTGTCACCTCTGCACCCATCCAGATCCCTGGAGGAGGGGCTGCTGAGGATGTTGGTGTTGTTTTATGCAGGGTTTGATGTCAGCCATCAGCTCCTCAGTCTGTTCTGAGGTGAGAAAAGATGTCCTGGAATTTCCTGAGTTGGAAAGGAGCCCCAGGGGATCATCCAGTCCAATCCTGGTCCTGCACAGACACCCCTGGTGTCCCACCCTGGGCATCCCTGGAGCACTGTCCAAACTGTCCTGGAGCTCTGAAATCCCTGGGGAGCCTGGGCAGTGCCAGCACCCTCTGGGGAAAGAACCTTTCCTGATCTCCACCTGAACCTGGGCAGGGGGAGCCTGGTGGGAGAGGTGCAGGGAGGATGGCAATGAGCAGGAGATGAACCTCAAAGAGCTGGCTTTGGCTTTGCCTCCAGAGCTCTTGGATCACAGCTGAGCTCTTCATCCCCTGCAGCATTCCTTGGGGGAACGCTGCCCAGAGGTGAGCAATGATTATAAGGAAATGCTCCTGCTCCTGTGACAGCCTTGCCTTCATCAGAGCAGGCATCAACATCCACCAAAAGCTGTTTTTAATGTCTGAGTCAGTTTAGTTTGACTTGGCAGGATTTCAGGGTCACTTGTCGCTTTGCCCCATCGTGACCGTTCTTTCATCCATTTTAAAGGAAGATTTTTCCCTTTGGAAGATCCTTTTTGGTGTTTGGTTCCCTTCTGTCGAGCTCTTGGTTGCTGTAGGGTAGGCAATACTTAAATCAGGAAACTCAAACGTGTTTTCACCCAGCAAACTTGTTTAACTAAAGGAGATTCATAAAGAAAACTGTTTCTGTGGCAATCTTCATCTCCCAAGGCTCATTCTGGAGTCAGAAGAACGCCTGCTGTTGCCTAAGAAACACCCAGGACAATTAAATGCAGAGGCATTGCTGGGAGCTGCTGGGATGTCACTGCCTTTGGTCCTTCTCTGCTCCTCTGGGCAGGGTTTGCTCCGTGGTTCTGGGAACTCTGCTCCTGTTCCTTGTCCAGTCTGTCATGGATGTGGGGTGGGGAGGCTTCTTCTGCCCTTGCCCCACGTGGATTTATTGCAGGGGAAGCTGGAGGGTTGAGTTAAATTGTTGGAAGTGGTTTGAGATCTCCTGTTTGCTTTCCACAGGTGCTCTGTAAAGAGGAGGTGTCTGGTTGAGAGGAAATGTGGCAGGGAAAGAGCATCTGTGTCCCTGTGCTCCCTGCAGGGCTGGGGGACACCTGGATCACCCCTTCCCTCGGAGCTGCCCCAGCCCTGCCCCATGGCTGTGTCCTGGAACATGGACCTGCCCCATGGCTGTGTCCTGGGGCATGGACCTGCCCCATGGCTCTGTCCTGGGACATGGACCTGCCCCATGGCTCTGTCCTGGGACATGGACCTGCCCCATGGCTGTGTCCTGGGGCATGGACCTGCCCCATGGCTGTGTCCTGGGACATGGACCTGCCCCATGGCTGTGTCCTGGGACATGGACCTGCCCCATGGCTGTGTCCTGGGACATGGACCTGCCCCATGGCTGTGTCCTGGGACATGGACCTGCCCCATGGCTGTGTCCTGGAACATGGACCTGCCCCATGGCTGTGTCCTGGGGCATGGACCTGCCCCATGGCTCTGTCCTGGGACATGGACCTGCCCCATGGCTCTGTCCTGGGACATGGACCTGCCCCATGGCTGTGTCCTGGGGCATGGACCTGCCCCATGGCTGTGTCCTGGAACATGGACCTGCCCCATGGCTGTGTCCCTGGGACATGGACCTGCCCCATGGCTGTGTCCCTGGGACATGGACCTGCCCCATAGCTCTGTCCTGGGACATGGACCTGCCCCATGGCTGTGTCCTGGGGCATGGACCTGCCCCATGGCTGTGTCCTGGGACATGGACCTGCCCCATGGCTGTGTCCTGGGACATGGACCTGCCCCATGGCTCTGTCCTGGGACATGGACCTGCCCCATGGCTGTGTCCCTGGGACATGGACCTGCCCCATGGCTGTCCCTGGGACATGGACCTGTCCCAGCCCTGCTCCTGCAGCTCAGGTGTGTCCATGGAACGTGGACCTGCTGCTTGCCAGGGATGGTGCTGGTGGAAACCTGGGAGCTCCTGCTTTTGTCCTGCTCTGGTGTCTGTGTCCCCAAACCCTGCCCAAGCTGAGGAATGATTCCTGGAACCAGGGAGGCGACACAAGGGTTTGGGTTTAACCATCCTGGCTGTGGAGTGCAGACACAAGGTCACAACACGGCTTCAGAGACTGGAATGTACTCAGAGGTATCTGCTGAGAGAGCAAAAACATTTATTGAGACTATTTAACCAAGGCTCATTTTATGTTCATTTATTTCCAAAGCAAATGGGAAGAAAATTCCCAAGTGCTGTTTAAGGACAAGGCTTATTTCTGAGCACCTGGAAATTTTGGGACTGGGGAGCTTCCCTGAGCTGCTAGAGGCATTTGCTGTGTTCTGGAGGCCACTCCTGCTCATCTGCCCCCACAGCCAGGTTCGGTGAGCTCTGGATGTGCTCTCTGAGCTCGGGGATGCTCTGCTGTGCTGTTCCCTCTTCCCAGCAGCAGCGATTCCAGGATGGATTTGCAGTGCACGGCTGGGAGGTGGCAGCCCTGGCCTTGCCCCGTGGATTTTCCATGTGTCCCTCGAGCTCTGCTGACCCCACCTCGCTCTCTGCCCTTCGTGTTGCAGGTGCAAAGAGCTGAAATACGGGAAGGACCTGCCCCAGATCTCCATCATCTTCATCTTTGTGAACGAGGCGCTGTCAGTGATTCTGCGCTCGGTGCACAGCGCCGTCAACCACACGCCCGCGCCCCTGCTGAAGGAGATCATCCTGGTGGACGACAACAGCGACGAGGGTGAGCAGCTCTGCCAGCTCTGCCAGCTCTGCCAGCTGCCCCAGGAGGGGCTGGGATCCTGGGAATCCCCTGGGTTCTTGCAGGGGGTAAGGGGCGTGCTGCTGGCACAGAGTTCTCTGCGGCTTCTCTGGTGAGGAACAGGATCAAGCCACAGCTGAATCTGAGAGTTGCTGTTTGAAAATGTAGCTGAGAGCTGGGAGGTGAAGGAAAGCAGAGAGCCATCTGACCCTTCCCTCCAGCACCATCCAGGAGCTCTGGTTTCAGGGCATCCTCGTTTCTCATAATAACACTCTGGTTGTTGCAGGGCTGCACCTCTAAATGTTTGCAGGACAAGAGCCCAGAGGGATTTCTGCTCTGGCACCTCCCAGGGGTGTTAGCTGAGATGTTTCCTCTGTGTGCGCCTCGGTTTCCCTGTTGTAAAATACCATCCCAGGCTTTATAGATGGCTGGTGCTCTGCAGAGACCCTCGTTCCCTGAGTTCTGGTTTTGGAACAGGAAGGAGGAAGAGGAAGAGGAGGAAATAATCCCAGCCCACCTGTCCAGGTCAGGCCCTGCCACAACCTGGAGGGGATGTTTTGTTTCCCACGTTACACACGAGTGTCCTTTGGTTCAGTCACTGTTGTCATTCCTCCCCCTCTGGCTTTTGATAACACAGAACTGCAGGAAGCATTTTCAGACTCAAATTCTTCCAAGGTTTTTTTCCTCCCAATATCCACTTGGACAATGTAATCAAGGCAGTTAAAATCCTCGTTAAGGACAGCAAATAGTTAAGTGACTTTGTTTACTGCCTCCTTCAGTTGTGCTGCATTTTCATCCTTTTTATTTGAAAATAATTACTCAAGGAGTGCTGTGGATGCTGTGCTTGGAGGGAAGAGCAGGGCAGGGTGCAGGATGTGGAGAGCTCATTTCCAGAGGGAGCTGAGAGGTTCCTCTGTGTGTGAGGAGCTGGTGCACAGCGAGCTGCTCAGGCTGCAGAAGCAGGCACTCAAACACCACAGTAATGAGCACCATGGAAAGCTGATGAGTTCTAATTAGCAGTAAAAGAGTCAGGAGGGAGCTCCTGAGCTGGTGGAGCCACAGCAGCTCCAGGGCAGGAGCTTGGACGGTGTCCACGGTGCAGGGATTTCGGAGCTGGGCAGGTGATGGGCGGGTGCTGCTCACAGTGCCCAGGATTTGGAGGCCCTGAAAGACCAGAATGAGAGGCTCCTTCTCCAAATGTCATCCCATTAGTGGGGCAAAGAGAAGAACTCTGTGAAAGAGAAGCCACTGGTGGTGATGGCTGAGCTCCACTCGTGTCTGTGCACGAAGGGTGTGCTGTGAGCAGCCCCTTCCTCACCCAGGGTGACTGAGGTGGTGCCACCAGCTGGGAGGGTGAGTTAATAATGCCAGAGTTCTGCTGCTCAGGCTTTGCAGGCCTCATGAAAAATGGGATTTTTAAGGAGGTATTTGAAGGAAGATAATGAGGTCACTTGGCAGATGTTTATGAAGAGCTCCTCCCAAGCGTGTAATAATCTACTTTTCTCATGTAAGAGAAATGATACAAAGCAGAACGTGTCTCTGGGACCATGTGGTCCTTCTCAGCATCCTCGAGGAGTGCAGTGACAGCCAGGAATTATTAATGGCAGTAACGTTGTCACACAGTTCCCACTAATGGTAGGCAATAATTTTAGGGAGCAATAGCAGCATCGCAGAGTTGGTGCTTTGGATATCACAAACAAAGCCATCATAATAAATAGATTTGGCTTCTGCAGGAAAATAATTACAGGAAAATAGTTCCTCGTGAGCTCTCAGATTTAGAGACGAGTCCTGGAGGATCAAGCAGAGGTTGTGTGGGTGTGACTTTGGAGGCTGTGATTGAACAAGATGAGGAGTTCCTTCAGTCTCTTTGGGAGCAGCTGTGGGTGTGAGGGACAGTTCTGGTGGGGATGTGGCTGTAGCCCAGGAAAAGGCTCTGGGGGCTCAGCTGTGTACCCTGAGAGAAGGCTGACTGCAGGGAGCAGTGCCCAAGCCCAGAGCTGTCCCCTGGGTCACCAGAGCAGCTCTGGGGAAGGTGCTGAGGGCTCAGGACAGTCCCTGGCTGAGGTTTGTGTGGGTTCTGGCAAGGAGGAGGAGAAGGAACCACAGCAAATCTGGGTAAGTGAAGAACAAAGCACCAAATATTAAGAGAGATTTCCAAATCAAGTTTTAAGATTAGCCCCAGGGGGAGAGGCAAGAGCCACCTGCCCTGCTCACCTGGCTCTGTGCCCTGCAGGCAGAGCTGTGACCCAGGCTGGAGCAAAGCCTGCTGCTGGTGTGGGGTTTTCAGGCTGGAACAAAGAGCTCCTGAAGCCTCATTAGACACTCCCTGCTCTCAGCTTTGTTGTACAACAGCACGTCACAACACAAAAGTGAGCAGCGAGAGAATAAAGTTAATGAACGCCGGCATTCTGATGCTTTATGTCTGAGCTGTAAATAGATAAAAGATGCCAATGTATTGTAACGAGAAAAAAATCCCTCCTTGAAGGAGAAGGCTTGGGGAGCTGTAGCTTGAACCCCCTTCTCCCTTGAGCTGCACATTACACTTCATAAAGGCTCTTTTGGAGGCTGCTTTTGTTTGTGCTCGTGTCAGGGCTGTAATTCCAAAGGCAGTGTGCAGGTTGTGTTTGGGAGTGATAACGAGGTTCCTGGGCTGCTGGAGGATGCAGGAGGTGCCCCTGAGATGCTGTGTTATCTCACAGCTGCACACTTGGTCTGAGTCTCTTGCTTAATCATCACCTGATTTTTTTTTTTAAGTCGTTGTTGTTGTGTCTTTTAGCGTTTTTAATCTGGGATAACATCTCTTTGAAAAGCAAAGCTCTCGGAATGAAGGAAAGCCTTTGGATGAAAGGCTGTGTAAAGGAGACATGCCCAGGGTTGTGATTTGTCCCAGCGTTGCAGTTCCTGGGGATCCCTTCTTGCTTTGCTCATTCCAGCAGCAGCAGCAGTGCCCCGGCCCTCCCAGGAGCTGTCTGGGTGTCTGTGCTCAGGGGGAACTCAAGGAGCTGAGTCACATCCCAGCCTTTCCCAGGGCTGAATATTCCAGCCTGGGGATGGGTGTTTAACTGGGGCTGAGCTGTCCCACTGTGCTCAGCTGAGGATCTGGGGGCTCTGTGGAGAGGAGCAGCACGGGCTGGGTTTGCTTGGGGTGTGTGTGCAGGACAGGAGCTGGGATCTGTGATCCCTGTGGGGCTCTGCAGCTCAGGGGATTCTGTGATTCTCTCTGGTTTTGCTGAACCAAATGGCTTGGGCTGCATGCCCTGACTGGGACCAGCTTTCTCTGAGAGCTGATCCATCCCCCTCTCCCCATGGCACAGTCTCCTCTTGTCCAGCTGCAGGTAAAAAACTTCAGAGGCTCCCTGGCTCTGAGTCTCCCTGAAAAATGTTCACATTTATTTATTGCCTGTTGAAGGAGCTGCTCTAATGATTTCCTGCAGAAATCCCAGCCCTGGTGGCTTTGGAGTTTCAGGCAGGTGAGGATGTGGGACAGGGGTGGCTGGGGTCTCCCCTGGCACTGGAGCACTCCAGCCCTGATCCCTCCAGTGTTTCTGATAACCCCTGGAGGCTGTTCCCACCTAAGGAGTCTGGCAAACACCAGGATGTTTTCCTTAGGGGTGTGAAGGAGCTGTGCTCCTCTCCCTGGCCAGTGCTGCACAGGGAATTCCCTGCTCTTGGTCACTCCTTGAGCTTCTCTGGTCTCTGCTCCTTTCTCTGTGTGGCTACGGGAAGTTCCCACCCTTCCTTCTGGCCACAGGATCTGGAGAGGTTTGGGCAGGGTTTGGGGTGGGGAGGGAGCAGTGGATGTTTCATTTGGGCTGGTGTCTGTGCTGGGGTTGCTTTCCTTGGTTCCATTTCCCTGCAGAGAGCAGCAGCCCCGTGGGGACAGCCGTGTCCCCTGCCGTGCCAGGGAGCAGGGTCAGTGTGCTGCCACCTTCCACATCCCTGGAGCTGTTCCCCAGGGGCTGCTCTGGCCCCAGCGGGTGCCCAGGACACAGGAGAGGAGCAGAGGCTGCCTGGGCACGTCCCGAGGAGCTGCTGTCACAGCAGGGTGGGCACAGGGGGCTCTCGGGGCTGACCCTCTGTGACATTACAGCTCCTCTGTTCCACTGCAGCTTCCCTCTGATTTCAGCTGCTCAGACAATTCCCCAGGGGAGTTTTCATGTTTTCCTTCCGCTGAGATTCCACCTCCAATGTGAAAGTTGTTTTAATCACTCTGTGGTGCAGTGGTCTGCTGCATTAATGACTTACCTGCTGCCAAAGCCACGGGAGATACCAGTTCTGTGCTTGGGGGCTTCATCTGTCAAAAAAATCGGTGTCTTTGTCTCCTTAAAACCATTTGGGAGAGTTGTTGTCTCTATAAAATCCTGGTTTTGCTCTGAGTGGCTCAGCATGAAATGGAAGTTGCTGAGTTATGGATGTGTGTGATGCAGATGCTTTGAATTGAGGAAGGGGCTCATTTGCTTTATTCTTTTTATTCCTACTTCAGCATAAAAGAGAAAGGAGACTTTGGGGAAATGGAGATGTGAAGGGAAGCATCCCAGAAAGGCAGTGTGGAGAATTTGCTGTGCCTGGAAGGAGGCGTGGCAGGGAAGGGAACAGATAATCCTTTTCCTTTGAAGATTTCAGAGCAGATGAGACTTGCTGTTTACTCCTTTACTGTCCATTGTGTTCCCTTCGTGTGGGATCCCACCTGTGCCCGTGTGTCTCCAGGATTTTACCTGGGGATGATTAATGGTGACCCTTCTTTTCACTCTTTATTTTTTGTCCTGGGGAGAGAGAGAGAGCAGTGAAGGGCAGTAGAGTAGAATTCGAGGTCACGGATCACATCTTAATTTTGGGCTGTCCTGAAGCCCAAAGTCCTGAAGTGGGGATGAGGGACACTCTCAGGAGCTGCTTTCATGGTGCTGAGAGTTTGTGTTGGTGCCCAGTGGCTTTGCTGAGCTTTCAGAGCAGACCACAGGCACTGGGAGGACCGAGGTGTCTCTGGCAGAGATCTGGCACTTTTCCAAGGGCTGGAGCAGCACACTCGTGTTTTTCCTTTGTTGGAACCCTTCATCTGCTTCCACCTGCAAAGCCCTGTGTGTCTTTAGTGCTCAGATCTCGTGCTGTGGAGGATTTCTGTGCTGGGGCTGCAGGTCCCTGAGGGTCCCAGGCACTGCACACACTCAGGCCTGGACAACAGAGGGAAATGAGCTGCAGTGAGCACGAGACAAGTGCTGGGAGGATCTTCTGAGCAAAGCCAGAATCCCTTTCATCCCCTCAGAAAAGCAAGGGGAATTTCAGCTTTTCTGGGGGCAAAACAAGCAGCAAGTGCCAAGGCTGTAGTGGTGGGGCTGAGTGAAGATGGTGGTGAAGCTCAGACATGGTTTTGATGTAGTTTGAGTCACTTTGGGTGGGTTTTGCAGCATTTCTAGCAGTGCATTCAGCTCGAACCACCATCAGCAGCTGAGAGTGCTGCTGTTTGCCGTCCGTGGGTGATGCCTTTCTATCTTTGTGTTTCAGTTCCACTTCCTTTAGTGCAGAGGAGTGGAAGTGTCCCCTCCCTGCCCCTGGGCTCTGAGGTGGCCCCTGGGCTGCTCAGTGGTCCATCAGCAGCGTTCTGGGCCACCCTGACCCTCTCTGTGAGGGTTGTGCTCGCTCCTCGCTGTGCACATCAGCGTTGCTCCCCCAGCTGCTCGTGTCCCCCCCAGCAGAGCTCTGCAGACCCTGCCAGGGGTTTGTGCCAGGTGGGAGCCGTGTCCATGGCCCATGGTCTGTGTCCTTGTCCCCAGAGGAGCTGAAGGCGCCGCTGGAGGAGTACGTCAACAAGCGCTACCCGGGGCTGGTGAAGGTGGTGAGGAACCAGAAGAGGGAAGGGCTGATCCGGGCGCGCATCGAGGGCTGGAAAGCTGCCACGGGCCAGGTCACCGGCTTCTTCGATGCCCACGTGGAGTTCACTGCTGGCTGGTAGGTGCTCAACAGCCATCCTTCCACAGCCATGTGTCCCTGCACCATGACACACAGCTCCTCTGGCTGGCTAATCCTCCTCCAGGCTTCCTCCAGGCTTCCTCCGGGGTTCCTCCGGGGTTCCTCCAGGCTTCCTCCAGGCTTCCTCCGGGCTTCCTCCAGGCTTCCTCCAGGGTTCCTCCAGGGTTCCTCCGGGATTCCTCCAGGGTTCCTCCGGGATTCCTCCAGGGTTCCTCCGGGATTCCTCCGGGATTCCTCCAGGCTTCCTCCAGGCTTCCTCCAGGCTTCCTCCAGGGTTCCTCCAGGATTCCATGATGGGAACATACGAGGAAGATCTTCCCTTGCCCCTGTTCCTTGTAATCCTTCTCTATTCCTTCCCTTTGTGCTTGCACTTGCCCTGCTCCCTGTTTAGATTTTTCAGGATGATTTCCCATTCCCTTAGCCTTAAGTAATTCCTGCAAGTTTAAAAAAGCCCAGGCAGTAAGGGAATGAAGGAGAAAGTGTTTCCCACTTCTGTGCCCTTTGCTGGATCCCAGGAAGGCTCAGATGCTTTGGATTTATTTGTTTCCTCTGCTGCTGGGAGTAAGAGCAGAGGTGTGGAAGCAGCAAAAGGTGTTGCAGGAGGATTTTTTTCAGAGAGATTCAAAACATTTGCACTCAAGTGGCTCAAGTTTGAATTTATGTCATGACAGGAGCCTGAAAGGGATTTTTTTTTCCCTTTAACCAAGTGTAAAAAGTAAATGGTCCATGTTTAGAAAAGTGGAGGTGGAAGAAGCTAAACTTATGCTGAATTTTAACACAGTAACAGCCACAAAAAAAACCCCTATTTGCAGCTGTTACAGGCAGAGTTCTGCACAGCTAGTTAATGATTTTTAATGACAGCTGAAGGGGTGTTTTAGGTGCTGTTTGTGATGTTGGGATCTGTATTCCCAGCTGAACATTCCTCTGGTCACTGAATGCTCACACCTGACTCACTGAGGAGCTGCCATTGACTGAAGCTCGTTTTTTAGGGCTAGAGAGGAGGCATTTCTGCAGTCAGGGCTTTTCTCTCCCGGTGTTTCCCAGCTGCTGGAGGCACTGGGGGCACTGGCAGCACCAGCTCCCCCAAACTGCCCCTGCTGTGGACTGACCCCGGGGCACTCGGTGGCTCTGGAGCTGCAGAGCTGAGGCTGAGCACACCCCGGCCCTGAATATATCCCAGAGATGAAATATTTAGCTACAGAGTCATCAAACTGAATCCCAAGGGAAAAAAAAAACAAAAAAAAACCACCCTTCAAATAGTTGTGCTTTCAGGAATGTGCCCTGTTCTGCCCAGGGTTTTGGGATCTGGGGGAAGTCTGGTTCAAGTGTGATTGGAGCCAAGCACAGCAGTCCTGGCCTCGCTTTACAGAAGGGAAGGTTTCCAGCCAGGCTTCCCAGCCTGTGGACCAGGTTTTTGTCCAACTCAAGATGGACATGGACCCCTTGGAATGTGTCCAGAGGAGGAACACAGAGGGCTGGAGCACGGTGAGGACAGGCTGAGAGTCAGAGCTGGAGAGGAGAAGGCTCTGAGTGGATTCTGGTACCAAAGGGAGCCCCCAGGAGAGCTGGAGAGGGGCTTCAGCCGAGGGATGGAGAGACAGGACACAGGGAATGGCTCCCAGTGCCAGAGGGCAGGGCTGGGTGGGATCCAGGGAGGAATGAGTGGAAGCTGCAGGGAACTGAGCCTCTGATGCTGTGTCCCTTCTCCCCAGGGCAGAGCCGGTGCTGTCCCGGATCCAGGAGAACAGGAGGAGGGTGATCCTGCCCTCCATCGACAACATCAAGCAGGACAACTTCGAGGTGCAGCGCTACGAGAACTCGGCACACGGCTACAGCTGGGAGCTGTGGTGCATGTACATCAGCCCCCCCAAGGACTGGTGGGACGCTGGGGACCCCTCCCTGCCCATCAGGTACGGCCAGCACGGGACACTCGGTGACCAGGGGACACTCAGTGACCAGGGGACACTCAGTGACCAGGGGGACACTCAGTGACCAGGGCTGGGGACACTCAGTGACCAGGGGGACACTCGGTGACCAGGGGACACTCGGTGACCAGGGGGACACTCAGTGACCAGGGGGACACTCGGTGACCAGGGGACACTCGGTGACCAGGGGACACTCGGTGACCAGGGGGACACTCGGTGACCAGGGGACACTCGGTGACCAGGGGACACTCAGTGACCAGGGCTGGGGACACTCAGTGACCAGGGCTGGGGACACTCAGTGACCAGGGCAAGCTCTGCCTTTCCTGGAGCAGGGGAGATCCAGCCCTGGGTGGCACTTGTCACCAAAACATTTGCCTGCTTTGTGAAGGGGCTGTCTGGAGCCAGGAAAGTGATTTGGGGGCTCCGTGTGTGTTCCAGTGATTCCTGGATGAAAATAAATGCAGGTGGCATTTCCTTGCTTTTCCATGACGCTGCAAATGCCATCGTCATTCTGGGAACCGTGGGACACTTCTGAAAGGTTTCGTGGGTGTGATTGTCCTGCCCTGCTCTGGGGGCAGTTTGGGGCAGTGCAAGACACATCCAGAGTTACTGGAGACCATCCAAAGGATGGAGGGCCTGCAGGGGTGGGGTTGTTGGTGCTTCTCTGCGGGGCCAGGGGTTGGATCGATGATCCTGTGCGTCCCTTCCAGCTCAGCATATTCTGTGATTCCACAAAACCATCATTCTTGGCCAAATCAAAAGGGTGACTGCTTAAAGTTCAAACTGAAATCCTCCTTCAAGACCAGCCAAGCCCAGCTTCTCCCTCAAGGGCTTGAAAACTGGGCAGGGACATTGAGCCTCTGGTTCAGCCCTTCATGGGAACAGAGTTACAGGCGAGGGAGCAAATTCTCCTTGCTGAAGGGAGCTGTAGTTTATTGCTAGGAAATGTTTGTGTAATCCATTTTTATGAAGAAAACCACGCTGGCCATACTGGAAGCGTTTGCTTTTGTATCTTTAGAGCTTTGCATAAGAGAATTATTTTGATTAAAAAGGAAAAAAAAAACATTATGCTCCCGGTTGAAAAAATAAAAAATACTCGCACTGACAGAACTTTAATCTGAGCCCAAGTCACAAAACCAGCTTTTATTGATGTCAGAGTTGCTTTAGAAATGGAAAGAGTAAACAGGATTTGGCCTTTAATTTGTGAAGGGTTTTGATTTTTCAGAGGCATTAAAGAGACAGAAAAGATGGGTGTTGAATTATTTAACAATTTCTAGGAAAATTAAGCTTCAGAGAGCCTGTTTTCACTGCAATAATCTTATTAATGAAAACAAAACAATCCGGGGCAGCACCAATATCCAGAGCTCGTACCCTGCTGCCTGAATTGTTTGCGAGTGGTCCATGAAGTGATTTTGGAAGTGGAAGCCAAGCTGAGCCTTTTCTGTGGTCTGTTCACACTTCCCAGGAGAGAGCTGCCATTGATGGATTATCCAAACATATTTTCCCTCTAAATCCAAAGCAGAGGGGGAAAATATGCGAGGAGGAGTTGGGGGAATTTGGCTCTTTGAATTTATCTTTTCATTGGCAGGTGGCTTTTAAGTGATTTATTGGCCAAAACCAATCCATTTTCATTAGAAGGCGAGTGTTTAATGGCTTTGGGGTGGGGACTGCGAACAAAGGAGTGGCAGTGGAGCCGGTGGCGCTGGGTGACACAGCAGAGCAGTGTTCATCACACAGACTTTAGAGTGTTGGAGAGGCTGTGCTGAGGGCCAGCATTTCCTTTAACTCGCTGTCCTTTGCACTCAGCAGTGCATGAGCAGGCCTGGATTGAATGGAAGGAGAAATGGATCCTTGCTCTCAGCAGCTGGAGCTGGATGCTCTGGGAGCTGCCTCTGCCTTGGGAGGTTTTATCAATTCCCACTCCCTGCCCAGAGCCCTGGGCTCTGTCCTGGGGAGTCTGAACAGATCCCCTGAGCTTCCACCTTGTGCTGCTCTCCTGGTGCTCGTGGGGTGTGTGAGCAGGGCTGGCACAGCCACAGCACCTCCCTTCATCCCAGCTCTGCTTTCCTGCAGATGGAAACCTGGGGGAGAGCAGCTGGGATTGTCCTGCTGGTCCCAGCCCTGGGCTGAGCCCAGCGTGGGCAGCAGGAAAGGGATTGGGATTGTGCCCCTGTGCTCAGGTGAGACCCCACCTGCAGAGCTGCCCCAGCCCTGGGACAGCACCTGGAGCTGCTGGAGGAGCCCAGAGGAGGCACAGGGGGATCAGAGGGATGGAGCAGCTCTGCTGGGAGAGCTGGCAATGCTCACCTGGGGAGGAGAAGCAATCCCCACATCAACCTCATACAGCTCCTCCCGAGTCTCCCTCTCCTTCCCAGGGAACTGGGATGGCTCAGTGCATCTCCTGCTCCTTCTTGGTAAAGGAGAGGGATGGGAACACTTCCTGAGAGCCGTATCAGCCCTGGGTTCAGGCTCATCTCTGTGCTTCTGTTGACAGCTGTGTGGGTATCATCTCCAAGGCAGAAAACAAACAAACTCTGAGCTCTGAGTTGGGGATTTTCTCTCTGTCCGTAGGCAGCTGCACTTGTATGTGGGCAGTCGTGGCTTTGTCACTTTTCTGAGAGGGAACAAAATGAAAAATCTGAGTTTTTTTAAGATGACAAAGTCTGCTGAAGCTCTTTCCCCTTCCTCAGAGTGAATTTCAGGATCGAGGTCTGTCTAACCCACAAGATATTTTGTTTTCCTTCTGTTGCAAACCTCTCTGTCCATTGGTGAACAAATGTCTGGTGTGCAGTGGAATGTTCCTGCTGGAAGAAAACACGTGTGGAAGGAGAGAGAAGCACACAAGGTGCAGGGTTGAGGATGGGGAGCTGAGCTCTGGCTGAAAATAAAGTGGGAAGGAAGGGGAGGAGAGTTTCCAGTTCCTTTTGGAACAGGAGTGAGGAGATGGGAGAAGCAGATGGCTGCTTTGCTGGGTTGTTCCATCTCGTCTGGGGATGGGGACTCGCAGTTATTTCCAGGAAAAATCACTTTGGAATTCATGGGAACAGGGATCTCTACAGGATTAGCAGTTTTTGTGGGCTGTGGCCCCAGGCTGGTCCCTCCACATCTTCCATCCAAAGGGGCTCCCAACGCTGTCCAAGATTTCCAGGGGGACTTTGACACAAACCAAGGGCTGTGCAGCCCTGGCAGTGCTCAGGGCTCACAGCACAGCCACATTTTCCATTTTAGCAGGGAGGACACTGGAGTTGGAGTGCTTTTTGGCCAAGCTGGCCATAAATCAGCCCAAATTCCCCCTGTGTCTGCACAAGTGGCTTCGTTTCGGGAGAGATTTCTTCTCCTGCAGTCATTTCTTTTTCAGCTTTTGTGAAATAGGCTTTAGTATAGAAATAAATCATCAGAGCATTACTAAATTAAAAATAAGCATAGAAGCAGACAGAGCTGCCAAGCTAAGGTTAAACTTGGAGCAGGAGATCAGATTCTGGTTTCATCACTCTTTCCTCCCACTCTTTGCTTAATTTGGTACTTAAAAGAACCCAATAAGCATTGCAGAGCTGTGCACACCCAGCTGCTTTGGAGAGCAGTCTCCTGCTCCTCGTGTTCTTATTTTGGGTCACACACATCACTGCACTGATGTGCTGGAGCTGTACTTGGAGATGCTGCAGTTTATTGGGATGCAGAAGGGTTGTGCTTGCTTGGAGCAGAGATTAACATCAAGTGTTTACCTGCCCTCCCTGCGAGTTAAAAGGAGCATTTCCAGCTCACTGCAGGTCTTGGCTTGGCTTTGTTTGCTCTCAGACCTGACCCCAGCTCACTGCTGGAGAGTCTTGGAGCAGCAGCATCATCGGGAGGAGAAGTGGCCATCACTGACAGGCAGTGGAGCTTCCCAGATTGAGCAAGGGATGGAGGGGCTGGAGCTGCCAGGGACGGACAGAAATGTGCCCAGAGCAGGGCAGGGGCTGGCAGAGCTCTGCTGCCACTGCCAGGCCCTTTTGAACCCCTGAGCTGCCTCACTGCAGGGCTTGTGCCCCACCAGGCACTCTCAGCATCCCACAGCGCCTTCCTGGGCAGGGGAAGTTAAACTTGTCCATTTGAAGTGGGATTTATAAAACACAATGAATTTCACGAGGGCTGAGAGCTGCTCTGGGCTGGAGGATGAGGAGATGAGCTGTAATGGGAGGAGCTGGTGCTGTTCATGAGGACAAATCGGGGAGAGGAGTTCTCTCCTCTGCCTCTGAATTGCCCTGTCAAGGCCAGGACCAAACAGGCAGGATGTGAGTGCTGCTGCCCAAGATGCTTCTCTAATTAGAGCAGTCCCTGAACCTCACACAGACTTACAGTGTAGTATCAATTCAGGTTAAATTGGGAAACTGAGCAGAAAATTGCTGTCTGGTGTTTGGAGTGGTTTCTGCATCTTAACATTATCTGGTATCGTATCATTATGTACTGATGCAAAATGCCAACAAGTAATGGCAGAGCCCTGCAAGAAATGACACCAGGATTGGAGAGCAGGAAATAGTGAGAGAAATTTAATTTCTTATGCAGTTTCATGAAATAAAGTCAACTCAGGTACACACTTGTTCAGATTAAATATAATGATGTGTGTCTGCAGCCCGAGTCTGCTGGGAATGCACATCCAGAGGCTGGGGATGGAGAGGGGAGAGTTGCCATGGAAATCCAGCCAATGTCACACTTGCAGCATTGCAAATGGCTCGTCTGTCATGGCTCATTTTCCAGAAGAAGTGGGGAAAAGTGGGAATTAAGGGAAAACATCTTTAAATGTTTGCAGCAAGGCAGGGCTGGGCCTGTGCGGGGACAAACGTTGGGAGTGCTGAGGGTTTGTGGGGAGAAGGGAGCCCAGAGCACACCTTGGGCAGGGCTGGGCAACACCCCTGGGCTGCCTGATCCCCCTCCTCAGCACATCTGGAACACCCCTGGGCTGCCTGATCCCTTCCTCAGCACATCTGGAACACCCCTGGGCTGCCTGATCCCCCTCCTCAGCACATCTGGAACACCCCTGGGCTGCCTGATCCCTTCCTCAGCACAGCTGGAACACCCCTGGGCTGCCTGATCCCTTCCTCAGCACAGCTGGAACACCCCTGGGCTGCCTGATCCCCCTCCTCAGCACATCTGGAACACCCCTGGGCTGCCTGATCCCCCTCCTCAGCACAGCTGGAACACCCCTGGGCTGCCTGATCCCCCTCCTCAGCACAGCTGGAACACCCCTGGGCTGCCTGATCCCTTCCTCAGCACATCTGGAACACCCCTGGGCTGCCTGATCCCCCTCCTCAGCACATCTGGAACACCCCTGGGCTGCCTGATCCCTTCCTCAGCACAGCTGGAACACCCCTGGGCTGCCTGATCCCTTCCTCAGCACAGCTGGAACACCCCTGGGCTGCCTGATCCCCCTCCTCAGCACATCTGGAACACCCCTGGGCTGCCTGATCCCCCTCCTCAGCACAGCTGGAACACCCCTGGGCTGCCTGATCCCCCTCCTCAGCACATCTGGAACACCCCTGGGCTGGCTGGGCCCCCTCCTCAGCACATCTGGAACACCCCTGGGCTGGCTGGGCCCCCTCCCCTCAGGGGGCTGCACAGGGAAACAGTTTTCCCTCACTTTGCTCCTCCCCAGCCTCTGGCAGCCCCATTCCTGTGGTTTCCCATTCCATTCCGAGTAGCCTGAGATGATCCAGAGCTGTTGCTTGGTCTGTCCTGTGATTGGGAATTCATTTGCTGGCTTTTGTGGGGACTAACACAGCTCTTGCTTTAAAATTGGATGAAGTGCTCAAGGGTATTTTTCTTATTTTGTTCTGATTTGGAGGGGAATAATGGTTTTGCCACGCAAAAATAAATGAATCTGCTAGACAAACAGCTTGGGTTGTTAGAGCCTCTCTCCAAATAATGATGGTGTAATTCAGGCCTCCAAAATAAGAAGCAAACAATAAATAAATGATTAACCTGTCTTTAGAGTATTGAAATCTCTGTGTATTTTAAGGTTGTAATGGGTAAATAGGAGCAAATGAGTGGTTGAACAGGCAATAGAGGAATGACAGGAGGAGCAGGGATCCAGAATCCACGGGAATTGCCAGGTCAGGACCTGCCCAGCCCCTGCCAGGTTCAGTTCTCTGTTTGTGGTACCAGTTTCCCCATGGCAGGGGTGTAAGAGCCGGGGCTCAGGCTGCAGGTGTGAATTTAAGGGATTTGTGTGGAGAGGAATGGAGGCACTGGGCAGCTCTCCCTGCTGCTGGGGCAGAATTTGGGTGCTTTGATGGGACTGGGGCTCTGTTCTCAGCATTTCACACACAAACTGTGCTGGGGCTGAGCTCTGAGGGTCCCTGGCCCTCCTGGCACAGCCCAGGCTGCTCCTGCTGCCCAAGGGCAGGGAGGCAGAGGGTGGCACAGAAGGGAAAATGCACATCCTCCCTCTTCTCCAGGTCCCCTTTCCCTCCCCTGTCCTCCACTCCAAGCATCTCGTCACCTTCAGCACCCTGAGGTGAAAAGTGAGTGCAATTGGAATGTAAATCTGGGGTGCCTTCGCTGTGCTCTGTGTCAGGAACATGCCAGGTCCCACCTGGCTGGGAGCTGGGCAGGTGTCCCAGAGCTCCAGGGAGACTTCATTCTCTAAAGCAAGGTGATGCTCCTGGAAATTAAGTGTCATTTCTCTCTTCTTGCTGATGTATTTCCTTGAACAGCAAAGAAAGGCTGCAGGAGAAAATTGAGTGGAGTTCCTGCCGAATTCAAACACACTGTAGTGATAAATATGATTCTGAATAAACCTCCTTGTAGTCACAAATCAATTAATCTTTTTTTTCCCTGTGTGCTCCATCCTAAGGATTTACTTTCTCACTGAGCTTTCCTAGCTCGTGCAGTACCTAATTCTTCACCTGGATAAATAACTGCTGGCATTTTTATTCCACAGCAAACTGGCATTATCTTTCTTGCTGTGTACAAGCAAAGGGAATTTTATTTATTTGTTTCTTTATTTTCCACAGAGCAAACTCTGTGGGTTGGGGCTTGGAACAAAGCAGAGTTCAGGGCTTGGTGAGGAGCAGCTCTGCCGTGGCTCAGGGAGTGTTTGTACAAGGCTCTCATGGACAGGGGAGGAGCTGGGCTGGAAGATCCTTGTGGGGCTTTTCCAGCCCATTCTGATTCCATAAGCAGCCCCAGAAGAGAAGGAATCTTCTCCATCAGTTTGCTGGAGCCCTTTGGTTTGCCAGACCTCCTTGGCTGAGGATGCACTGTGGATTTTTAGGGAAGGGCTGTCCCACAGTTTGGCTGGGATGGAGGGCAGAGCTCTTCCCTGCTCTTCCCTGCTCTTCCCTGCTCTTCCCTGCTCTTCCCTGCTCTTCCCTGCTCTTCCCTGCTCTTCCCTGCTCAGAGCCAGCCTCAAGCCCTGCAGGGAGCTGAGCTCAGGGCTGGGGTGAGCAGGGACAGAGCAGAACCTTTCCACCTTGTGTGGTACAAGCTCTTTCTTCTTGCAATTCCCAAGGACTTGAGGCTTCTGAATATTTCCCAGCCACTGCAGGGATCTGTCAGAAAGCACCAGGGGCTGTGAGCTGTGCTTGTACTGGAGGTTTGAATGTGACTGTGCAAAGTCACCCCAGAATCACCCCAAAGTCACCCTGTGGTGGCAGAGGGGCTCTGGGGCTGCTCCCCCAGCCCAGCCTGGTTTTACCCCATCCTCAGCCTTCCCTGCTCTGCTGTTCTGCTGTTTCCTAGCAGCTGACAGGGACCTGGCAAGGGAATTCCCTCTCAGCTCAGCTTTGTGGCACTTCCCTGGGTGTGTTTGTCCCCACGTGCACAGCTCAGGCTTGCAGCATCTTTCTTCCAGGGAGATTTCTGATTTCTGCAGCTTGGCTTGAGAGATTAAAAATGGTGTTTCAGCTGTAAACAGAGCAGGTTTGTTGTGCAGAGAGGCTCACCTGAGCCCATCTTCACCTTCAAAAGTCAGTTTATTGTAGTTTCTCTCACTGGATGTCCCTTGGAGCAAGTGTAGGAGCTGCAGGAGTATTTTGGTGGAAGCCAGGTCAGAAATCACTGCCCAAGTCCCAGTTTGGGTACCAAGCCCAGGCTCAGGGTGCTAATCCTGATCCTTCAGCCCCAGCTCAGTGCTTTAACCAGGGCATGGTTGTTGTTGTGCCTGAGACAAAGAGAACTTTGTTTACCTGTGAAATTTGCTTATTGTGATTTTTTATGCTCAGTGGAAAGGAAGAACACAACTCCAAAGCAGCTGCTTGGCTGCCCTTGAGTAAAAATATATTCATGTTAAAAACAGCAAAGTAAATAACACTTCGCTGCTAAGTGCCTGATAGTTATATACATTACATCCCAGAGTAATTATCATTTAATTAGCACTCTGGCAAGGGTGGAGGGAGATGGAGTCACGGTGCACTTCTTGCTGAAGGCTCGTGTTCCTGAGGAGGAATTCCTGCACTCCTGGGAGTGTGAGCAGTAGCCAAACCCCCCAGGGCAGCAGAGACCCAAAAGCTGCAGGGTTCCCTTGGCTCTGGCCACAAGGAATGAGGTGCTCCCCTGGGAAAGGTGGTGGGAATGGATTTAGGATTAAATTTGGGATTAGAAGAGCTCGTGCAGTCCTGGCCACCCAAACTCTGGTCACCATCTGAGGGGTTTCTAAGGAGAAATGTCTGCCCCCTTTTTTCCTTTGCCTTTTCCTGTGCTTTATTTTGTTCTCAGTCAGACTGCAAGTGCCAAGTATTAAAGAAACCAGTGTTATTCCTCTTTGAATATTTTTACATTCAATACAAACATCTATTTCCTTTTTATTCCAGCTGATCTTTAGGGTTTGGGGTGGAGGGGTTGAAATGAGATGGTCTGCAAGCTTCCAACCCAAACCATCCTCTGAAATAAAAGGCCACAAAATCTTTCCCCTTCCCAGAGGTGAAATCTCAGCATCCACGCGCTGTCCCTGGGGGTTTTGGAGTGGTGCAGGCTCAAATCCTTGACTGTGGCATTTGGAATCGGGTTTTATTGTCCTCTCGAGGAGCTGAGGGCTGGTTTGAAGGTGTCAGGAGTGTTAAATCCCAGCTCAGGTGAGGCCCCTCCTGCTCGCTCCCAGTGCCAATGAGCCGGGTTTCAGTGACTGCCAATTAGCACAAATGAGTTTTTAAACTGGCAGCTCCTGAGCCCCGGGCTGCCTTTGCCCTGGGGAGCTGTGCATCCCTGCCACGGAATAAATCATAAATCAGGCTGATCTGCACAGTTCAGAGGAGATGCCCTGGGATTAAACCCCCTCAAAGGTTTGATTAATCCTCCCTGGGATTAAACCCCCGAGGAGGCGCTTGGGGCTGGCTTCAGCTCACTGATGTTCCCTGTCTGGGGTCAGTAAAGGGGGTGCTCTCCTTCCCTGCCCCACTGAGGAGCAGCAGCTCTCCTGGACCCACAGCTGAGGGCTCCTGCATTTCCTTCTGGCTCAGGGCAGAATTTGGAGCTGCTTGTCTTTGTCAGGACTTTCTGTCCTGCTGGTGGCCACACTCCAGCTGATGGGGCAGCAGCAAACCTCACTGTCCCTGCTGGAGCTTTACCCCAGGTGACAGAACACAGCCCTGGGGACAGCTGCTCCCTGCACATCTGGACAGCTGCTCCCTGCACATCTGGCAGCCCACAGCAGCTCTTCCACCCGGGCACAGCTGGACCAAGTGCCTGGGGCACGGAGGAGGTGCCCAAGCACCCAGAGATCCCCAGTGCTGGGACATCCTCGGGCTCTGAGACAGCACCAGCAAGGAAAAGGCTTTTAGGCAGTGGCTGAGGCAGCAGCTTCATCCTGAAGGGGAGGTTTTGTTGAGTTTGGACACAGAAAGTGAAATCAGGAGTGGTTCCCAGGCTGGGTCTGGCACAGGGTGGGCAGCAGGGGCTGGCAGCAAGGCTGGGACACAGCAAAGCCTTGCTCAGGGCTTTGTTAAGCACAGTGCTCCCCTCACCAGGGACTGAGGGGCTGCCACCCGTAGTGGTACCAGCAGTGAACTCAGCAGCTCCAGTGGGGAAAGCACTGAACTGATTTATAAATGTTTTTTCTCAAGAGCATCCAGGTGTTGAACTCAGCTGACAGAGGAGAAAACAGAACTACAGAGGAGCTGAATGGTTTGCCTTAAGTCCCAGAGCAGGCAGAGAACAGTGACAAAGTCAAATGTGTGTTCAGCAAGGTCACAGCTAGGGGTATGTGTAGGAGGCATTTTTAAAAATCCAGTTTTCACAGCCTCCTTGCCATTAAAGTTTAAGTGGTATTAATCTCCAGTAAATTCAGCAAAGCCATTCAGTCTCTCAGCCTGGCTTCTCTTTTATGTGGTATCTCTTATTTTTAATTTGTTTCCCAGGTTCTGTGGTACTTGGCAACAGCTGGGAAATAAACCCATTGGAAACAGACAATTAACCGAGGGCACTGGGGCAGGGAAACAGGAATTGTCAAAGAGCAGCTCTCGGAGCTGCTGCCCTGGGGATGAGATTGAGGAAGGGATGCTGCTGCTGGGGACTGAGGTGCCATTCCTTCATGGACATTTGGTTTCACTCCTGGGAAAGACATGTCTGTGTTTCCTGGCAGTGAGGGGGAGCTGGGAGCTGTGCCCAGAGGTGATTCCTCTGCTCAGGAGTGTGTCACCCCTTTGCAGATGGGCTGTGGGGGACACAAAAGATGTTTTTGCCATCAGGCTCCAGCAGCTGCCTCCCCCTGCCCTGGCCAAGGTCCCTGTCCCTGCTGGGTGGCACCGGGGGAGCTCTAAGGTCTTTCCAACCCCATTCCATGATTGTGTGAATTCAGGGTGTTGAATTAGGAATGGCAAGGTTGGGAGAGGACAAAGAAATTCCTTCTGGGCAGGTGCAGGGCTGTCCCAAACGCTCCAAGGTGGGGCAGTGCCTTGTGGTGTGGAAGGTGAGCAGCTCCATGATCCAAGTTTCTTAGAACCAGCAGCAGTTTAACAGGAACTGGACACCCTGGAAGTTCTTCCAGTCTGTTCTCAGCCTCTTGCAGTCGATGGTAAACCCACTAATTATTTTTTTAATATCTTTTTCTACATATTTTATAACCTGTTCTTTAGAGTAAAATTGGAAGCCAAATCCAATTGTGGGGGAAAATTAATTTCCTTGAATTGAAGGAGTAATCTCCTTGAGACTTTTTAATCATTAGATGATAACTGTGAGCTGAAGAAAGGAAGACCATTAAAGTAACTTAATAGAGCAGGATAAATGTTTTCCCCTGTATCCCCTTCATCTTTATTTGGAGATCCATGAGGAGGATATTTCATAAAACCTGCTCTTCTTGACCTTTTTCACTTGTTCTTATAGAAGAACCAACCAAAAGAATGGCAAGGGACACTGTGGAGTTCTGGATACCAACCCAATAATTCTGCTCAATGTCTCTTCTTCCTTCCTGCCAAATTCTGCTTTTCCTTTCTCATTAAAGGGAGAATAGCTATCGGGACAAATAAAAATGCATTTGGCTGAGCTGGGTGATTTTTAAAAACAAGCTCTGTTAATGCTTTTAATTAAGGGCAGAGGAACAAGAGGCTTTATCAGCTCTTTGTCTGCAGGCCATTATTTCGTTGGGGATGAGCAATCCGTTTTTGTCATGGCCACCTTTTTGAGGGATTTGCTCCCAAATCAAATGGTGTTTTTATTTAAATTGTTGAGAGCTGCTTGATTCCTCATTTATTTAATGTGGAGGCATTGTTAGAGAGGAGAATGGAGCATTTAATTTGGATTGCTTGGGGGAGCAGGAGCGGTGCCCTGGGAGCTTCCTGGGCTGTGGCAGCACGTGCAGCACAACAGGGAAGGGGAAAAGTGAAGGTGAAGTTTCTCAGTCCCAGTTAAGCCGTTTCCAAGAGAATTTTGGGAAGGATTGATGGCTCTGTGCTTTATCAAGTGAAGTCATGTTGTGAAGTCTCAGGAAGGAATTGTTCCTGGCAGGGTGGGCAGGGGCTGGGATGGAATTCCCAGAGCAGCTGGGGCTGCCCCTGGATCCCTGGGATGTCCCAGGCTGGACGGGGTTTGGAGCAGCCTGGGACAGTGGAAGGTGTCCCTGCCATGGCAGGGGTGGCTCTGGATGGGCTCTGACGTTGCTCCAATCCAGCCCATTCCATGATTTATAAATAACAGAAGAAGCTCTTGGGGTACAGCTCCTGTCCTCGGCTCCTGAGCTGCTTCCAGTCCAGAAAACCTCGTTTGCCTGGCTGAGAGTTCCCACTGATCCACATTATTGGGTCCAAATGCAGTTTCCTTTGTCTGAAACTTTCTCCTGGGTTCTTTTTCTGGCTTTTACCTCTCCTCTGAGTGCCTCTAACAGGTTTTGACAGGAGAAGTCAGAGGTTTGCACACCTATTCCCAGTGGAGGAGATGAACTGCCTTGTTCATACTCCGGATAAAACCAGAGCAATTCTCCCTTCTCTTAAATTCCAGGAGGCAATCTAGGATAATGGAACTATTAGATTTGGCATCTGTAAGGTGGTTATCATTTCAGAAGGAATTGTTTCTGTTAATGGCAGTTAACTTGCTACAAATAAAGCAAGAGAATTGAAATCTTAAGCACCAGAGTGGCAGCAAACCATGAAACATTATCCTGCTCCGTGGAAGGAAGGCTGAGCCAGCTGTCAGGGAAGAAATCTATTGGAAAAACCCTCTGATGGAGTCCAATTGGAACTAATTTAATGTGGCAGCAGCATTCAGCTCTTCTACTTTCTATTAGAAATATTAAAATGTCTATAAATAATAATATTAAAGTGGGCAGAAGCTTTCATCCGAGGAACTCGTGGTTTTCATCGGGATGAGTTTGGTGGCTGTTGGTGGAGATGAGCTGTGAAATCTGGCACCTCCCTGCTGGACTGAGTGGATCCCTGGGTTTTTTCTTTTCAACATGGATTCAGAGAGCAGCAGTCAGATGGGAGAACCCTTTTTCTATCCCTGTTTCAGCACAGGGACCATCCTGGGGCAGACTGCACACACCGTGACAGCAGCAGCTGAGTGCCCCCGAGCAGCACAGGCAGAACCACTTGGGATTGCTCAGTGCTGGGCTCTGGGCAAAGTGCAGTTTTATGGAGAGGGTCAGAAGGGCTCAGAAAATCCCCTGAAATGTGATCTCAGAGTGTGAATCACAACTGCATCCTCATCTCAGGGCAGCTGGAGAGCCGGCCCAGAGGTTTGTGAGTAATGAGGGTCATTAGTAAACACAACCATCTATAAAGTCCTTAAAATTGCACAGTTATGACAAATTAACCCCTGGCACTGTGATTTCCCTCCCTCCTTGTGCTATTCCACTGATGCTCCCAGTTTTCTGTGTTATTTCCCTGTCCAGCCCCTGGTCCTGGCTGCTCCTCAGAGCTGAGAGCTCTGAGCTGAAGGGCACAAGGTGCAGGGTGGATGTGACAACTTGATCCCTAACCCAGAGCCCTGCTGACACTGGGGGAACTGGGAAATGACCCCACACAGGCTTCTGCAAACAGTTCTTAAAGGATTTGCTTCTACAAATTTGCAGTGAGCTTGCTGCTGGTGGTGATGGCTCCTTTGTGATTCCAGCTGGGAACACTCTTTTCTGGAATACCCTAAAAACACCTATCCTAAAGTCTGCTCTGTTCCAGATGTGCTGGAAGTAAGAGAAGGGAAAGGCTGTTATTGTAGTTCATTCCTTTATGGGCAGAGGTTGTGCCCTTGCCCACAGACACCCGGAGGAGTCTCCAGCCCGGGAGCTCCCTCATAATTCAACGTGGGGAAAACTTTTCTCCAGTCTGTACAGACTGAAATGAGCTTGGATTTTGGACAATTTATTGCAGTGGTAAAACAACGTCTTCATTGCCACGAAATCTCTGGGATAGGCAGTGGTGGGAGGCAGCTGAGCCCAGCAGCTGTGCAGCAATGGCCCAGCAGAGATGGGGCAGCATCCCCAATTCCTGGGGCTCTCTCCCTGTCCCCAATTCCTGGGGCTCTCTCCCTGTCCCTAACTCTGTTCCTGGGGCTCTCTCCCTGTCCCTAACTCTGTTCCTGGGGCTCTCCCTGTCCCTAACTCTGTTCCTGGGGCTCTCCCTGTCCCTAACTCTGTTCCTGGGGCTCTCTCCCGTGCAGGACCCCGGCCATGATCGGCTGCTCCTTCGTGGTCAACAGGAAGTTTTTTGGGGAGATCGGGCTGCTGGACCCCGGCATGGACGTGTACGGAGGGGAGAACATCGAGCTGGGCATCAAGGTTTGTGCCACCTGGGCAGCAAAATGTCACCTCACAGTGTCCTCAGGAGCCAGAAGCTTTCACTGAGCTGGCCTGAAGAGCTCCTGGAATGCTCTGGGGGGGCTGGGAGGTGCTGGCATTCACAGCATTTTAATTTCATTTTAAGGGAGAAAAATGACTGGGTTTTAGGGATGAGTTTTATTTTCTTCCTTGGAATCCAATCTCTGTGATCTGATGCAAAAAGCTGCTGAAATGAAATGGCATTTCCAGCTTGAACCTGGCCGTGTTGCCACGGGGTTGGTGGAAGTTACAAGGATCTTAAATACCAGGGAAAGACGCAGTTGGGTGAGCAGTGTTTGGGGGTTCTGCTACTCCTGTGAGTGTCCTGAGAAGGCACAAAGCCTGCAGATATTTCCCAGGCATTTAGCATCTGCAAATAAAACGTGTTCACAAGCACAGAACCTGCTTTGAACAGTGGAACTCTACAAGGCAGGATTTCAGAGCTGCCTCAGTGCCTCCCCCGACAACATCCCTTGATTACTGTGTACAGTATTAGATCTGGCTTAGTGATTCAAGTGTTTACACACACTGAAGTGATTCATAAGTGATGAATTCCATGTTCAGAGTAACCTGGGATGGCAGAGTCTGTGGAGATTCTCCCAGGCATGGTTTGGAGTATGACACTTGAGCATTAACCAGCTGATAGGGGGAGGCTGGAGACTTCTAACTGGAAAATTGCATTGATTGTGCTGTTGTAAAAGTGAAAAATCACTGTTCAGCTCAGAGATTTACCAGAGGATATTTGCTTTGCTGGCAAGGCACAGGAAACTTAGGAAATCTATTGTTGTTGGCTTTGGGGAGCAGTAATCTCACTTAAACAAGGGGGTGGAAATTAAAGGCTTTCAGTGTGCCACAGAGCTCCTCTCCTCGGGAAGTAATCACTGCTCATCCTGCAGTGGGGCTGCAGAGCCCTCTCCAAACCCAGCTCCTGTCCTGGCTCTCCTGCTTTGTTTGGATTTGGGGTTTTTGGTCTCATTGTGGGGCTGCTCTTCTCGCAATAATTCAGCTCATTTGCCTGCTTTGGGGGGATTTCATTGAAGATTGGCTTCTCAACTGGAAAAGTCAGATGGATGTCTCAGAGAAAGTGATGAGCATCTGTCCTCTTCTTTTTCATGTGCTGAATTTTTTAGAAAGGCCAATAAGCATCCTTTTGGGAAAAAAACCACCCTACTCTTCCCCAGGTGACTTTCCCAAGCTTGAGTTTCTAAGCCATACATTTTCACACTCGTGCTGTGTGTTCTGGTCAAGGTTTTAAATTTCTGCTGGTTTTAAGAGCCAAAATACATAGAAATCTGCTTTGTAAGACTGCACAGAAAGGAGAATTTTAAAGATTCTTGAGCTCCAAAAATCTTTTTGTGGGTGTCTGGAGTCCCAGAAGTAACTTGGGGGTTCCTTGGTTGTTTCGATGATTCCTGGATGAAAATAAATGCAGAAAGTCTGGGATGGGCTGCAAGGTTGTTTTCAGAGTGTTTTGTGCTTGTGTCATGCATTGCTAATTAAAGTTATTTGAGTTGTCTCTTTGAGATTAATTTAATCAATAGGGATATTATTACTACTTTGATGGTATCATTTGTACAAATTGTCACTTGAAGAAAGCAATTAACTGAGAACGCTTATTAGCTGATCCATCCCACACCTTATTTGTGCAGCAGGAATCGATTATTGGATTCATTAAGTCAAGCACAATTCAGGGATCCCTTTGAGGTTTAACCACTGACTTGAGCTGCTTTTACTGTCGCTGTTAAATTGGCTGAGGGTCAGCTCAGATCCTTAAAAGTATTTCCAGATGAAAGCATGGCACCTCCTCTTAATATCCCAGACTTTTTTCTCCCCAGATTTGTCCTCTAAATCCAACGAGGCAAATCACTGGTGCTGCCAAGCCAGAGGATTTCTGTGCACTGAGCACATGGAGTGGCATTCCCATGGCATGGGAATCACGGAATTATGGAATGCTTGGGCTGGGAGAGATGTTAAATCCCACCCATTCCACCCCAGCCACGGCAGGGACACCTTCCCCTGTCCCAGGTGCTCCAAACCCCATCCAGCCTGGCCTTGGGCACTGCCAGGGATCCAGGGACAGCCCCAGCCCCTGCCCACCCTGCCAGGGAACAATTCCTGCCCAAAATCCCATCCAGCCCTGCCCTCTGGCACTGGGAGCCATTCCCTGGCTCCTGTCCCTCCATCCCTTGTCCCCAGTCCCTCTCCAGCTCTCCTGTTCCAGATACAGATCTCACCAGACTGGTGAACTCAGATTTTGGCAGGAATTGTTTTCTCCTTACCTGTGCTTGTTCCAAAGGGTGCTCAGAGGTGGGGAGTCACGGGAGATGCCACAGGCTGTGGCCCAGGGGTTCCTGCTTTAATGGCTAGCACAGATCTCTTCATTCTGCACTTCAAAAAAACAGAGCTGGAAAAAAATGCAGTTTCCTGATGTTCCCAGCAGCTCCTGTGCCAGCCAGTCTCCCTCAGCCCCACCCAAACCCTGTCAGAGCAGGGGGATCACTTTTCCGTGGCTTTGCTAAAGGCTCTGCAGCCTCCTCTCTGACCCAGTCTGCTGCTCCTGGGCTGCCTGGAGCTGCACCTCCACCTGGTTCTAAGGCCATGGAGGAAAAGCCTCCAAATTTGGGCTCCAAATGGTTGAGAAAGCAGAGGCAGGTCCCTGTGGCTGGGGCTGGTGGGTGGCAGGAGCAGCAGGAGCAGCAGACAGACCCTTTCCAGCAGGGCACCTCACTGGTAATTTTTGCTGACAGCCCAAAATCAGCCAAGTGAACCATTTGAAAAGCCCTTCAGAGCTGTTCACTTCCACAATTTGCTGCTTTTGTTAGGCACACAGAAGTGTGTCTTGCCATGTCTTTTGTCTCATTTTTACAAGAGTTCTGTTGTCTATTTAGATTAAATTACAGGAGCAAACACTTGTTCAGTGATTAGCTTTGGGGTGATCCGAGGAGAGCATTCAGGAGCAGGAGCAGGGTGGGTACCTCAGCTGGAACTGGCAGCAAATGGATTTTTTCCCTGCTGTATGAGGTCAGATGCAGCAGCTGAAGCTGCATCCAGTGTGGATGGGTCCCCAGTGCAAGGAGCAGCCCAAGGAGGGGGGTCTGGTGTCCCCAGGTGAGGTGAGGGACTGGGGACAGTTTGGATTCAGTGATTTTGGGGGGTCTGGTGTCCCCAGGTGAGGTGAGGGACTGGGGACAGTTTGGATTCAGTGATTTTGGGGGGTCTGGTGTCCCCAGGTGAGGTGAGGGACTGGGGACAGTTTGGATTCAGTGATTTTGGGGGGTCTGGTGTCCCCAGGTGAGGTGAGGGAGTGGGGACAGTTTGGATTCAGTGATTTTGGGGGGTCTGGTGTCCCCAGGTGAGGTGAGGGAGTGGGGACAGTTTGGATTCAGTGATTTTGGGGGTCTGGTGTCCCCAGGTGAGGTGAGGGTGTGGGGACAGTTTGGATTCAGTGATTTTGGGGGTCTGGTGTCCCCAGGTGAGGTGAGGGTGTGGGGACAGTTTGGATTCAGTGATTTTGGGGGGTCTGGAGCAGGCTCTGCTGGGTGCTTGCTTAGAGGAGCTGGTGCCAGGGGATGTGGGCACAGGAGCCCCTGGGGGAGGTGAGGATCCTGCTGGGAACCACCTGGGCAAGCTTGTGACAAGAGGGGTAGGAGATGTGGCATTTGTGTCATCCCTTCCTCCCTAAAGCCTCTGGTGCAAATTTGCACCCCTGGCCAGGGAGCTTGGCCCTATGTCCTGCTTCAGAGTGCTCTTCCTTCTAAAATCTCTGTTACATTTAAATTTAAAACCATTTACAGCAGCTGTATTTTCATTTTTTGGGAGGGATGTGTAGACACTGAATCCTCTCCCCCCATTCCCACACCTTTATGTCCAATAAAACTGAGAAGTGTCTTCCCAAAAATGAGCAGCCAGGGGAGTGTGAGCCTGGGCTGCCTGGTTTCATTTGCTCCAGGGGCAGCACTCGCTGTGTTTAATGGATTTGTTTGGCTTCCTGGGACACATTTAAGGGGGAAAATGTGTTTATTGGCATCAAATTTAGAAGACCTGTAACATTTAAGAGGGAGATATGTTTGAAAATGTGATATGAAACGGGGAATTGTCAGTTTTGCTGTCTTTGCAGAAGTTCTGGCAGTTTTACTGACCAGGTTTCTGTGGTGCAGATAGAATCTGAGCCCTAAAAAACGGAATGCATAATAAAATACCTATGGCATGCCATCATTTCTGGTTATGTTACTGTAACTAGGGTGTATATCTAAAGGCAATCATCACTGTAGAGGAGGGAGGAAAACAGAGAGCTTTAAATTTCATTAGACATCGAAACATCTGAAGGGGAGGAACTCTAATGGTTATGTATAATAAACCTCTGTTTTTATCTTCCCATAAAATTGTATCTCTTTTCCTTTTTCCCCTCAAGTTGAGCTGCCTTGCAGTGTGCAGGGCTCTGAGATAAATCGATGATTAACTAAACAACAGGAATTCATAAACCTCTTTATTTTATAGCAGCATTTAAGGCAGCACACAGTGCATGCTCCCCAAGCTGATCTACACCCTCAGGTCCATTATCTGAGCTGGAGATAAATGAGGAGTTATGTCTGCTGGAGGTTATGCTCAGGTAGTTCCCACCCTGCTGGTGTAAATCCAGGGGTTTATGGAAGGAGAAGAGCAATATTCTTTATAGGAACAAGGAAACGTGACCCAAGGCTGGAGATCTCAGGGGATGATGTTGCTCCTGCTGAGCTTTTCTCAGCAAGTCTTCAGGAAGTGCAAATAAGATTTCTTTTCCTGGATTCCCATATTTCCATTCCAGCTAAGAGCAAGTCCTGGGGTGCTGGGGCTGGCTGCTTTTGTTACTGGAAAGCATCACAAGAGGGGAGAAAGGAAAGCTGTGCTCTAAAGAACAACTCGATTGTTGTCAGGGAGAATTTAGCTCCTGGCCAGTCATGTAACTAGAGCAGACTGAAGAGTGTGTGATCCTGGCAGCTGGAAGGCATGAAAAGCCATTGTCCAAATGCTCTTGGTGATCACCTGGCAGGGCTGTGGCTCTGAGATGAGCAGGTTTCTCTGTCAGAATTGCTCCAGAGGTGGAAGGTTTGTGATGGCTGAGCCACGTTTGATGCAGGGTCCTGCAAACCCCACAGATCTCCCTGCCCGTGTCCCTCCTGTGCCTTAGGAAACTCTGTCCTCTCCTCCATGGAGGTGTCACAGCTCCTGCAAACAGCACCTCTGGGTCAGTGACAGCAGAACCACAGGGACTGATGAGGAAAGGGACTGAGCATAAATTGCTCTGGCTGCCCACACCCTGCCTGCTCCAGGACTGCGGGATCCAGAGGGATTCCGGGCTGGGAATGGAGCAGAGGAGGTGATGGAGGGCACCAAAGGGCTCCTTCATCACAGCAGGAGTGCTCAGGAGAGAGAGCCTGCAAGGAGGAGGAGGATGGAGGAAGGCTCAAAATCAGGAGTGACAGGGCCAGCAAAGAGAGGCTTTTCCCTGTGCACTGGAAGCACAGAGGGGTTTGGAAACACCGAAGATGCTGCTTTACTCTGTGTGGGGACACTTGGCTGCTGCCAAAAGTTCATTTGTTCAACAAGTTCCTGGGTTAATTACAGGATGAAAAGCCCACTGAAGGCTATCAGATTTAGAGAAGGCTGCCTCTGAATGCCACCCCCATCTCTGCCCAAGGCTGGGGTGAGCTCTGGGATGGCAGGGCCATGTGTTCCTCCTCTTCACCAGGCACCAGCTCTTGGCTACATCCAGCTCCACTTCCCTCTCAAAAACCTAGGCCTGGATTTGGCTGAAGGCAAGGACAGAACTCGTGGATTTTGCCTCTGCTCTGTCTCTTCCACCCCTGTTTCACCCTCCTTTTGCTGAGCATGCAGCAGTGTGTTGGTTGTGCCCCTGCAATGCTCTGGGCTTCTCACTGAAGGGCCTCCCCCAAATCTCATGGAAAAATCCTGGACAATTCCTGTGCTTTATAAGTTGGACAAAGAGTGATTCCTCCTGCTGAAGTCTCTCTCCTGCTCTGGGAGTTTGGCTGAAGGCTGAGGGTGATCCAGCACTGGGGGTGGCTGAGGAGAAATAGATCTCAGTCCTTGTTTTCCCTCTGGGAATAAAAACGGGCCTGGGTGGCCTCAGGTCACATCCCCAGTACAGGCCAGCTCCTGCAAGGCCAGAGAGCACAGGAGATGCACACAAGTTTACAGCAAGTGATTTCCAAGTGGTTTGTGCTCCCTGCCGCCAGCTAAATCCTCAGATGGAGGGAAGTGCCTGACAGTGGGAAGGATTTCTTCTGACAGAGCAAATCAGCTCAAAATCTCCTTGCAGGAGAGGTTAAGCACAGCAGCCCCAGATCTGTCAAAACTGCACTCATTTCATCATCAAGGCAGACAGTGTTCTCTGTTCTGCAGTGAGGAGTGTGCTATTTGTTAACCCTTTAGCCCCTTCCTTTCACAGTGCTGCCCTTTAATCAGCTTTTAATCAGATTAGCAGGCCTGACTCCCTCCTCCTTGCAGCCGTCCCTGCCGGCCCAGCTCAGCTAGTTAAAGGCAGGATTGACAGATGCTACAGATTTTTCTATTTGATTTTTTTTCCCTTCTGTTGCTCCTGGTTTGCCCCTTCCTTTGTGGCTGTCTGGCAGAGCTGCTGGGAGCTGGGATGGGTTCTTTTTGTGGGTGCTGTGTGTGGCAGCAGGGCCCTGCAGCGAGGCCGGTGCAGATCCATGGTTTGAGCTGGACGTGGTTTGAGCTGGACGTGGTTTGAGCTGGACATGGTTTGAGTTGGACGTGGCTTGAGTTGGACGTGGTTTGAGCTGGACATGGTTTGAGCTGGACGTGGTTTGAGTTGGACGTGGTTTGAGCTGGACGTGGTTTGAGCTGGACGTGGTTTGAGCTGGATGTGGTTTGAGTTGGACGTGGTTTGAGCTGGACATGGTTTGAGTTGGACGTGGTTTGAGTTGGATGTGGTTTGAGCTGGACAAACTGCTCCACATGAGCTGCTGGCCTGGCCTGGGACTGGCTGTGTCACCGAGGATGAGTTCCTGGGGTGTGGGTACCTGTCTGCCCACAAATACCAGCCCCTTGTCCTTCCCCAGCACTGCCGGGGTCAGGCAGACCCCAGAGAGAGCTGGTGCTGATTTCTGGGGGAATGAGAGCTTCCAGCACGCTGTGGAGATCAGATCTCCTGTTCAATTAATACACTGGGAACTCCAAATAATTACTTGAAGGGAAAAAGAGCTCCAGGTGATGGATTATGTCCACAGCTGAGTGTGTCCTGAATGAAGGCGTGTCAGGTCTGCTCCTCCCTTGAACAGAAAATTCCTTGGAAAAAGCCCTTGCTTGGGTCTGTCTGTGCAAATCCAACTTCCTTCCCTTTTCCACTTGAATTATAAAATGCTTCTGTTTGTTTTATACAAGCATTCAATTGGCTTTGATAAGGAACACGATGTTATTTACTGTGCTTTAGCCTTGTACTTTAATCTGTGTTTTAGCAGCAGAACAAATTAACTGCTTTCTCCATCTCCAGGCAGAGCTCTCTGGTCCAGAGCCAGCTGAGCCTCCAAACAAAGGATGCTTTTAGTGCCTGCATCTTCCTGAGCTCCCATCTTTAGTGGATTATTTTATTATTCTGCCTCTGATTGGAGATCAGGAGTGGCTGTGTTTAAAGCTCTGTATTTACACTAAAGCAGCATAAGCCCCTGAGCTGCTGCAGCCTGGCTCTGCTCCATGCAGCCCGTGTTATTCCCAATCCTGGCCTTTGCCAGGGTCAGAGGGGTCTGGCACGAGTGCTTTCCCACTTGCCTTGTTCAAATATAGATTGTGCCATGCATAGAAATGCAGAATTATTTAAGGCTCAATAAAAAAAAGGGACTCTAAAGCTCTTAGTTTTTCCAGGTATTTGTATCTTTGGGCTTAATTCAGGGGGGAACCACTGGCAGCAGAAGTCACATTCCCAGTCCAAAAGGATCATTTGGACCTTGCTGAAGCTTTCCAGAAGTCAGAATAAACAAAAGGATCATTTGGACCTTGCTGAAGCTTTCCAGAACTCAGAATAAACATACTGCAAGTTTTTATCTCCGTTTTAGTTCCCATCCTGCGTCTCAGTTGTGACACTTGCCAGACAGAAAATTCCTGAAGTAGGACCAGATGCTGCAGGAATTATGTGAAACCCTTTTACCCAGGAGAGAGTACACTTGGAACAGCAGTGGCAGCGGGGACCACAGTCCTCTCACAGAAATCAGGAATGCGTTTCCAAGTCTGTATTGAAGTCAGAATGAATGGAGAAAAGGACAACATGACAAGCAGGACAGTAAAGAGGATTTGAATGGCTGAAGAGCAGGGGTTTAAAAAGCAAGGGAACAAATTCCAGGCATCCCTTTCAAAGGGGTTTGTCCTCAAGGTTGTTGAGATAATCCCATTTTTCCTCAGGGCCTCTGTAACCTCCCATCACTCTGCTTCCCACAGCCTTTCTGTTCCTCTCTCCTGTCACTTTGAAGCTTCCCCTGGTTTGAAAAGCAGCTCCAGCGTTTCCTACCCTTGGTTCCCTCCCAGTGGCTCCGACACGGGCAGATTGACAGTGGCCTTTATCTGAAAGCAGAGTATGAATTTTAGTCAATAGAGAATGAGGGCTGCTCTCAGATTTCATTTTGTTTTCTCAGCCTGGTTAATTGTGCACAGGAATTGCCATGCCTGTCTGGGCACAGAGCTACAAGAAGCTGCTTTTCAGGGCTTTAATTGAATTCCTGTGTGCAGGGCACCGCTGGATGCTGGGGATGCAGAGCCTGGTGGTGTCCCACAGGAGGGGCTGAGCAGCCCTGCACCAGCAGCATCACGCATCAGTGCCTGTATATCAGGTAGAAATATTCTTACAGATACTATTGGATATATAAACCTCCTTGTAAAAGTCAGGGCTGCTTTGTTTCTGGGAGAGAGAAATGGTGGCAGCATTAACAACTGATTTAAATGCCATGGATTTCTTTGAGGATGAAGATTCCATGGACCAAGCCTCGCACCAGCTGAAAATGCTGAAATTTGGGAGCCTGAAGGCAGAAGTGCTGAAGCAGCATAATGTATTGTTTCCCTGGTTCCCTCCTGTTCACAGCTGTGATAAATTCACAGGATGAATTGAACCCCAGCTTTTTCTCCTGCCTGATGAGATTCAGGTTTAACATCCTGGCCAGGTCCAGGCTTGCATTCATTCCAGGGATTTCATGAATTTCACCATCTTTGCTGCAAAGCAGGGACCAAAGCTGCAAAATTATTTTTCTGTGAAGTGAATGTTGTCAGTTTGAGTTTCCTGATTGGGAAAAAAGATCCATTTCCACGTCTCTTCTGAGCCTTTTGTAGGGAATTTGCCCATCTGGCTGTGGTTCTGTGCAGTCTCCTGGGTGTGAGCAGGCAGAGTCTTCAGCAGCACAGACTGGGGCTATAAATAAGCAAAGAGCAAGATTTTTTTCCTTTTTTCCCCCTGAATTCCTCTTATCCTTACTTATTCTCTGCAGCAAATGTAATATTCACCCAGTTCCTGGGCACTGGAAAGGTCAGGCCTTTGCACAAACCAGCTCTGGAGCTGTGGTCTGGCTGTTCCAGGTTCCTTCTGGAATTCTGAACAACTAATTTATACTTTGATTCCCTGTCTTTAAAATGGGAATAAGGAGACTTTTTCTGTGCCTTTTTTATGCAGCAGAGAATATATTTGGCCACAATGCTCTGCAAATCCAGCTCCCAGTAAATTGCCACTAATTCCAAGAATAAAAACCATATGTTACCCTGAATGGATAGTCACAGAACCTCAGAAAATCGTGATTTGCTGAGTTCAAGAGACAAAGGAACAGCTTATAATTCACGAGACCCATTTTCATGGGTCTGAGCTTTGAGCTTTGTTGAAAATGAGGGTTTTTTGAAGGGCTCAGTAGCCAGTGCTGCACCAAAAGCCACCACAGCCCATCACAGCCCTGATGTGGGAGCAGCTTCTGGGGGTGTTCTCTCCTGTTTGCCATTTACTCTTCAATATTCATGCTGTTATCAAACTGATACTAAAGGAAACCATGGAATCTCCTTTCACAGAAACTTAGGATGACGTGTGCCCACAAAAGGAATTAAAAATTTAGCAAGCAGGAAGGTAAAATTGGCCTTTCCAGGGAAGACATTGGGGATGACTGGCAGTCCTCAGTGTGTACCTGTGCTGCATCTGGAAAATATTTTGACAGTTCAAGCTGAAAGCAGACTTTGGAGTTTGGATATTTGTTTTTTTTTTTTTAAAAACCATGGTGTGGAACACAGCTTTGATGCCTTAATGGAATCTAGAGAGCTCAATAATATGTTTCAGGTTTGGATAAAAGAGAGGTAAAATTGCTTCCAGCACTTTTTTGCTCAAAAAAAAACAAAGCCCAAATCATCTCTCTGTGATGTCTCATCTGTAGCAGTTTAGCAGTGTGATATCTGAGTGCAGCTTTGGTAGAGCTTGCTGGGACTTCTCAGCTGAGGGGGGAGATCCAAAGGGACTGGGACATGCTCTGGGTTACTTTACAGTGACTTTTCTTTGGCACAAAGAGCAGGAACTGGAGCGAGCTCCAGGTGGATGGGTCGGTTTTCCAGGGTCACTCTGCCCGTGACTCCTGGGATGGGCAGGAGGTCAAGGAGGGGTGGCAGGAGTCTGTGCCAGGGGAGAGGGAGCTCCTGACAGAGTAAGAGAAAACATTCTAAAGGTGAAAGCAGAGTCAGATCCCTCGGGGAGAATCCAGACACGATCCAGGTGTGTGAGGGTGGGATTGGGAAAGCCACTTGACTTGAATCTGGTGGAAGAGCTGGAGGGCAGCCACAGGAGCTGCTGTGGGTCAGTGTGAGCTGGAGGAAGCCCAGGGAGAGCTTGGGGTTGCTGGGGAAGGGTCAGGGTCAGGGTCAGATCCCCAGTGCTGCCTCTGGCTCTTCCCAGAGAACCCAGCAGGGCCAAACGAGCATTTACAGGGAGCTGAGATTTAACCCCCAAAGCCCCTGCTGGGGGTAACTGTAAATCCCATATTCCCACAGGACTCCCAGGAATTCAGGCTGTGCACAGCACCTTTGTAATCCCAGCTCCAGGAGTTCCTCCGTTCCCTCTCCTTTCTCCTCCTGTGTTGATTCTCACCAATAGCTCTGGAGATTCTGGCCTCTTTTTTCAGCCTGCTGAGCTTTTCCCCCATCTCTTTATCTGCTTTTTACCTGTACATGGTTATCCTTCTTGTGGAGACAGCCTCATCTGCAGGGACTGTGCTGCAGATAAGGAGCAGCAGGTCTGGGGGTTTAAGTTATTTGAAGATTAGGTGGGGATGGAAGCAGCCAGCTTAGTTTATCTGCTGTTGCTCCTTGTTAATTGTCACTGGAGAGAAAAAGGGTTTTATGTTTCCAGTGATGGAGAGCTGATAACTTTCTTAATTTTACAATCTCACTCGTTCCAGTCTCGTGACTCACATTGGAAAGGAAAAAATATTTGTCTGAAAGATGATGAGATAGCAGGAGAAGAGCTGCTTTCTTTGGGCCAGGCTTCTCCCCCTCATTCCCAGGGGAGTTCCCACCCGTGCCAGGGCTCACCACCCTGCCAGGGAAGGATTTCTCTCCAATATCTGATCCACTCCTCTGTCAGTTCAGCTGCTGCTCTGGGGAGGTTTGGGATGTGTTATATTCCTGCAGACCTTTTCTGCTCCTTTTTTGCTCCCCTTTCCCCTCAGCTTTGGAAGTGGACACGCTGCACCCAGGTCTTTTCTCCTCCTTTTTTGGCTGCTGGTAAAAATTCTTGTTGGAAGGAGCTGAGGAATTTCTTCCTCCTCTTGTAGCCCTTTGCACTTAGATATTTTTATGAAGGGGGAATAATGATTTGCAGATGGCAGAGCAGAGCCCTGTAAGAATGTGCCTTTCCTTGGAATGTTGCTTTTTATCGTGGGCTGAAGCCAACAGATTTAAGAGTCAGAGTGAAACCACATGAAGCTGATCAGAGACTGCCAGATTTGATCTGCCCAGCTCTGGATTTTTGATTCCTCCTTCACTTTGGTGGCTCTTGTCATGCAGAGTCTCAGGAAGTGCCCAGTGCTCCCTGGACCTGCCCTTCCCAGGGGTGTCAGTGGGTGCTGCCTGAGGCACCATGTGAATTATGGATTCACAGCTCAACCTCTGAGATTTGGGGCTCATTATTCCGTTTTTTGAATCCTCTCAGCATCCCAGTTCTCACCAGCCCTTGAACTCCCCAAGTGAGTCACCATTTGAGTTTTCAAAGACGTTTTCTCCCTGTGTTTCCCTGTAGGTTTCCTGCTGTTTTACAGATTGGATTTGATGCTGTGGTGCAGATGAGCTCAGAAACCTGTGATTGTCTGGGCAGTGTGACTGTGGCAGTGTGGCTGTCACTGTGACTGTGGCAGTGTGGCTGTCACTGTGACTGTCACTGTGACTGGGGCAGTGTGACTGTCACTGTGACTGTCACTGTGACTGTCACTGTGACTGGGGCAGTGTGGCTGTCACTGTGACTGTCACTGTGACTGTCACTGTGACTGGGGCAGTGTGACTGTGGCAGTGTGACTGTCACTGTGACTGTCACTGTGACTGGGGCAGTGTGACTGTCACTGTGACTGGGGCAGTGTGTCACAGTGTGACTGTCACTGTGACTGGGGCAGTGTGACTGTCACTGTGACTGTCACTGTGACTGTCACTGTGACTGGGGCAGTGTGGCTGTCACTGTGACTGTCACTGTGACTGTCACTGTGACTGGGGCAGTGTGACTGTGGCAGTGTGACTGTCACTGTGACTGTCACTGTGACTGGGGCAGTGTGACTGTCACTGTGACTGGGGCAGTGTGTCACAGTGTGACTGTCACTGTGACTGGGGCAGTGTGACTGTCACTGTGACTGTCACTGTGACTGGGGCAGTGTGACTGTGACTGTGACTGTCACTGTGACTGGGGCAGTGTGGCTGTCACTGTGACTGTCACTGTGACTGGGGCAGTGTGACTGTGACTGTCACTGTGACTGGGGCAGTGTGACTGTCACTGTGACTGTGACTGTCACTGTGACTGGGGCAGTGTGACTGGGGCAGTGTGACTGTCACTGTGACTGTCACTGTGACTGGGGCAGTGTGACTGTCACTGTGACTGTCACTGTGACTGTGGCAGTGTGACTGTGGCAGTGTGACTGTCACTGTGACTGTCACTGTGACTGTGGCAGTGTGACTGTGGCAGTGTGACTGTCACTGTGACTGTGGCAGTGTGACTGTGGCAGTGTGACTGTCACTGTGACTGTGGCAGTGTGTCACAGTGTGACTGTCACTGTGACTGGGGCAGTGTGACTGTGGCAGTGTGACTGTCACTGTGACTGTGGCAGTGTGACTGTGGCAGTGTGACTGTCACTGTGACTGTGGCAGTGTGACTGTCACTGTGACTGTGACAGTGTGACACAGCTCAGTTCCCAGGTTTCTGGCAGGCAGAGTCTCTACCCTGGCATCTGTTGAAACACAGTTGTGCAGAAATTAGCTGGATTGTCTTAATTAACCTAATGAGTGCAGGAGGGAGCCGGGTGCTCCCCTGGGCGCAGCTCCAGCTGTGCCCATCAGGGACCAGGGGCCTTTCCTGTGCACACCAAGGAAAACCAGCTGAGCCCAGCTCCAAACCTGTTCCAACAAACCCCTGCTTTTGGGGGAGTTTGGGTGTCCTGCTGCTCCTGCTCCCTGCACAGGACAGGCCCCACAGCCTCTCCCACTCTGGGGATGTGTCCAGCCAGCAAAGACAAAAACTTTTCTTTTTTTTTTTCCTTTTTTTAGGTTATTCTGTTTGTTCTGCTTAATAAGGACTTAACTACAGCCTGAGCTTCTTGCTGGTGACTGAATATTTTAGTCCTTATTCAGTGTCTGGTGAGGTTTGTAGGAATTTTGTATTGATTTTGATTAGGCCTGGAAAATGCTGCTCCCACCAGGCACTCCCAGGAGCTCCTCCAGAGATCCAGGAGTGTGGGGATGCCAAACCTGAGCTCTTCCTAAACAATCCCATGTGTGGATGAGCTCTGTAATATCATCTCACCTCTCTGGAAATGTCTGTGTGTCTGCCCCACAGCTGGGCTGTCTGTGGGGGTGGGAGGGATACGAGTGGAGGGACAGGTTTGGGTTGGAAGGACCTTAAATCCCATCCAGTGCCACCCCTACAACACCTTCCCCTGTCCCAGGCTGCTCCAAACCCATCCAGCCTGGCCTTGGGCACTGCCAGGGATCCAGGGGCAGCCACAGCTGCTCTGGGAATTCCATCCCAGCCCCTCATCATCCTCCCAGGGAACAATTCCTGCCCAATCCATCCCTGCCCTCTGGCTGTTAAAGTTTCTGTCCAAAGCAGGAAAGGAAAATGAGCAAAAGAATGGTTTTCAGCTTTCTTTTCCTTTTTTGGGGTGTGAAAAGTCTGAGGTTTGGTTTTCATTTAGAAAACACAGAAAAGGAAAACACTGGCAGTGTGAAAATGAAATACAACAATGGGGTTTGGGCAAAGCAAAGCACTTCTGAGAAAAACAGCAACTCCAGTTTCATTGTCCTGAGTAATTGTGGCTGCCTTTCAGACTGAGTTGAACACCCCTTAATTGTGGATTGCAGATGATGTGGGCTGTGACACCTGACAATGCAGAAATTAATGCCTGCCTTTGAATCCCACATTTGGCTAACAGCTGCTATTAGTTAATTTGAAGGGATTTTGCAGGTCTGGGACCAGGCCCAAGTCCCTCTGCCACCAGCACACGATGTCATTGGCAGCACCAAGGATCGCTGTGCAGGACCCAGTGTGGGTGTAAGGCAGGTGCAGTGGAATCCTGGCTCTGTCCTGCAGCTGTGGAGCTGGGGAGAAGTTAAATGAGCTGGTGTGAGGCTGATTGCCACACGGAGGGCTCATTGATGGGGAGGTTGTGTGGCTGTGGTGAGCACTGTTAAACCCGTGTGTGTCCTCCCAGTGCCTCCTGGACAATCCTGGACAAGCTCCAGGACAGCAGTGCCTGTGCCTCTCTTCTGCTCTGGTGCCTTGTCTGGGACTGCTGAGAACAAAAAGGAGTTTCCAGATTGTATTCTGAGTTGCTGGTGCCTGGTGGGTTGGCTGGGCTGAGTCCTGTCCATGGGATTGCTGCTGGCCCCTCTGTGCCAGCCCCATTCTCTCTCTCCAGGCTGGCCTTGGACTCCTGGCCAGCATAAAACCCGGGACAAGGCTGGGGTTTGGGCAGAGGATCACCCCCAAACACCCTCATGGATTCCTGGAGTCCTTTGGGTTTGAAGGGACCTTAAAGCTCACCCCATCCCACCCCAGCAGGGACAGGGACACCTCCCACTGTCCCAGGTGCTCCAGTGCCAGGGATCCAGGGGCTGCTCTGGGCACCTGTGCCCTCCCAGGGAACAATTCCCTCCCCATATCCCACCTAACCCTGCCCTCTGGCAGCTGAAAGCACAAGGAGAAGTTTTTCCTGCTGTTTTTTCTGGGGCACAGGGAGTGTGGGTCCCTGGGAAGCTGAGTCACGGCTCTGTGCAGGAGACATCTGTCTCAGCAGTAATTAGAGGAGATGAAACCCATCAGTGACAAGCTCTATCCCAGCAGTTGGAGCTCAGATTCTCATTTCATGCTGCAGAAGGATGAGTAATTCTAAATAGCTCTGAAGACGTTTAAAAGCACCCAAACCATGACAGACAGCACAGAGCAAATGAGAACAAGGTGAGTTATTAAATGCCTGCTGAGCACACACAAAGCCCCATTATCACTGAACACTGATACAGAGCTGTGTGTGTTGTACCTGTGCTCTGCTCCCCCGGGCTGGGGCAGCTCTGGGGACACCACACCTGAGCCTTTCTCTTCCAGCAGCTCCGTGGGCTCTGAGCTGGGCTGGAAACAGGAACTCAGTGCTCTGTCCTGGTGCTTTCAGCAAGAAACCCTCCACTGAAAACTCAGGGGAACCACTGGGTGGTGGAAGGAGTCTCTGCCCTCAGACAGAAGGCTTGGAACACCCCAGAATTGCAGGGAGGAGCAGGAGAACCCCAGCCTGTCCTGTCTGAGCTGTCCATGGCAGGGAGGAGCAAGATGAGTTCCAGGCAGGATTTATTCCTGCTGCAGCAGGATGTGGAGCACTGTGCTTGGCAGGGCTCCTTCCCAGGGGAGCTCGGTGAGCAGCTCCCAGTTAAACCAGTGAAGAGCAGAGGGGGGTTCCCAGTCCCGGAGCCTCAGAGGAGCAGCTCCTTTTGCACCTGAATGCAGCTTTTTAATTAAACACAGAGTTTTGCCAGCATTTTGTGGCAGGGCTGCCAGCCCTGGTGGGGGCTGTTGATGGCATTGGCTGAGCTCAGGGGCTGGGATTGTGCCCAGGGCTTCTGGAACTGCTTCCATTCTCCTTTGGCTCACACTTTGCAAGTGTAATTTGAAGTGGAGCCAGAACATGGCCCAGGTCTCATTTTAAAAGGAATTTGGTTAAAGGTTTTTCATTGCTTTACATCCTGCAGTGGCTTTAAGGCTGCCTGGTGACTCACAGGGAAAATAAAATCAAATAAATAAAATAACCTTAAGATGCTGGCATGACTTGCAAAACGTGAGCAGAGCTGGAGAAGTTCTTTTCCTGTGTGACTTTGCAGGAGCAAAGGGATGCACCAAAATCATCCCCAAGGCTGCAGGAATGAGCACCTTCTCAGCAGAAAAATTTAGGGATAAATGAGAGCAATCAAAGTGGGATTTTCTGATTTTCTGCTTTGTTTCCATCTCTTTTGGGTTTGTGTGTTCACAAGAAATTTCTATATTTGTTATTTTACACTCGTGCCAAGCCCAGGGATGCTGATGAATTAGGGACTAATAACAATTAGTGTTGAAACCTAAACAAATGAGCAAGGAATGAGTCATAATTTTGGTGTGACCTGAGGACACAGCATTGCTCATTGTCCCTTTTTCCCTGTTCACTTCCTACATTCTGCTTTCCAAAACTCATCATTTCTATTTGGATTTGCAGATGCATTTCAGAAAAATACCCTGAAAAGTTTCCAAAACTGAAGTTCAGAAATGTAGAGTTAATGAGGATGTTTGGTTTCACTAGATCTGAAATTTTGCTCCATTTCACTTTTATTATCAATTATTGAGAGTTTTGAGCTCCATGCAAACCCAGAAATGCAGACACCCTCCATTCTGATGAACTCTAAATGAGGCTCCATCCATTCTGCTGAAATGCTCCATTTCCTTTTTGGCAGAATTTCACTGGAATCACCACATTCCAGATTTTTAAAGATAAAGTTTTCAGATGCTTTTGATTCATCTCTGTTTTTCAGACATGGGCAGACTGAATTCACAGCAAATCCCTGTCAGGGAAAAGTGTGAGAGCAGAGCAGGGATGCTGATGTCCTTTGGTGCAGTGGGGTATCACAGATCATGTCATAGGATCATGGAATCTCCTGGGTGGGAAAGGACCCCCAGGGATCATCCAGACCAACCCCTGGCCCTGCACAGACACCCCAACAATCCCTGCATGTCCAAACTCTCCTGGAGCTCCGGCAGCCTCAGCTGGGACCATTCCCTGGGGAGCCTGGGCAGTGCCAGCACCTCTGGGGAAGAACCTTCCCAAAATCCAACCTAAACCTGCCCTGACCCAGCCCCAGCCCTTCCCTGGGGTCTGAGCACTCGTGGCTGTAAATCTGTGCCTGAGCACGTGTCCTGTGCCTGCTCTGGGCTTTGCAGCCTCTGTCCTTGTTTGAAAGGAATCAAATGGAAGGAGCTGCTTCAGCAGACAAGTTATTAGTGCTGGGTGCCCTTGAATGGCAAAGCTTGGATTTGGAGGAAAAAGCTGAAATGAGACATTTTCCATTTTATGATTTTGTCTGTGGAGAAAGTCCTTTTAATCTCAGTTTAATGAAAGTTGGCTCAAGACGTGTGAGTGACTGGGAGTGCTTGGGAGAGACAGGAGCAAAGCTTGAGGGGAGCTCAGGGCAAGATGAAATCCTCCCTGAGATGAGGCAGAGTTTGAAGGGGAGGAGTGACCTCCCAGCACCTTCCCATCAGGAATGGTGGGAATATCTGTAATTACAGATCACAGAGCGCTGGGGATGTGCTGGAGTCACAAAGGCTGGAAGCAGATCCATGGAGCTGGGTACTGTCAGTTCAGGAGCTGCTCCATCCCTCAGCTGCCTCTCTCTGCATCAATAATTCTGTTTCAGAACCTCCTCTCATGGTTCCAGTGCTCCTTCCCCCTTCTCCTGCCACTCCCCACATGGAATCCAGTTAGGCTGCAGAACCAGCTGTGGATCATTTCCTCCAAAGGCTTTTTGTGCATGAAAAATAGATCAAAATCCTGGGGAGCTATTTATGCTGGCTTATTTTTACAGCTCTGACAGAAATGGTAATAGGAAAATGAGATCAAGATGCTTTTGGTACATTACTGGCAATAAAATAATAAAAAATAGAGCAACCTGCAAGCAGATGAGGGTCAGATCCTGCAGGTAATTTCTGTGCTAGGAGTGCACAAAGCCCAGCATGTTCAGCTCCTTCTGCAGGGCCTCCAGGTATTGTGGATGCTGTTTTTGAGGCACTCGTCTTTTATGAGTCTGTAATAATCTTTGCATTATGCTATTACAACATAATCAGGTCCTTGTCACGCTGCCAAGGCTGAGCAGATAACATCAGAGCACTGAGGAATTTCAGCTCTAAACTCATTAGGAAGACCCAGATTTGTTCCACGATAGTTCCAAACCTCTCTGGAGCTCAGTGCTCTGCAGGGATGTGCTCTCAGCCAGATGGTGGCTCAGGAGGCAGGTCTGGGCTCCAGCACAGCCTGGGAGTTCAGCTGGGAGAGCATCTCTCCAAGATGGGATTTAAAAATACTCTGCTCCTCTTTTTAAAAAAAAATTAACTTCTGGGAGCACTAAAATGACAAAGCTGCAGTGGGCCTGGCAGTGCCCAAGGCCAGGCTGGATGGGGTTTGGAGCACCTGGGACAGGGGAAGGTGTCCCTGCCATGGCTGGGGTGGGAATGGATGGGCTTTAATGTCCCTTCCAACCCAGACCATTCCATGATTCTGTGATCAAGGTTTGGGCTGCTCCTGACCCCTCCTGTAGGGAACACCTGGCCAATGAAACCTAAGAGATCCCCAAAAGTACAAAATGAGGAGGTGCTGAGGATCACTCTGGACTGGGAGATTTATCCACTCTAGTGGCTGAGCCCAGCAGCCTTGGGAGTACCTGAGGGCAGAGCTCATTCCTCTGTTTCACCAAGATGTTGAGAAGGTAAAGAACTGAGCAGGCAAGACACACAGGCAGTTTGTGCCTTAGGAATATTCCTTTTAAAATAGATTTTTTCTTTGGGGTTGCCTAGTTCAGCTCTGATTTGCTTTGCCCGTGGCCTGTCACAAACCTTGAGTGGACCTTGTTGGCTTGGCTGGGGTGGGAGGAGGAGGGGAGGGACAGGCAGGTCCCTCTGTGAGAGCCCAGCTCTGAATCCACTCTGGGGATGTGAAATTGTCTTTAAAGTGCTCTGAAAGGTCAGAAGGCAGAGCAGGAGTGCAGAGGGATTTTTCTGCATGTTTATGTAGCAGTGCAGGTGGGAGCAGCGTGAGGAGCAGGGGGGAGCCAGGGAAGGTGTCCCCTCTGTGCTGTCACCTGTCACCTGCTGTCCCCACCCTGCAGGGGCCACAGGGGACAGCAGGCACCGCTCCAGCCTCCTGCTGGAACAGGGAATGGAGCAGGGCCCACGAAAACGAGGGCCCACAGATGGGAGGAGAGGTGGTGAGGCTGGAAGGGATCCCAGGAACGCTGGGTGTTGCAGTAAGTGCAGAATGATATCCCAGAGCAGCCTCAGGCCGGCTGGGAACGGCTGCCCGGGGGCTGCAGTCCTGTCTGAGGGTGAATAACCTCTTGCTGATGGCAAACAGGCAGGGAAGAAGCCAGGTATGGCGAGTCTTCCTGCAAACCCTGTGTGTGAGATCAAGAGAGGATCTTACAAGGTTTCATTAACTTGTAGACTGTGATTTAAGGGAATTTGAAGCAGCACGTGGAAGAACAATAATGAACAAATGTTTTCAAGTGGGAGAAATCTGTCCCTGCCATATGTTTCACTGACTCATCCCTTCTGCAGGAGGGGATCTTGGAATTGTTTGAACTATTCCAGTCACTAATGCTTTTCATTTGGGAGGAAACGAGGCCCTGGATCCTTCACTGGGTGAGGAAGAGACCCGATCCCTCTAAAGCTTTGGGCTCAGCTTAATCCAGGAGCGGTTTGGGTTGGAAGGGACATCAAGATGCTGCAGTTCCAACCCCACAGGTGCTCCCTGTGTGTCTCGGTGTTGGGCAGAGGCCACACCTGGTTTGTTTGAGATGTGACACTGGGCTGGCTGGGGTAATGCTGAATCCTCCTCCTCCTCCTCCTCCTCCTCCTCCTCCTCCTCCTCCTCCTCCTGTGGCTGTGTTGCAGGTGTGGCTGTGTGGGGGCAGCATGGAGGTGCTGCCCTGCTCCAGGGTGGCCCACATCGAGCGCAAGAAGAAGCCCTACAACAACAACATCGGCTTCTACACCAAGCGCAACGCGCTGCGCGTGGCCGAGGTGTGGATGGACGACTACAAGTGGCACGTGTACATCGCCTGGAACCTGCCCCTGGAGGTACGGCCTGGCCTGGGGGTCACTGAGGCTTCAAAGCTGAATTATGGAGCGTTAGCACCCCTGAGCACAGCCTTAACCCCCGGGCCTCGGGCCCAGCGGAGCCCCCTCAGCTTTCGGGGAGAGGCTCCAGAAGCTGCAGCCTTTGGAGGGATTCCTGCTGTTCCCACAGCCTTTTTAGCGTGGTTCTGAGAGTTAAACCTGGTGTTTATCTGCCCCCCAGGGTTCAGGCAGCGTGAGGGGATGTCCTGACACTGCTCTGCAGATGGAGTGTGTCTGCAGGCTGGTTAGCTGGCAATGACCCACATCAGTCAGCATCGTTAGTGCCTCGGGTTAATTCCGTGTCCAGCTCGGGTTAATTCCATGTCCAGCTCGGGTTAATTCCGTGTCCAGCTCGGGTTAATTCCATGTCCAGCTCAGGTTTGTTCCATGTCCAGCTCAGGTTTATTCCATGTCCAGCTCGGGTTAATTCCATGTCCAGCTCGGGTTTATTCCATGTCCAGCTCAGGTTAATTCCATGTCCAGCTCGGGTTTATTCCATGTCCAGCTCAGGTTAATTCCATGTCCAGCTCGGGTTAATTCCGTGTCCAGCTCGGGTTAATTCCATGTCCAGCTCAGGTTTATTCCATGTCCAGCTCGGGTTTATTCCATGTCCAGCTCGGGTTTATTCCATGTCCAGCTCAGGTTTGTTCCATGTCCAGCTCGGGTTAATTCCATGTCCAGCTCGGGTTTATTCCATGTCCAGCTCAGGTTTATTCCATGTCCAGCTCGGGTTAATTCCGTGTCCAGCTCGGGTTTATTCCATGTCCAGCTCAGGTTTGTTCCATGTCCAGCTCGGGTTTATTCCGTGTCCAGCTCGGGTTAATTCCATGTCCAGCTCGGGTTAATTCCATGTCCAGCTCGGGTTAATTCCGTGTCCAGCTCGGGTTAATTCCATGTCCAGCTCAGGTTTGTTCCATGTCCAGCTCAGGTTAATTCCATGTCCAGCTCGGGTTAATTCCGTGTCCAGCTCGGGTTAATTCCATGTCCAGCTCAGGTTTATTCCATGTCCAGCTCGGGTTTGTTCCCAGCTCATGGACACTGAGCCCTCCCACAGCTCCCGAGGGATGGTGGCCCAGGGGCTGCACTGTTGCTTTCCCCAGTGCTGGGAAGTTCAAAGGTAAGGGTTTGGAGGTTGGTGGCTCACAGAAGGGGATCCCCTTCCTCTTAAACCTTCTCCTTAAAGAGCTCTGGTGGTCCCTTTGATTCCTGCCCAGCAAGGTCAGGGTTTTTTTGGATCTGGCACATTAATTTTGGTGTAAATCCTGCCACGTCACAGCTTGGGGAATCTTTGGAAAACCACGAGGTGCCACCAGCAGGTCCAGGTGAGAATGTCCAGGGACACATCCTGCACAGGGATCACTCCCTGCTTCTTTCCCTCACCTCTGGGAGAGCTCCAGAGGCTCCAGGAAGGAGGAGCAGGGAGGTGGCCATGGCTGGGAGGAGAAGGTGAATGAGCCCAGTTTCACTGTGAGCTCAGACTGGTGCCACAAGTGTCCAGCCCCCCTGGCTGCTGTTATTACTGAACACAAAATATTCCTGCTTGGCCAAGGCTCAAAGAGCTGCTGAGGGAGCATCCCCAGCTGCTGTCTGCTCTGGAAAAACAGGAAAACACAACAATCTGAGCTGCTGCTGCAGCGTTCTGAGGAAAGGTTATGTCTGGGGAGAGCTGCTGGCATTTGGAGCCATGGCAGTCACAGCCTGGGAAGGGCCAGGAGCTGCAGGTGTGTGATCCTGGGGCCAGGTGGCACAAAAATAGCAGGAAATAAAGGAATAGAGATGGGAAGAAAAGCTGCTTTCCCAGGGAGCTGCAGGAGGGCTCTGGCTGTGACAGGCACCACTCCAGGGACTGGGAGAGGGGGAGATGCCTCCAGGGCTGAGGGAGTTCGGGGATCTTAAAAAGAGGCTTCAAGATCCAAATGCTCGTGGGCAGGGATCAGAAATCCTGATCTTTGGGCTGATTTCTTTTTTGAGGTGAGGCACCATCCTCCTGCTCAGGAACAGCTTTGGAGCATTGCAGAAAGGATTAAAATCCATCCTGTTGGGCTTGGAAAAGGCAGCGTCACATGGATCAGCACTGGGGGTGGGAACAGGCCTGGGTGACCCAAAATCAACTTGAGATTTTTATATACAAGTCTTCCCAATAGGTCTGGGTTCCCCAGAATCCATTTTTTGAGTTTTTTATACAGGTTTTTTCCCAATCAAATAAAGATTGAATTTGAGGGAAGCCTTGTTGGATGGGGGAGGTTTTATGGATATGCACTGGATTATTTTCTGATGCCAAGGCAAAGCCCTGCCCTGCCCATCCCAGGTTCTCCCTGACTGCTCTGAGCCCCAGCTCAGCCTGTCCTGCCTGTCTCCACACAATCATCTTTATTTTTACCTCTCAGTTACCAGGGGCACACTGAAACGGTGTCTCCTCTAAAACAGAGTGAATAATTCATTAGGAGATCATTACAAGCTTTGTAATGGAAAATTGCTTTCCCAGTTGTGTTTAATGACCGCTGGGAAAGGCAAGAGCAGGAGCCCAGGCAGTGGAGGGGCTGCTGTGTGCCTGCCTTTGGCTGCCCTGCTCCCCAGATCCCAGGGTGGAATAGAGGGGAGCAGCTCTCCAGCCCTGCTCCCTGCTCCTGCAGGGTTTTTCCCTGGGGACAGCTTTGTCTGCAGGAGCAGTGGGGTTCTGCCGTGTCTCCAAGGAGACCATTCCACCCTGGAACTGCCCAAATTGCCAAGACATTTTGCTGAGGTTCAGCCTCAACTTTTCTTCTCATGCAATTTTTATACTTCATTCTCAGCTGTCTGCCTCTGCTTTGTTTGAATCTTAAACCTTTCTCTCTTTCCTTCATTCTTTTCCCATTTGTTTTGCACCTTTCACCCCTTCCTTCCTCTGGGTTGTGTCTCAGTGGGGTCAGGGAAGGGTTTGGTGCTCGGTGCCCAGCCAGGGTTTGCATTTCCATCTTTTAAATTCTCATATCTTCTTGCTGCTAAACTCTCCTGGAAGTCCCGTGCCTCAGAACCCAAACAGGAGGAGAAATCGTTTAAAAATACCTCGTTTAAAAATACAGATCAGTCTTTGTCACACGGATCCAAACCCAGGAGAATGGGCAGGAGACTCCCCACTGTTTCACTGCACTTCCCAACTTTCCTCCAAACCTTTTCTTCTCCCTTTGGCTCCTCTTGTAAATTATCCCCGAGGACATCAGCCCGTGGCCATTGCAAGGGGGCCCTCAAAACCCAGCAAGAAGTCGGTGTCCCCCTCTTGCCATGGCTCTGGAACCCACATCTTCCTTCTGATGATTTCACATGGACACACATCCCAGAATTCCTGGAGTCACTCAACCACTGCCAGGCAGTTTGGAAAGGATCTCAAAGCTCAGTGAAATACTTTCATTTTTACCTTTTTTTTGGAAGTGTGACCATTCCTGCTGTTGTTTTTCAGAACCCAGGGATTGACATTGGGGATGTTTCTGAGAGGAAAGCCTTGAGGAAGAGCCTGAAGTGTAAAAATTTCCAGTGGTACCTGGACCATGTTTATCCAGAAATGAGGAGATACAACAACACCATTGCTTATGGAGAGGTAATTTAGTCCCTTAGCTCAGCCTGCTAATATTTACAGTCCCTGATGAGAAACAGCCTCAAAGGAGAGGAGTCTGGATCAAAACTGACTTTTTCTGTGTAATTATCTAAATTTGTATAAATCTGCTCCCAGTTTCTTCTAAAAACCAGTTTGGGGATTTGCTGCTGATCTTGAAGACTGAATGAAGTAAAAATGTTAATACATCATTTAGTGAATTGGCAGAAATTACCCATATTTCCTATGACTCCATGGATTAAGCAGCTGTATTCGTATTTTTAATACACAGGCATCTTCTAAAACCCTGTGACTCAAACTCTGCCTAATTCCTGACAAGGTCTCTGGAGGATTCAGTGCCTTGTCACAACAGCTTAAGGACAAGATAAAATAAGGGGACTTAATTCAATCTCTGCTGCCTTTGAAACCATTCTGGGAATATAGAAAGAGTAATTTATGGGAGCTAATAACAAATACTCTGCTGCAATGGAGTTGATGGAGCAGTGGCACTTGGAGTAGGCTCCTTGAAGCCTGGGCACCCTGGATGGGTTATTCATTTTAGGAAGGGTTTGTTATCAAAGTTACTAAAGGCCTTCAAGCTAAAACCTCCCAAAAAATTCTATTTTCATAGAAAATGAAATTTCAGAATGGTTTGAGTTGGAACAAAACCCAGCTGGAACAAGGATGTGATGATTCCAAGGTGATCCTTGTTCGAGTTGGGCTTTTTTCCCTGCCTTGTCGAGCACTTTGAGATTTCACTGAAATCTGAGGGGTTCTGCATTGATTTTGGGGTTCTGCATTGATTTCAGGCTTCTGGGAGCCTAAACCTGGGTTTGTCCCCACCACCCATGAGCAAACACAGAGCCAGCTGTGTCCAGGGATGCTGCCCCTTGGAATGGGGATTAGTCCATTAAACAGCCCTCATTAGGCCTGGGTTTAATGAGAAGTTTAGTGCTCTGTAAGTTTGCTTTGCCTGATTGTTCCTGGTGATAGAGCAGTGAGAGTTAGAGAGGGTCAAGAGGGCTGAGCATCACTTTCCTGCTTATCTCTGATAAGAGAGGGCCATAACTCTGTTCCCTTTGTGCCAGAACTCTGCCCCTGTTTGTGCCATAACTCTGCCCCTTTTATGCCATAACTCTGCCCCTTTTGTGCCATAATTCTGCTCCTTTTATGCCATAACTCTGCCCCTTTTATTCCTTAACTCTTCCCCTTTTTGGGCCATAACTCTGTTCCCTTTGTGCCATAACTCTGCCCTTTTGGGGCCATAACTCTGCCCCTTTTTTCCCTTAACTCTGCCCCTTTTTTCCCTTAACTCTGCTTTTTTCCCCTCGCAGCTGAGGAACAACAAGGCCAAGGACGTGTGTCTGGACCAGGGCCCGCAGGAGAACCACACAGCAATCCTGTACCCGTGCCATGGCTGGGGCCCACAGGTGAGGCTGGCACTGCCACAGCCAGGTGCCACCCCAGGGGACAGCCTGGGGCTGTGGCCTTGGCTCTCCAGTGATAAAAACACCTCGGGTATCACAGGGAGTGTTCCCAGCTGCATCCCCATCATCCTGACAGAGCTGCAAGGAAAAGCCTTGAAAGGAATTGGAAATCTTTGTAAACTGAAAATGCTGAAAAGTTGAATTTTTTTGCAATTTGAAACAACAACAACAACAACAAAAAGTGAAATTTGTAATTTAAAATAAAATCTTCCAGACAAAGGTAAATAGCAACCATGGACACAATCTGAGTATTTCCTTCCCAAGGCCAGGTTGGATGGGAGTTGGAGCACCTGGGGTAGTGGAAGGTTGGAATAATATAATAATATTGATCATAATAATGATCTTTATGATCTGTTCCAACCCAACCCATTGTGGGATTATTTCTCTTCCAGCCAGCAGAATAAACCCAGACTAATGGGGTAAAGAAAACAATTAGTGCTGTGGTAATGAGCCATTTCAGCTTGGCTGGAATTTGCTTTCCAGCACTCCTTTTGCCTCTCCAAAAGTTTTGGAGCATCTGGGGCCCAGCAGGCTCAAGGAGGTTCATTTTCTGCTGAAAAAATGTACAGTTCAAGGAGTGGGAAAGCATAAAAATCCTGTTCTCACTCCACAGTCACCCTGGAATAAGTGATGCCAGAGTTCATCTGAGCCTGAGCCGGGAGCCTGAGGAGCTGGGAACCATCTGGGGGTGGAGAGAGTCCCACTCTGGGTTACCTTAAACAAAGATCAGTCCCTGGGGCTGATGGAGTCCCTGCTAAGCAGAATCTGCTCTTGCTCAAACACCCCATTCTTCTCTTCAATGGCACCAACTGCCTTTTGCACTTTGTGGCTGGAAATGTGCACCTGGAAGTGCAATGTTGTGTGAGAAACTGGCTCGGGCTGCCACTGCCTGCTGGCCCTGGGCTCCAGGGTGATTGGCTGGGAATGAGTTATTTATTTTTATTTCTTTTCCCCTCAGTGTTACTGGGATTAAACTCAACCATGTTTTCTTTCCCTACCTGAAGTTCTGAAGTCTAATTTTGCTGGCTGCCTGCAGCTTGCCCTTTTCATCCTTCCTGCTCCTCCCTCTCCACATTGTCCCTTCCCTCTTCAGCTGAGAGCCAGTTCTTGGCAATTCCTTTGTTTTAAGGTACATCCAATTAGTGAAACCCCTGGAAAATTCTGGTTTTAAGCAGCTATCAGCCAGTGCAGGAGCTTTGAAATGGCCTTTGTGGCACCATGAAGGAAATTGGACTTCCCCTACAACTGTTTAATTAATGGGCTGCAGGTTGTAATTTATGGCTGGGAATGGAATTAGAAGTAATGGAAACTCTGGTTTGTGTGTGTGTATATAAATATATATAATTTTTATTTATTTGCATGTGTGTGAAACCCCACAAGGGGTTGTTGAGCTCCTTTGGAGTTGCTCACATCCCAAAGCACACACAGTGCCCTAAAATCCCCCTTCTCTCCTTGACCCTGGGGCCCATCCCAGACATTCCTTATTTCAGAATAAAGCAATGATTTCCCTGGCAGGAGTGAGAGGGGGAAGGTGTGGGCTCCCTGCTGGCACTGTCACACCCCGAGGGGCTGTGGCTCCTGTTCCCTGCCACACCAGCGGTGCTGGGATTTTCCTGGAAGCTGTTCCTGTTCCTGTCCCTGTTCTTGTCCCTGTCCCCTGTCCCTGTCACATCCCTGTTCCAATCCCTGTCCCTATCACTGTCCCATCCCTGTCCCTGTCCCATCCCTGTCCCATCCCTGTTCCTGTCCCTGTTCCTGTCCCTGTTCTTGTCCCTGTCCCCTGTCCCTGTCGCATCCCTGTTCCAATCCCTGTCCCTATCACTGTCCCATCCCTGTCCCTGTCCCTGTCCCATCCCTGTCCCTGTCCCATCCCTGTCCCATCCCTGTTCCTGTCCCTGTTCCTGTTCCTGTCCCTGTCCCATCCCTGTCCCTGTTCCTGTCCCTGTCCCATCCCTGTCCCATCCCTGTCCCATCCCTGTCCCATCCCTGTTCCTGTCCCTGTTCCTGTTCCTGTCCCATCCCTGTCCCTGTTCCTGTTCCTGTCCCCATCCCTGTCCCTGTCCCATCCCTGTCCCTGTTCCTGTTCCTGTCCCTGTCCCATCCCTGTCCCATCCCTGTTCCTGTCCCTGTTCCTGTCCCTGTTCCTGTTCCTCTCCCTGTCCCATCCCTGTCCCATCCCTGTTCCTGTCCCATCCCTGTCCCTGTTCCTGTTCCTGTCCCTGTTCCTGTTCCTGTCCCTGTTCCTGTTCCTGTTCCTGTCCACATCCCTGTCCCTGTTCCTGTCCCTGTCCCATCCCTGTCCCATCCCTGTCCCTGTTCCTGTCCCTGTCCCATCCCTGTCCCATCCCTGTCCCATCCCTGTTCCTGTTCCTGTTCCTGTCCCCATCCCTGTCCCTGTCCCTGTCCCTGTCCCTGTCCCATCCCTGTCCCATCCCTGTCCCTGTCCCCATCCCTGTCCCTGTCCCATCCCTGTCCTGTCCCTGTCCCATCCCTGTCCCTGTCCCTGTCCCAGTCCCACCCGTGGCTGTGGCCGTGGAGCCCCAGCCCAGCTGGCACAGAGGGGATGTTGGCTCTGCCAGGAGGGATTGGTGCTGTTCATTTGTGTCCTGTCCCCAGTTTCTGCTCTCTCCTGTGACTGCCCATGGATTTGAGCTCAGCCTGGATGCAGCTCAGGGTGGTGGCTCTGAATTCAATCTTGCCTTTACTCACTCAGCCCTCGCTGAGTAAAATTTTAGCGATTTTTCTCTTATTTTCCCTTCAGCTTTCCGTTCTCCCTGCCTCCATTCACTTCCAGGTCAAATCATTATGAGATTCCATCATCATCCTTTTATCCTGTAATTATATTGAGGCCGCTGATGGGTTTTTTTCCTGCTTGATGGCTTCATCTTTGAGACAATCCCTCCTGGAAGCACCTTGCTGTAATGATGTATTACACTAATAATGCAGCCATAGCTCATTGCAGTGACACAGCTATGGTGATATATTAAGGTGATAGAAAGCACTATAATGCTATAAAACTTAAGATAATGTTCACCCAGCAGAGCATTTCATTTAATTATAGGATAAAATATGTTTTGCCCATTTAAGCAGCAGAAGTTGAGGACAAAGCCATCAATATTGAGCTCATGGGGGACACGGCAGGAGCAGGGGTGACGAAACAGCACCCTTTAATCAGATTAAATTGTGATAAAAGGCAAATCCTGAACGTTTTACTGATGGCTGCTAATTGATGGTCTGCTCAGAGCAGAAGGGAAGCTAAACAACTCGAAATTATTTTCCAATAGAGTCAATGAAGGTCATCAAGGCTTTTATTTCCCAGGTACTGGGATGTCTAATTAACTTTCTGCCATCCCTGAGATGCAGCCAGCCAGAAATCACAATCACAGGAGATGGATTGGAGGTGCAGCTTTCCCAGGGGGATCAGCCCCAGCCCCAGGAGGGGCTGAGGGAGCTGGGAAGGGGCTGAGGGAGCTGGGAAGGGGCTCAGCCTGGAGAAAAGGAGGCTCAGGGGGAATTTCTGGCTCTGCACAAGTCCCTGGCAGGAGGGGACAGCCAGGGGGGGATTTGGGATCTTATCCCAGGGAACAGGGACAGGAGGAGAGGGAACGGCCTCAGGCTGGCCCAGGGGAGGCTCAGGATGGACAGAGCAGGAATTTCCCCATGGAAAGGGAGCTCAGGCACTGGAAGTGCCCAGGGAGGTTTGGGATCCCATCCCTGGAGGTGGCACTGAGTGCTCTGGGCTGGGGACAGGGTGGGGATGGGGACAGGGTGGGTTCCATGATCCTGGAGGGTTTTTCCAGCCCCAGTGATCCTGAGATTCCCCCCAGGGACAGCTGAAGTTGGGAACATGGCCAGGTGCAGGTTGATGAGGTTTTATGGGCACAGGTGCCCAGAGCAGTCCCTGGATCCCTGGCAGTGCCCAAGGCCAGGCTGGCTGGGTTTGGAGCACCTGGGACAGGGGAAGGTGTCCCTGCCATGGCTGGGGTGGCCCTGGATGGGCTTTCAGGTCCCTCCCAACCCAAACCCTCCTGGGATTCTGTGATCAAGGTTTGTGCTGCTCCTGACCCCTCCTGTGGGGAACACCTGGTGAATGAACACTGGGGAGGTGTGAGGAGCTCTGCTCTGATACACAACATTTTCACTCCAGCAGCACCTGGGAGCAGGGCCAGGCCCACCCTGGGGTTATGAGCTCAGTTTGACCCTCTTACATTGCTTTAACTTGATTTCCAGTGTTTAATTATTACAGCCCAGATAACCCAAACTCCCAGTGGGATTTTCTGCCTCTTCTCTGGCATCTGGGTCACAGATATGCTCAGTTAATTAATGTGCTGAATCCTCCTTATTTGTCTGCTGGATAATGGCCTGATTCATAATTTAAATAAGCAGCTGTGGAGATCTTTCCCTTGAACTATAAAAGGCAGGACACTGGTGTTTCTTTCTCCTCACTCCAGAATTTAAATGCGTTTAGGGAAATATTTTGGTGGCATTCCTTGGCATGGGGGAGTCCTTTGTGTGCTGGAATTCCCAAGGGCATCATCCCAGCCCGCACGTCCTGGGCAGCCCCTGGCAGCTGTGGCAGCTGGATCCTGTGGAATGGCTGCAGTCCTGAGCCCAAGGGCTGAGCCATGGGGCAGATCCCGGCTCCTGTCCCGGTCCTGGCCCCTCTGGCTGCTGCTGCTGCCTGGCTGGAGCCCTGGAGGTGTGCCAGGCTCCAGAGGCAGGAGCTGGGCCAGCTGGAATCCAGAGAAAACGTCCACTGGCCCATCCCACAGCGCTCCAGGAGGCTCCAGGAGCAGTTTAAGAGTTATTCCTTCCCCTTCCTGTGTCTCAGTTCCTCACCTGCACCTGAAAAGAAACCAGACCCAAAGAGGGATAAAAGGTTGGAGGAAGTGGGAATTTATTCCTTCTGGCTCTGCTTTCCCCGTGCATCCCCACGGAATTTCTCCAGGGGCTCTGTGCTGTCCTGTCCCCGCTGGCTGTGCCGATGCTGTGAGTGCTGAGAGTGTCCCCGCTGTCCCCCTGTCCCCAGCTGGCTCGCTACACCAGGGAGGGCTTCCTGCACCTGGGGGCCCTGGGCACCACCACGCTGCTGCCCGACACCCGCTGCCTGGTGGACACCGGCAAGAGCCGCTTCCCGCAGCTGCTGGACTGTGACAAGGTCAAGAGCAGCCTCCACAAGCGCTGGAGCTTCATCCAGGTGGGCCTGGGGCTGCCCTGGGGGCTCCTCTGCTCCCCAAAGCCTGGGTGGGACACGGCCCCTGGGCTGGGACAAAGGGGAAACGGTGCCACAGCAAATTCCAGCTCCTGGGGCAGAGGGAGGAGGTTAAGAGGGATCAGGGCAGCACTTCAGGACAATTTCTAAAGAAAGTTTTCCTTTCTGGTAGCAGAGAGGTGGATCTGGTTATGTCTGGTCTGCCAATGACTTCCAGATTCCTTTGTTTTTCGTGGATGAAGAGTGAAATTCATTGTCCCAAAGCAGTTTAAGGAACACAGCTTCCACAGTGTCCCACTCCCCAGCAGCTGTGGCATTTAGAGGATGCAGGTGGCCCTTGGTGCTGCCAGGGACAATGGATGCTCATTCCATTTATTGGGGGAATTATTTTATTGTTTGAATTGCATTCCCACCCAGCCGAGTGCTCCTTCCAGCAGTGCCCCCCTGGTCCTGGTTTGCTTCTCAGGCAATTAATATCTTCATTTTTCCCTCTTTTCCCACCCCCTCTAATGCAGAACGGAGCCATCCTGAACAAGGGCACGGGGCGGTGCCTGGAGGTGGAGAACAGGGGCATGGCTGGCATTGACCTGATCCTTCGCAGCTGCACAGGGCAGAGGTGGACAATTAAAAACTTCATCAAGTAGAGGCTGAAAGAGTCAGGGGAGTCTGACTCGAGCCACGGCTGACAGGGGCTGACACGCCTGGACTCCTTTGGGAAGGATGGAAAACCAAGCAGAGCTTTATTGGTGTTCCTAGGAGAGGACCTGGGGGAGATGGGCATCTGTGGCTTTATTTTCACCAGCTGTGGGTCTCCCCCAGCTGATCCCAGCTCTGGAGCTGGCTCAGAACTGCTGCTCCCCCTGGCCAGCACTCCAAGAGCTGCCACATTCCCTGCTGGAGCGGCTCTCATGGGCTGGGAGCGTTGACTGACAGGGAATTTCTGCTTTCCCACACAACCCCGAGCTCTCCCAAAGGGCTGGGGAGGTTTGCACCATGAGCCTGGACGGTCCTGCCTGGCAAGTGTGGGAACTGAGGAGCTTGGGAGAGGAAAAGGTTCCCAAGCTCCAAAGGAGCCGAGTTTGAAGGATGTGTTGTTTTGCTGGGTCCTTGTTCCCTTTTCCCTTTCCTGCCCCTGCATCCAGCAGCCCCTTCCCTGAGTTCTGGAGAAGAAAAACACACCCCAGCAGCTCCCAGGGATCTTTCCAGCCCTTAATCACAGAAGTTACCCAAAAAGATGCAGTGGAATAAACCCCCTGACCTCCCCTTGGCCCCCTCTCCATCAGCCACACGCTGCTGCCCAAAGCAGCACCTCCCTCCATGGAGACCCCACAGGGACCCCATGGAGACCTGGGACGTCTGCCTGCCCTTCTGGGTGACTGCAGGAATGTTCTCTGGGGCTTGAGCCCCCTGTCCTGCCTGGTCAGGCCTGGCCAAGGACCCCCAGAGTCACTGCAGCCCCTCCTGAGCTGTGGCAGGGACAGGGAGGGAGGCCAAGGCACCAACAAACGGCAGCTGAAATTCTGCCCTGAAGTCACTTCAGGCTTGTTACTCCAGTGCAGGGATCCCAGCTGATTTATTTTTGGCTCACAGTAATCCTGGCTGCCAAATCCCAGCTACCAAATCCACCTGGGAGACCTCTGCTTGGGGTGTGTCTGCCTGGAGAGGGGAAACGATCCCACAGAGCTGCTGTGGGTGGATGGCCACGGGCTTTGCTCAGCAGGGAGGAGAAACCAGCCCATCTCCTGTCCTTCTCCCAGAATAATCCTCTTTGTGGCTGCCCTCTGGCTAGGGTGCACTAAAATAGATTAATATATGAGATGTATGTGTAAATATGTTTCCCAAGCTGGGATGTGCACAGAGTCCTTTGCTGCAGAGCACTCATGCCTGTCTTCCATTTGCATCAGGATGAAGCTCCCTGGATGTTTAACGAGCTCAACTTCCAATGCCATGCAGCAGGTTTCTAACTGATGTTTTAGTAATTTATTGAAGAGAAGCAGATCTATTTCATTGTTCCTTCTACAGCAGCGAGCATCACCTAGGACTGATTGTTCATTTAGGCTTCACGAGGCTCCCTCACCCGCTGGGGCTGTCTCTGATTTTTCCCCTGCCTTCCTTAATGAAGTAAAACCTCTTAGTTGTCCTGACTTGCAGAGTAGAGAGTCAGTGTAGGATTTTGCTCTGTTTTTCGCTGTTGCATCATCTCTTGTGTAATAAATCTGAGCACTTCCAAAGCCGGTATGACCACAGGTGTGTGGATGCATGAGCCAGCTCCCCTCGCCTCTGCTGCTGCCTCAGAGAGAAGCGATTTCCTGGGGACTCCAGGAAACCCTGAGGGCTCTGAGACCCCAGAGCTCTGCTCCAACTGGGAAATGCCCTTAAACTGAGCAAATATTGGAGGGGAGAGCCTGTGTGGGTCAGGATCAGCAGCCAGACAGCCCCTGGGTGTTGTCTGTGCTGTAATTCAGCCCGGCTCGGGCCCTGCCAGTGCCCAGGGTGGCAGCAGATGGCTTTTGTCACATGTCACAGTGCTGGGGTGAGGTGTCCCAGCACTCTGGGGCTCCTGCAGCGGGACTGGATGGGACGTGTGGCTGTCCCTGCTTCTGTCCCTGCCTCTGTCCCTGTCCCTGCTTCTGTCCCTGCCTCTGTCCCTGTCCCTGCCTCTGTCCCTGCTTCTGTCCCTGCCTCTGTCCCTGTCCCTGCCTCTGTCCCAGTCCCTGCTTCTGTCCCTGTCCCTGTCTCTGTCCCTGCTTCTGTCCCTGCCTCTGTCCCTCTGGGCTGGCCGTGTGGCCCTGGTGCCACCGCTGTCCCTGTGCCAGGTGGCTCAGGGTGCCCAGGGCACGAGGATCCTGCTGCTGCTGAGCTCTGGGATCCTCTGGAGTGTTCAGGGCCACACCTGCCTTTCCTTCGTGCTGCAGAAGGAAAAGCAGCCCCTGCCTCAGCACAAGGTGGAGGTGAGCCCTGGGCTGGGGGACCCTCAGCTGGGGCAGAGCCCCCGGGGAGGTGCTGGGGGGTGTTGGCCCCTTCTCCCTGAATCAGGCTGAAAAGTGGGAATTTGCTGTTCTGTCCTGACACCGTCTGTGACTGCAGGGTGGCCCCGGGGCTGCACTCCCACCCCCGAGAAATCTGGCTGAGATCTGGGTCTCGGTGTTGCATCTCGCTTATCTCTAATCATCTGTTAATTGCTTTAAGAAGTGATCTCTAAGTGATTCTTATTAAAGATCTGATTTGAGCCTCGCCTCTTGGGTGATTTTCAAAAGATTCTCTGCTGCTGAGATACAGAGGCAGTCAGTCCTCTCCCTTACTCATTTAATAGAAAAGTGCTGCTGTTTTAATGAAAATTCCATTTCTAAAAGAAATGGAAATGAAGGAGAGATCAAGAGAGATGGTGAACAGATTAACTCCCATCCCATCCATCCCTGCTGCTGCCACTCACCAGGGTAAGTTACACCCCCCAGCCGGAGGGAGATGTAATGTGGCCAGTGAAGCATCCCTTGCATTCCTGAGCCCAGGCTGGGTGTCCCTGAATGTTCCTCGGTGTCACCTGGAGCTCGGGGCACTCCTTGAACCCACTCCTTCCATCCTCAACACCGGGTTGGTGCTGAAGGGTGGGAGGGAAGGGTCTCTGTGTGACCACAGGGGCTGGGGCACAATCCCAATCCCTTTCCTGCTGCCCAGGCTGGGGGTTCAGGGCTGGGCCATGTCCAGTGTCACCCACAGGAACCCTGGGACCTTCTCCCAGAGCTGCTGATCCCAGCCTGGGCTGATCCCAGCCTGGGCTGATCCCAGCTTGAACTTGCCCTTGTTGGTGCAGAGGCTTCACCCACCCCAGATCCTGGCTGGGAAGAGACAGAAGGGCCCATCCAGCTGCTGAGGGTGTGCCCCAGGGGCCTGACCCCATAGAAATGGTAAATGATAAATGGTAAATGATAAATGATTGAATTGTGCTCTCCTGTTCACTGCCCCGCTCAGATCATTTCTCTGACCTCCTGTGTTTCAGTGCAGCGGCTCCTGCCGAGCTGCTTTGTTGCAGTTGATAGCGAGATAATTATAATGCCATCAGTGGTTAAACAGTTTCAATAGCAGCAGCCCCTCTCCTCGGGCCTTTGATGGATATCTAACAGATTAATCAGCTGCTGGGAGCAGAGGGAGCGCTGACAGTGTGATTTTCCTGAGATGCACATTCCAAAAACAGCCTGTGAGGAGCTGGGGGGGATGTCCAGGGTGTGAGGAGCTGGGGGGATGTCCAGGATGTGAGGAGCTGGGGGGATGTCCAGGCTGTGAGGAGCTGGGGGGATGTCCAGGATGTGAGGAGCTGGGGGGATGTCCAGGCTGTGAGGAGCTGGGGGGATGTCCAGGATGTGAGGAGTTGGGGGGATGTCCAGGATGTGAGGAGTTGGGGGGATGTCCAGGCTGTGAGGAGCTGGGGGGATGTCCAGGCTGTGAGGAGTTGGGGGGATGTCCAGGATGTGAGGAGTTGGGGGGATGTCCAGGCTGTGAGGAGTTGGGGGGATGTCCAGGGCATGAGGAGTTGGGGGGATGTCCAGGCTGTGAGGAGTTGGGGGGATGTCCAGGGTGTGAGGAGTTGGGGGGATGTCCAGGATGTGAGGAGCTGGGGGGATGTCCAGGGTGTGAGGAGTTGGGGGGATGTCCAGGATGCTCAGCAGTCCTGCCAGCGAGCACCTCGGAGCTGGGAATGCAGCCTGAACCTTCTCCCAACCCTCAATATGGAATGAGAGGTAAAACATATTTATTATCTCAGCCTTTAAACCTTAAAACCTTGGGATCAACCAGCTGCATTTCATGTTCTAAGGAGGGATTTCCCCCCACCCCACAGGTTTGTGTGGGAAATGATGGAAATGAATCCACTGCCCCGTTTCTCTGTGATTTTGCTGTTGAGCTGCACTGGGACACAGCCAGTCAAAAATGCTGCTCCTGTTCCTTGGGGGGACCCAGCCATGCTCAAGGCTCTGGAGCCAGGATTCCTCCTGCTCCCATCCTGCGCAAGAGGGATGAAGTTTTGCTGGAATCACAGAATATCCTGGAAGGGACCCCCAGGGATCACCCAGCCCAGCCCCTGGCCCTGCAGACACCCCAGCAATCCCACCCTGGCCATCCCTGGCAGCTCCTGCAGCTCGGCAGCCTCGGGACCATTCCCAGGGGAGCCTGTTCCTTGGAGAAATGGGATCTTAACCTGTGTCACTGCACCCTAGAACGTCTCACTCCATGCCTGACCCGTGTGAGACTCTGAACAGCACAGAAAAGGCATGAGTGTTTTCCAGAGGGTTTTATTTCTGTGGTTTTGATGTGGTGGGAGCACCCATGGTTTTGTTGGGTTTGGTTTAATTATTGTTATTTTTGTGTAAACACACCGAGAGCTTGTTGGAACCACTGGGCTGGAAAACTGCCTGGGAGGCTCCTGCTCTGCTGTGGAGTGTTTAAAATGGTTCATGGCTGTTATTTCCCAGCTTCCCTGCCTGCCTCAGCTCCGTGTGTTTATCAGGACAGACCCCTCGTGCCGGGCAGGTGCTGCTGGGCTGGGAGTGATGGAGCTGCAGCAGCTGAGGGCAGGGCAGGGCTGGGCAGGGGGCTTGGGAATGGTCCTGGGGCAGGAAAGAGCTGGTCCTGCTCCGAGGAGATGCCTGTGTGCAACGTGTTCACCTCTGCCCCTCCCATCCTGGAGCCCCTGCAGAGCCAGGGAGGAAGGTGGGTGCTTTGTTCCTTGATGGATTTGGGGTTATCCCCTTGAGCCACGGGGATCTCTAAATACCTGTTGTGCTTCATATTCCCACTGCAGCCCTCACCTGTGCCAAACTCTCACCTGGGAGGTGCCAGGGGGCACTGCTGTCACCACTGTCCCCTGAGTGTCCCCATCCCTGCCCACTGTCCTGAGTGCCCAGAGCTCTGGGGACAGCCAAGGGGGGCCTTTCCCCCAGGACATGCTCAGGATCTCCCTTAGAGACAAACACAGAGGTGCTGCCAGGTAGAAAATAAATCAGTTTAAAAGAACTAAACCTCTCCCAAAGCAGCCAGAAAGGGCAGGAGTGGCCTGGAGGAGGATGGGTGACCCTGCTGGGGACCAGAGCAGAGGAGGAGGAGGGCAGAGGGGTCACCAATGTGGGGGTGCCCCATGCCCTGGGAGAGCTCAGGGGAGCAGGGAAATGGGGAAAGGTCTGGGCTGGGGGTTTGGGCACTGGCAGGACAGGTCTGGCTGGAGCCACGGCTCTCTGTGGGGTGATGCTCTCCAGAGCAGGATCTGAGCCCAGGGGATCCCAGGATGAACCACAGCTGAACCTGCAGGGATCTGGGATTTAGGGATGGGGGCACAGGGGCCTGCCCAGGCTGGGCTGTGCTGGCCAGGGATGAGGCACAGGGAAAGGGAAAGGGAAAGGGAAAGGGAAAGGGAAAGGGAAAGGGAAAGGGAAAGGGAAAGGGAAAGGGAAAGGGAAAGGGAAAGTAAAGCTGCTCCCCTAGTGCCACCTTGTGCCTGCAAAGCAAGCAGCCTGGCGGCTCTGCAGGGCTGTCACAGGGGGGTACCGAGGTCCAGGACGTCCCTACGGGGCTGGCAAATCCCAAATGGGGCCAAATTTTGGATGAGGCTGTGAAAGGCTCCCCCACAGCAGCCCCTGCTGAGAGCGTGGCTTTAGGTGAAGCTTTACCTGGGGAGCTGAGCCCGGCTTTCCCTAAAGGTTTAAAAATGCTTTCCATTCACCCAGCTGGAGAGGGGCACAGGGCAGCTCCTGCAGCCCCTGCCAGGGCCTTCCCTGCCTCACAGGGAACAATTCCTTCCCAAAATCGAATTTAAATCTCTCTTTTTTTTAGTTTAAATCTGTTCCACTCTGTCCTGTCAGTATCTGCTCCTCCAGGGCGGCTCCTGCAAGGAAACACCATCAGAATCGATTCCCAGGGTTTGATGGTGAGCTGCCAGGATGGCACAGCTGGCCTGGCACAGCTTCCAGGGCTGGGTGTTTGTGCTGCAGAAGCAGGAGTCACCCACTGCATCCCTTGGAGCCTGCAGGGAGCTGGCCTGGCACAGGTGGGTGCTTGCTGCTGCTGCCTGGGAATATCTGAATATCTTCTCTCCCAGCTCCTGATCCCAGACTTTCTTTAGAGCATCCAGCCGGGACCGCTCCTGCCCTTCCCAAATAAACCTGGTTTTATTTCTCACCACGAGAGGTCCCCAGGAACCGCAGGAAAAAAATTCCAGTTGGAAAATGCATCCAGGAGCAAGGCTGGAAGCAGGCGGTGCTGGAGCTGGGGAGGAAAGGGCTCGTCCTCTCACAGAGGAGACTCCCAGCACATCCCTGGCTGCTTGGGTTGGGATCCTTGGGGTGAGATCCCTGATTTTCCCAGCAGGTGTGGGAAAGCTGAGGTGCTCCCAGCTCAGGTGCCCAGAGCAGCTGGGGCTGCCCCTGCATCCCTGGAATGTCCGAGGCCAGGCTGGACACTGGGACTGGGAACACCTGGGACAGTGGGAGGTGGGATGGGATCGTCCTTGTGGTCCCTTCCACCCCAAACCAATCCTCAATTCCTTGCCAGCCCCTTCTGAGGGACTCTGGCAGGGGGATGAGGCGCTGCTGGGCCCTGGGGCAGAGCCTTTTCCAAGGATCCTGCAGGGCTGAGGCAGCTCTTCCATGGAGAGCAGCACTGTGTGACCCAGGAAAGCTGAGGTTTCCTGCAGGGGCCCAGAAGGAATCCCAGGAACTGGCTGTTGGTTGGGCAAGGTGGGAATGAAGGGCACAACAAGGATGGTTCTGCCCAGAGGTGCCATCTCTTCGTGCTGCAGAGAGGAGCACAGCTCCAGCAGGAACTGTGTGCTCTGGGGTGTCCCAGAGCCTCTGGGGGTGCCCCAATCCTTTTCCAGTGACCCTGCTGACTTCAGCCCTCCTGGGGCTCCTTTCTCACTGTGCCCTGACCATTGCCAGAGCAGGGAAGGATGCAGGCAGCGATCATTCCCGAGACACAGCTCTGTGCTGCTGGGATATCAGCCCACACAAAGGGCTGCTCTCCCTGCCCAGCCTGGAATGGAATCACTCAGCCATTGCATGTAAAGGCCTGGCTTTGACAGCCCTGCCCAGAAAGGCTCCACTTTGCACAGATCATTGTCAGGAGGGCGGTGGGAGTGCACTGAACCTGCTCTGGAATCAGCCCTGACTGGCACAGCCAGAGCTCCACACAGGGGACACCTCCCCTTACCACTAGATGTCATAAACCGGTTTTTTCCTCATTTTCAGAACCTGCTTTCAGCTGCTCCATCACTTGATGAAGGCAGTCACGTTGATAATCCCTGAATAAACTCCTCTTCTTTGGATTTTGGGCATTTTTTCCCTCTAAGTCATGCTTAGCTTCACGCTTTTTTTTCCCACCTCGCACACACGTGCCAGCACATTCTTGCTGCCCTGCTGCAAATGCCACACTGTGGCACGTCTGCTGCAAGCTCAGAGCTCATTTGGGCTTTAATTTGCATTTTTAACTTTCAGCTGCTCCAGCATCTTCCCTGAAAGTGGCAGTGGCATTCCTGTTCTGTTGCTGGGCAGAATAAATGGTGAGGTTTGGCTTTTCTCAGCAAAGTCCAGCTCAGAGCTCGCTGTGTGCTCTGTGCTGAGCTTGGGAAGGTAAAACCAAACTCAGCCCAACCCTCCCAGGCTGCATTTTGTGCAGAGGTGATCACAGGGAATGGCTCCCAGTGCCAGAGGGCAGGGCTGGATGGGATTTTGGGCAGGAATTGTTCCTGGCAGGGTGGGCAGGGACTGGCACAGGTGCCCAGAGCAGCTGGGGCTGTCCCTGGATCCCTGGCAGTGCCCAAGGCCAGGCTGGCTGGGTTTGGAGCACCTGGGACAGGGGAAGGTGTCCCTGCCATGGCTGGGGTGGCACTGGATGGGCTTTGAGGTCCCTGCAATCCAAAGCATTCCAGGATTCTCTAGGTGTCCCAGCTTTTTCAGAGCTGGAGCAGCTGTGCTGACCAAGCAGGACAAACCATCAGTTCCACTTCACCCTGGTTTAATCTGAGGACAGGCACTGTAAAACCCCTCCCTGTCAGGCCCAAGGGATAGACAAGACTCCACCTGGCTGGTGCCAGAGCCCTGGATTGTCTCTGGGAGATCTCCAGGTCCCTGATGGAAAAGCACATATTTGGATGTGAGGTGAACTTTGCTGTGGGAGGTATTGGCCCTGCACACCTGGGAGAGATCAGACATTCCTGAAGGCCCAATTACAGATCCAAGACAAATGCTGAGCTAAAAAAATAAGGGCTAGAAAACCTCCCCCTGCTCTTTCATCTGTGGTGCTTCCTCAGAACTGTTCTATTTCCCTAAGGAAGAGGAACTGGGGAATGGAACAGGAGGGAAAGGCAAATGAAGTCGTGCTGTTCTTCAGAGCAAGCACGCTGCAAGGATCTGAAATGCAACCTTTGTTCTTCCCCAGTTCCCATCCTGGGAAGCTTCAGGAATGCCTGACAGCCCAAACAGGTTTCTCTTCACCCCACACAGTTTCAGGGAGAGCCTGGGGATGTGGCTGTCCAGGCTTTCTGGGAGAGCACACTGACACTGCCCCATAAAATCATGGAATTAGTAAGGATGGAAAAGACCTCAGAGTCCCTGGAGGACAGATGGAAACAGCTCCGAGGGATCTGTGCCCTGCAGCAGCTCCAGGGGCTGGGCTGGGCTCTGGGCACAGCCTGGCCCCACACGTGGGGTTTTAGTTCTGGAGTGGTAATGGAGAAGGAAATGTCATTTTAGGGAGTCAGTTCTGAAACGGGTGGAGATGAAGAACCGAGGAGCTGAAGGTTGCTCTGGATGTTGCTCTGATGTTTCTGTGGACGGATGTGGACAGGAGGGAAGGAAATGTCTCCACTAAAGCCCAGAGGGACCTTCAGGAGATGTGGGGCAGGGCTGCTGCTTTCACCTGGCTGCCAAGTGCATTAACAGCCTCATTCTGGGAGCCAGCTGAAGGAGGCAGGGCTGGTTCTCATGGAGGGGATGCAGTTCTTGGGGTTCATTTCCAGAGATAAGCACAATTATCAGAACTGTTCATTACACATGAATTATCTCCATGGAGTGTGCTCCCCAGGATGGAAGATCTGCTCTGTCAGAAGTTTCAGAAATATCAAAATAAACCAAACAAGCCCACAAACTCACAACAAGGGAAGCAAACCTGCCATAATTAGGTCCCAAGAGATGTTTATTCCCAGCTCGATGGAGAAATTAAGTCAATACAATGGAATGGTTAAATATTGACTGAGCTGTAATATTTAATCAAGAAGGATTCATACTACTCCTCTTTCAAAAGAGCTTGAGCTGCTTGTTTTATTGGCTTTTTAATCAATGCTTTAATTATATCGGTGCTCTAATTTCATAATAAGCTTACATTAATTAAGGCAGCTCTTCTATATGCAGAGAGTAATAGGAAAACCAAACCAAATAAGAGGAATGTGATGTTCTCCTGCTCCAGAAGAGATGGAGACTGTGCTGTTTACACTCATTAACTCTTGCAAAGGGAAATGATACCAGGAATTCTTTATTTATGCTTAGGTCAGCTCTGCCTCCGATTCAGTGAAAGAATTTTGGAAATAAGAACTTGGCTCAACATGCTTTGTACCAGGTTGTGCATCAGATTTCTGGGGGAAAAAGCATTTGGGTAAAATGGAAGATAAATGGAGATGCCCCCCAAAATGGGCCTGGGAATCTTCTGGTGGATGTCAGCTCTCCCAGAGGGACGAGAGTGAGTGGAGAGGACTGAGCTGTTTGTCAGACAGGGACATTTCTCCGGTGCCAGGGACACCCACAGCTTCACACAGCCTGGCAAGGATCATTAACGTGTCCCAGCATTTTTCCTGCAGCTGGGGAGGAGTGGGTGGGTGCAGTTTGGATGCTTCACCTGAGCTTGTTACCCTGCATCAGCGGAGTGTGGGGCAGCAGCTCGTTACACTGCTGATTAGCACTGCTGATTAGCACTGCTGATTAGCACTGCTGATTAGCACTGCTGATTAGCACTGCTGATTAGCACTGCCTGTGTCTCACTGCCACTGTCAAAAACCAGTGACTGCCCCAGGGTAAGCATGGCTAGGATAAAAGCTGGAAGGAAAGATGTTCAGTGCTGTGGTTGGAATAAACCAGGGGCTGTCTCAGGTCTTTGCCCACCTCAGTGGCACTGGGGACACCGCAGGGACTGCGAGGTGCTGCTGGCTGAACACTTTCCTGCAGCCTAATTCTAATTCCTGCTGCAAGTGCCAAAGGAAAAGCAATTCCTCATCTGTTTTTCCAGAGGCAGCAGGCAGGCAGGTTCCTCCTGCTGAGCAGTGGCTCGGGAAGGCAGCAGAGTGCTCCTGGTTTGGATCAGGACAGGGAGGGAGCAGCCAGCCCCGCTCCTGAGCCCACCTCAGCCTGCCAGGGAAGGAGCAATTCCCTGGGATGTGGAGAGCAGCATTGTCTCAGCCAGAGGCATTAAAACCTTGTGGTGAGATCATGTCTTGGACCAGGCTGTGTTTGGAATGCCAGGAGATGCTGTTATCCCAGGATTTCTGTGCCTTTGCAAAGCCCGGCCCTTTGGGTACAAAGCATTTTCATTAATGAGGTCACTGTGGCTGGAAGGGCTCCTCTGTCCCTGGGGTCACTGTGACTTTAAAAGTGCATTATTTCCCACTTAGACATGATGCAGACAGAAGGGGATTTGTGTAGCCACTGAGATAAGGTGTCCCAAAAGCATTAAAAGAGGTCTGTGACTGTATAAATAAGTTAGTGGGAACTGGGAAGGGATGTGTGGAACAGGCAGCTTTCTGGAGCTGCCCTCAGCTGATGTTGGCACATCTGGTGATTGTCATCTTCCATCAGCGTGAGGAGGCTGTGAGCTGGAAAGGGAAACTGCCTTGTGAGGATGCTTCATTGAATTTTATTAACGCTGGGGTTTAGCTCTACCTGCTGCTGGAAGCTCAGCTCAGCCAGGGGCAGTCTCCAACAATTCCATCACAAATTTTCCTGCTCAAACCCAGTGAAAGAGGTAAGAGCATAAACAGCACTGAGCTCTCTCTGCCAGGGTGTGGAGGATGTCTCTGTCAGTTATTGTGAGGGCATCAGGATCTCAGTGTCTCCTAAGAAAAGATCAAAAAGAATTAAATGTTAGTGCTCCTTTGGAAGGGTGGTGTGGACATTGACTCTGATTTGTTTGAAAGTGCTGAAATAATTGAAATTATGAACTGAACTCCAGCCTCCCACTGACATATCCTGAATGGTTTAAGCAGTTTATCATGGCAGCACTGAACCCAAGAAATGCCAATACTTTGTAGCACCCCTCATGCATGACACCTTTCTCTGAGCCTATTAATGAAATGGAATATAAGAAATGATAAATATTCCAAGCAGAATGTTGTAGATCTTCAGGATTAAAGTATGGGTTATGCACTTTCAAATACATTTAATTTTGGCAGGTCCTAAGCTGGAACCTGTTCCTGGTACTTGGAGATTTCTCTCACCATAAGAAGCAATCCCCATTTTCAGTATTTTTCAGGCTTTTAGGTTGTCTCTGGTTCAAAGTGAGAGAAGACACTAAAATTGGCACCAGCACAGTGGGAGCTCACACAATGTGGCAGGAAACAACATCTCCTCTCCCTCGGATCCCAGGGCTTTGGTCACTGGGTTCTTCACGCGTCTTCCTGGATCCGTCTGTTCACAGCACTTCAGGCTCTGCTTCTGCTCAAAAAGGCTCCCTTGGAAATGGGGAGAGAAAAATGCTGTGCCCTGGGGCCTGATGGTGCTGTGTCCTGGGGTCTGATGGTGCTGTGCCCTGGGGTCTGATGGTGCTGTGTCCTGGGGTCTGATGGTGCTGTGCCCTGGGGTCTGATGGTGCTGTGTCCTGGGGCCTGATGGTGATGGTGCTGTGCCCTGGGGTCTGATGGTGCTGTGCCCTGGGGTCTGATGGTGATGGTGCTGTGCCCTGGGGTCTGATGGTGATGGTGCTGTGTCCTGGGGTCTGATGGTGATGGTGCTGTGCCCTGGGGTCTGTGATTGTGTTGTGCCCTGGGGTTTGTGATGGTGCTGTGTCCTGGGGTCTGATGGTGATGGTGCTGTGCCCTGGGGTCTGTGATTGTGTTGTGCCCTGGGGTCTGTGATGGTGCTGTGCCCTGGGGTCTGATGGTGATGGTGCTGTACCCTGGGGTCTGTGATAAATGCTGGGCCCTGAGGTCTGTGATGGGGCTGTGCCCTGGCATCCTGACAATGAAATACTCCGGGGTCTGTGATTGCCATTCCTCACCACGAGTTCAGGAGAGCAATTGTCCCTCCCCAGAGCAAGGCTTGGCTCAGCCCAAGCTCAGCAGAGCCATCCTGAGCGAGGCAGGAGAAGCCCCCAGGTTTTCCAGCCACCTCCCACGCACAGGCTGCTCCGAGCTGCTCCATGCCTTCTGCACTGGGAGGTCCCTGCTGCTCACAGACGGTGGCAGGGACGTGGTGCCAGCCCAGGGGGCTCTGGATGATAATTCAGATTTAGAAATGAGCCTCTGGCCCCTCATATGAGGGTGGAGAAGATGAAGAAATCTCTTCTTAATGAGAGCTGGGTGCTTGGAGAATTCATCACTCGTGGTTTGTCTCTGATAACTTCATGGCAAGGGCTCGTGGAGGCCTCAGGAACCTGAGGAAGCTTCTCTGCACCAGAAGGGTGCCAGACACCAGGACAGGCGATCCTGATCTCCTCAGAGACCTGCAGGATGCTCCAAGCTGGTTTAGCAAGAGTTTGGAATTTGCCCTGCTGTAACTTTTGGTGAGCTGTGGAGTGGTCAGAGCTGGGCTGATCATTGCAGGTCATTTCAGCTGAAATAAACTGTTCTGTTCTGTCCCATGGGGAGGATGAGCAGCAGGAACCTGGAACAAGGCAAACAGGGAACTGTGTCCTCCCTACCAGCAACCTGAGGCTGATGAATTCCTTGTTCATTCTCTATCTGAAACCACCTCTCTGGAAGTTTAATCTCCACAGTCTGCAGATTCCAGAGCTGCTGGTGCCAGTCTGGAAGCTGCACAGCTCGTGTGGGACATGCCAGGCCAGGGATGAGCTCCCCAAAGGCCAGTGGGAAGGATGCTCTTGCTATTCCATTCACATTTCTTACTGAACATGCAGATGAGTTTAATTTCTATTTAATCAGCCTCTGCAAACAGCAATCACTTGAGATTTTTCCTGCCTCACATGCAGTGATTACCCTTCTTACACCAGCACTGCTCGTACCAGCCTGGGGGCTCTCAGCCCCTCCAGGTGACATCTTTCACTTCAAGGAGGTTCTGGTGCTTTGCTGTGAAACTCTGTGAGCTGGAACTTGTTGGATCTGGAGGTGGCATCGTGTTCTCCTTGGCCCTGAGCAGTCTGAGGATGCTGCAAGTTTGCTTTCCTGGACCACCAGCATTGTTCTGCAGGCTGTGGCCATGTGCTGACACCTGCATTTAATTCCTGTCTGCAGTGACACTCCCGTGATCATCTCGGCTGTCATCGTGTGGGCAGCTATTTCTGACATCCCAAAGCAGGTCATTATGGGCAAGGGGAAACTGAGGCAGTAATTAGGGTTAAAAGAGATTTCTTGCAGTGTGCCAGGCAGGGCCCTTGGAATCCTCAGCCTGATCCTGCCCCTTCCAGTGCATTTATCATCTTCCCTTTCGGGGAGGTGATGGTGGAGCAGGGCTTTTCTGCCTAGGAATGGCATTAGAGTAAAATCAAACATCTGTCAGCCATCCCTTACTGTTCTGTGCCCAAATCCCTGTATCCCTGGCAGTTCCTTAATTGTATTCTTCCCTCTTCTCCCTTCCAAATTTCCCTGAGCCTCAGCAGCTGGCTGAGAGTTGGAAATTATCCCCTACACAGACAGTCTCGTTTCTGAGGGAGGACCAAGGATGGAAATTTCTGCTTCACAAAAAAGTAGAAGTGAGGGGACTGATGTGCAGCATTCAGCAGGCCTGGTGCTACAGCAGAGATCAACATCTGCTGTAATTACTTTCTTTAGAACTTCCCAATTGTCCTGATAATTTTGGTAGGAAGAAGAACAAACGGGGAAAGATCTGGAAGATACTCTTGGTGAATTTTTTAATTAAAATGTTTTTGATTTGTTGAGGAAGACTGAAAGAAGCAATTAAAGCAAGATGATATTGGTCTATACTTACAAGGGAGAGCCTTGCCAGGATTAACTGGCTCGGCCCAAATAAATTACTGCCTCTGGATTTGCATTAGCAAATACTTCCTAAAGATGTTAATCAGGAAAGAGTGAGAATGGGGTGGGTGAGATCATGGCAACAAAGGCAGCCTGCTGGGTCCCAGAGTCCCAGAAGGGTTTGGGGTGGCAGGGACCTTAAAGCTCTTCTCATGATCTCCATTCCATGGGCAGGGACACCTTCCCCTACCCCAGGCTGCTCCCATCCTGCTCCTGCTGCTGTGGCTTGGCCCCAGCTGGGGGATTTGCCCTTCTCAAACCGAATTTAGGCAGCAGTGCCAGGGTGGGGTGGTGTCAGTCAGGAACCTCACTGTCCCTTCTCCAGCAGGACGTGCTGGGCTGGCTCCTGTGCAGGAAAAGCTCCAGGGAAGTGAAGAGCTCGGCAGTTTTAAAGGACCTGAGGGTGTTAATCCTCCCAGAGCAGCTCTCGGGCCTTGGCAGCACCAGAGTCAGGATTAAAGCTGTGCTCAGCATCCTCCTCCCACAGTGACAGCACCCCAAGCCCACCTGAGCTCGGGGATCAGCCTCTGGCTCTGTGTGAGGGATAAAAAAGGGCTTTTTGAGCAAGTGCTGGCCTTTCTCTCTGACATCTGACCAGTTGTGGCTTTGCCTTCCAGAGGAGAAGTTCAATCCCTCCCTCTGGCTTCCTGTGCACCTGGAATTGCTGATCCCATTTCTGCAGCCAGGAGCTAATTCTGTAGTAACAGGCTTTTAAATATGTAAATCTATTTTCAAAGCAAAATAACCCCCCCAAATGTTCATTTATCTCTCAGAAGGAATAAAAGGTCTCTGTCCTAATATTTTATGCAAATCTTGCTTTTGCTCTTGTACTTGGGTATGAATAAATATCACTGCTTCAAAGGAGGAAAAAAAGCTTCATCAAAAGAAAAAAAACTTTATTTCTATTGCATAAATAATGGTAAAATTAAAATTTTTTTATACAGATTATATATTTACAGTAGAGTTTGGTTAGAGGGAACATCTGATACATATGGCATTCAGTTTTCCTTTATACACTCCTTTATACACTCAGGTAACTTGCAATAACATAGGATTTATTTCAGTTGCATGCCCAGTTAATTTATATTAATATTTACAGTATTTTGTACAAAGGTTTTTTGTTTGATTTTTTTTTTTTTACTATTATGCTGCTGACTTTGTGAATTTTTGTCTTTAATTAAAAAGCCATGTCTTTTATTAACGAGCCAAAAAAAAAACCCAGTGAGTTTACAAATGAACAGGAAATGGCTGGAAAACATTAGATGGTGACAAAAGGGAGACACAGGGATTAGCAGAGAACTTCCTAGAGAAGAATCAGGAGGTGCTGAGTCCTTAGCCCCTGCTGTGGATTAAATGGCAACAGGCTGGGGCCTGGGCTTGTTCTACCTGAAGCCAATTAACTCTAATGAGTTATTTCTAATTGACCTCGGGCCCCACCTGTGCCCTGCTCGCCCTCCCCAGCCCGGATGAATCTGAGGGAGCAGGAGCTGCTCAGGGATGTGAGCCCATCCTTGGGGTGCTGCAGTGGAGCAGAGGTAGGAATTTGGGGATTGGCGTTGACAGCACCACCTGCACCCTTTGGACTTGTCCCCAGGAGGGACAGGATGTGCCCAGGGGCTGGTGGCACCAGGCAGGGGCTCCTGGAGCCACCTCAGAGCTTGCCAAGGTCTCCTGGGTGGCTGATGGAGACACAGGAGCAGCTGGGAAAGGAAAGCTGGACCATGGATCTCACCTAGAGTGGGGCAGATCCAGCTGCTGCTTTGGGATGCTGGCACAGACAGGCCAGGAACAGCTGGGGAAATAACGGGGTGGGAAATTACAATTTCATTTGGCAATGGTTTTCAAGGCTACAAAATGTTTTGGTCTGTCTTGACAGAAAATTTAAAAAAACCCTGCGGTACTTTCATCATCAAATTGTCGAGTATTGAGCTCTAGATCTAGATGATTTCTTTTTTCTCCTTTCTCCCTCTTCTGTGGCTGCAATTATTTCATAGTGAAGATGCCAAATTACAGCAGTTTTCCAGCAGAAAGGTGTAAGTGGAGCACACTTCCAATTAAAATGGTGTTAGATTTTCTACCTGCCTTGCTCTTGGTGAAGATTTTGCACTTTCTAGAGCTGACTAAAATGTCCTTCTTGAACTGGAGAAATGCAGACCCCATCCTGAGAACAGCCAACAACACGCAGAGATGGAAATGTTGTGAAACTTTTCTTTTCCTGCATTAAATTCCTGGGAAAGGAACAGGTTTTAAGTGCTGCCAGGGAAATGTAATTGTACTGTCAGAGCAAAGGAGGGTAAAATAATAGATTGAAACCCAGCAAGTTCTGTACATCTTCATCAGTGGAATGGAAGCGTGATTCAGAGCCAAGAAAAAAAGACACTTCATCAGATTCTCATTTTAGAAGAGTTGGTTTTTCTTCTTTCAAACGCTCATCCATAAAGCAGGAACTAAATCATGGATTACAGGGGTGGGTAAAATAAGGGACTTCATTCTTAGGGATTCTAATGGAATTCCTCCCACTGCTTCTCCCCTCGCTGATCCAGGGCTGACAGGGGCTGTGCTCCTGTCACCTCGGGGTGGTGACAGCCCTGGCAGCTCCCAGCACGTGCAGGGAATGAGTTTTCCATGGGAAAAGCTGAGAATCCCCCCTGGGTTTCAGGGCCCTCGCTGAGAATGGAGCCCCTCCCTGGAGCTGTCTCCCTCTCCTGCAACAGGCAGGAGGATGCAGAGTGGGATTTGGGGACAAAAATATTCCTATGGTTCAATGGAAGAAAGGACCAGTGGGTACTCAGCTCATCCAAACAGGTTTAAGCCACCCAGAGTGGCAGCTTTGGGAGTGTTTTCTACCTCAGCTTGCTTTGCTTGCTTCCTACCCTAGTTCTGGATTTAAAACCCCTCTTTTTTTGGTCCAGCTTAAAGAGTATCCAAGATGCTGGAATTAAAGCAGCCAACATCCAGCCCTCCCAGTGCACGTGTCCAGCAGGTGAAACCTCTGGATAACCAGGATGGAATCTCTCAAATGAACTGGATTACACCCAGATATTCAGCTTAGGCTCACGGGGGAGCAGGGACAGGAGCTGGGGATCCTCCTCCCTCCCACCCTCCTGCTCACCCTGGACCTGGGGTCTGTGATCACTGTCCCAGGTGCTGACAGTGACTGGGGGATAGGGGGGTGCCCATCGAGCAGGAAGGATTATTCTGTGAACTCTCTTTAATTCTCTATCATCTCCCACAGCGTGAGGATCACGGTCCTAACAAAGCCAAGCTTTCCTAATTTAAACCTTTCAGTTATGTTGCCATTGCTTCTGATCAGAAATTCCTCCTCAGTGGTGCACTCGTGGGTGGCCCTGGAGGTGACACACCTGGAGGAGCCTAACCCCTGGCTGTGAGCAGGGTCTGGCTCTCCAGGGGAACCAGCACCACCATCACGGAATATCCTGAGCTGGAAAGGAGCCACAAGGACCTGTGTCCAGCTCCTGGCTGTGCACAGGACAAAGGCACTGCCCCTGTCCTGCCTGGACACTCCCCAGCTGCGCTTTCCTCACGGCTGCCCCGAGGGAATGGCTTTGGCTCTGACAAACTGGAATGACAAGAGTGATTCCTGTCACTCTGACAGGTGAGCAGTGTTCCTTCCTTAGCAGCTTTTGCTGGAATTCACCTCCCCACGGCCTCCACGCTATCTCAGCATTGCTGAGGCTGCTGGTGCTTCTGCTGGCTCCTCCAGGAGCAGGGAATCCAAGCACTGCTAAAGCTCAGTGGTGATCAGGGCTGCAGCCTTGCAGGAGCAGGAACACAAATCCTTCCCAGCAGAGCTCGAGCCCCACCTGGAGAACCTTCCCAAAGTGACCTCAGCAAGCCCAGGACAGAAAGTGCTCAGGTTGAGTGGATCTCAGTCCCTCCTGAATGGAACCAAAGCCTCTCTCGGGCTGAAATCACCACGTTCCTCTCGAAGCCTTCCCTGCACGTCAATCCCCTTAATTGCACACGGTTTTTTGTGGCCAAGCCAACAGAGCTGCTCACGAATTCCTAATAATTTCCTAATCCATGAAAAGCCCCTGTCCCACTGCTGGGAGCTGTTTGCCCATCCCTGGAAGTCTGGGATGGCGTGTGCTCTGTCACGGTGGCACCCATGTCACGAACAGCCAGGGTTGCCATGGCAATCTCCTGTTCCTCCAGAACTGCAGGGCTGAAAAGACACTTCAATCCTCCTGGAACTGGCAAGAGCAGAAGTTTAGAGCTTTTTCTGACAGCTCTGCTGCAGTCTGGGTATTTTTTAAAGTATGTTAATTAGCACTTAAATAGGGTTTTTTTCCTTAAAGTATGGGATGTGGGGTTTTTATTTTTATGTCTTTGATTCTTCTGCTTTCTCCCCCCTCAGCTTTTGCCATCAGGTTCCAATCAGAATTTTACTGCTCTATTTTTACCTCCTGTCTGTAAAAGCAGCAAAAAGCCCTATTTTTCCCCTCTTGTGTCGAAGAGAAAAAAAAAAAAGAGATAAATGGTTATTACATAAATGGAGCCAGGGAGGGAGGTAGGAGACATCCAATGCTGCTGGATGGGAAGGTTGTGGGGAAGGAAAGGATGGAACAACTTGGCCTCATCCATCCTGCATTGCCAGAAGTCACTGACTAAAGATGCCTGGAGATGAAGGAAGGAAAAGGAGACCTCTGGCAAGACACGACCCTGATTCGTGATGGAAAAGTGAGGTTCCCTACAGAAAAATCACACCCCAGAGCCCCCAAAATCCTGTACCCAGTAAAATCAGTGGGGAGTTGTGCAATGAACTCTACTGACACCAGGCTATGGCTTTTACCAATATATTCATTATAGGTTTGGTTTTACAAATGGAGCTGCAAGGGGAAGGGTTGGGCTGGAGAATGGCTCTATTTACAAGGGTTTATGGAGCATGCAGAACGGAACTCTGGAACCTTCCAGAAAGCTTCAGGGAATGCAGACAATCATTGTCCATGAGGTGCCTCTGGGCCTGCAGTCTGCTGGGGGTTTGTGGGTGAGGAAATGTGGGGAAATGCCTGCTTTGGGGTTGTGGGTTTGGGCTCAGTGCAGGCACAACTCTTCCCTGTCCTCCCCCCATCCCTCCCCTCCATCTGCCCATGCTCACTCCAGCATAATCCCAGGGACAAAATGAGTATTCCTCTGTGGCAAGGAACGTTCAGACTTTTTTTCCCACAGCTGCCACCTTTCCACAGACCCCTGAGACCTAAAAATGGGGATGAGTTTCCTTAAAATTGTCTCCAAGCTCATTATCTGTAATGCCCAGCACAGGAAACGTGTCTGGGCTCCCCAGCACCGAGAATCCCACACCAGAATATCCCACAGATATTCTGCTGCTGCCCTGGAGAAAATGGAAATATCTCCATCTTCTGGGAGACAAAATCTTTTTTTTTTTATGGAAAAAAATGCAGTTCACCTCTGTTGGTCACAGTAGAACAGAAATGCAGGAGTTGTGTGTTTGGGAAAGGCAGAACAAACCAACTCAGCTGCTGAGGAAAAGGTGTTGTCTTTGGGGTGGAGGGGACACCAGGAAAATGGCAGGACAAGGTGGAGGTGGGAGGCTGAGACACCTAAAAGTGACTTGAGTTTAAAGGCGTGGTGGGAGACAGGACAAAGAGCAGCAGACTTTTAAATAAGGCTGCCAAAAATACAGGTAAATGTTGTCACTCAGGTAGAAAAGCAAGAGCTGGGATGGGTGTTGGGGATGGATCCAGTGGAAGCCAGTGTGGGACTGTGCAACCCCCAGGGGAGCCACCCTGCCCTCTGTGGCACAGGGAACAGTCACCTCCACTTCCAGGAGCGACATCTCAGGGCTCCTGGGTGTGCCTGGAGCTCTCCCAGCACAGCCACCCCACTCCAACACCCGAGTGCCTCCATGGAACTCCTTGGAGCGCTCCACGATCACCAGCTGGGAGACCCCTCCCACGAGGGCAGGAGATCACCTCTGTCCTGGTGTGGCACCCAGGGGCACAGTTCATCCAAAGGGAAATGCACGGATTTGTATCAAGTTTTAAAGGAAAAACACATTCCCAAGCAATCCCGGCTCCTTGCACTTCCCGTGTGGTGTCCCTGCTCTGCATCATTCCATCTTCTCCTTGCTGCTCCTTAAGAGGTATTCCAGGAAAAGCACCCAGCGCTCCCCGACCTGGAAGTCTGACACACTTCAAACACACGGGAGTGGGCTCAGGTCTGGTTCCTTCTCCTGCTGCGCTCGGCTTTTCCCCCTTTGGAGCCTGCCCATGGGATGGGGGTGGTGGGATGGATCCTGGGAGGGAACGGAGAACTTGTCTGGTCAAATCCACACTTTACCATGCGGGTGAAAATAAAACCTCCCCCACAGGATGATGTCTGCCATGGAGGTTTCACTGCAGATCATGAGCAGGCCACATGAAATGGAATCAATTAAATTGTGCAAGCAAGGAGAGGGGAGGAATGCTCGAGAAGAGCTTCCCTCAGGATTTTCACCTGGGAAAAAATTCTTGAAGACCAATGAAGAAGAAGGGGAAAACTGCTGGAGAGGAAATGTTGAATATGCAGAAAGGCCTGAGGAGAGGGAAGTTTAGCTGGCGCTGGTGGTGGCAGAGTCCCTTGGAAGACTTTGCACAAGTTCAGCAATGCCCAGGTGGTGCTCCTCAAGCCCTGATTCACAGTCAGAAAAAAATGGCCAACAGACTCCTGCTACCCCCGCAGTCTCATGTCAAAGGTGGAGTTGATGAAGCAAAAAATAGACATTTTGTATGGTGCTGGCAAATTCTCCCCCTTTTTCATCAGAAAATACTGTACAAGGATGCTCTAGCTCCCCTCTAATGCCGTAAACTCCATGGCATGGTCATAAGGGAAAAGGAAAGTGAAGCTGGAACACGTGGAACAAAAGGAACTCGCTTGTGGCAATGCTACGATCGACTTCCTGCGAGCGTGGGCCCGGCGGGAGCTCCGTGGGACAGTCAGTGGGCCCTGGGGAAAGGACGAGTCCCGAGGCTGGGCCTCCTTCAAAGCGCAGAGCGCCGGAGCCCGGCCTCCTCCGCGCTGCCATTGCTGTTTCGAAGCAATAATACGGGACTCCTGGATATGGGATTATTGCATTAGGAAACAAAACCTTTAAAGCATTAGAACAGCCCTTTGATGTCCCTGCCAAAAGGATGTGGTTGGTTCACAGGACACGCTGCTGGCTCAGGCTCCTGCCGCAGGCGCCGGCTGTGCCCGCGTGTCGGTGCCGTGGGATCGGGGCGGGAGCTCTCCCGGGTGCGCATGCATGGCTGCCATCCCGTGCCAGGACCACTCCAGCCGTGCCAGCACTACTCCATGCCGCTGCGCAGGATCTGGTTGGCCGCGATCAGCATCACGCTGATGATGAAGGCCATGGCGAAGGCGCAGATGAGGCTCTTGCGCACGCACGTCTGGCGGTTCTGCTTCTGGGCGTGCACTGCAGGGACAAGAGGGGCGGTCAGACGGGGCACGGGCTCTGTTCCCTCTGTTCCCTCCTGCGGCAGCTCAGGAATGCTCCTGGGCTCTCTTTAGAACCCTCCTGTGCTCACTGTCACCACTCCCTGCTGGGACATTCCCAACCCACCCAACCTTCCAGGACTCCCAAACCAGCCCATCCCAGTCCCTCCTAACCCTTCCCTCCCCTCCCTCATCATGGCTTTTAATCCCTTTACATGTTCACAGGGATATTTGGGATTAGCTTTGTATTTCCTTTAAGCTCTTTGTGAAGATGGAATCATAGAAAGGTTGGGTTGGGTTGGGTTGGAAGTGACCTGGGGCACTTCCAGGGATCCAGGGGCAGCCAGCACCTGTGCCAGGGCCTCCTCACAGGGAACATTTTTTTATCCTCTCTGAACTAAACTTCCCCTCTTTCAGTTTGAACCAAGCTGTCTCTAAAGTTCTTTAACAACAATTATTGACCTTGTGTGAATTCCTCCAACTCATCCAGGTCAACTGGGAATGAGTGGAAAATCAAGAAGTGCTCCCTGATGACACTCAGACCCCCACTGTGACAATTCCCAGGAATATCCATGGTACGTGCGTCACTTTTCCAAACTTTAAGTTTTCTGTGCTTGACCAAAATCAGATTTATTAAGAACCTTTCCAAGTGAATGCTTGCGGAATAATTGACAAAAGAGGTGAGAGCAGCAACTAAAAAGCAGATAGAGTTGGGATTTTTAGCACTTGTTTTCTTTAATTTTACTTTTTGCTAAGCTTGTCAGTGGGAATTTGTGCTGTGACTTAATAAAGCCAGTTCATGGCTCTGTCTTGGTCTCCCTCTCCTCCTGTCCCTGTTCCCTGGCAGCAGAGCCTGATCCCCCGGCTGTCCCCTCCTGCCAGGGACTTGTGCAGAGCCAGAATTTCCCCCTGAGCCCCCTTTTCTCCAGGCTCCCTCAGTGGCACAGAGCACTGCCCCCAGAACTCCTGCAGCAGGAGCTGGGGTTAATGGGGCCAGGCTGTTTCCAGGTCACCATGCCCAGGGTGGCTTTGGGATGTGCTCCCAGCACTGGCAGCTTTCTCCCCTGCAGGAGAGCAGTTCCTCACAAGGACAGCAGCAGTGTATTTATTTATAGTGGCCGTGTCCCAGCCCTGCCACAGGTGAGTGATGGTGGCTCGCTCTGGCTGCCTGCAGTTATTTTGGGTTTTACAGCTCCGTTTGTCATTCCCAAGCCCAGCTGGGCGGGCTGGGGGGGCAGGGAGGAGCTGCTGGCTGCATCCCGTGGGTTTGAGGGTCACAGCTGAGGGTGGAAGCCCCCTGGCAGGCAGCAGCAGCCCTGTAGCCACTGGCACTGCTGTGCCACAGCTCTGTGTCCTGAGTGCTGGACCAAGGGAACTGCCAGGAGAAGGCTGCTGGACTGTAAATCTTTGGGAGGACAGTGCTGCTGCAAACTGTCCTTTCCCTGTGTCCCATGAAATCACACAGCATTCACTGTCCTACCCTGAGCCCTGATAAAAACAGAGATAAAGATGAGGACAGAGCTGTGCCTCTGCCCTGGGCGTGTCCTTCCCCTGGATGTGACATCCTGCAAATGACTTCAATGTTCAGAGAGAGCTGAGGAAACCCTGGGCTTGGCCCTGACTGCAATACAGACATTTGAATTGGGATAAACTCTGAGGTGAGAGGTACAAGGTCCGTCATCCACATTGATACTGAAGATTTCATCGTCATAAAGACTTCAGTATCACATAATGGCATAATTGTATGACAGAAATCTCTTCAGGACCTGAGCCAGCTCACCTGTAGAGAAGGGGGATGTCTCTGCCCACAGGAGGAGAAAGGTTTGGGGCTGGGATCTAAGAACACACCCAGGGGTGACACTGAGTGGAGATCCCAATTTCACCAAGGTGCTCCTGTCTCCCCTAGGAGATCCCCAAATCTCAGTGAGAACCACTGGGGCTCATCTTGGCTTCATTCCTCCCCAGAATTAAAGGCCCTTCAGTGGGATGGATGATACATTAAATATAGATGGGAGCTGAAAGAAATATTTGAATTGCTATTTGAGGAGTTGAACTAAGAAAAAGGAAGTTCTTTTAGGGTGCAATTCACCTCATCCCAAGGTAACACCTAAATTAAACTCAAGGAATTCTCCCCAAAAGGCATCTCCTTCAGTGCACTAATTGGAAGTGAGTGACCCCCAGGGAGACCCTCCAGGACAGCTTAGAGCTGTCCCTTAGTGCCACATTCCATGCCATGTTATTCCTGCTACTGGGTCCTGTAGGGATCCTGGTGGTTGAGGACTGGGAGCTCTGAAGGCACTGGGGGGTCATTCCTGGCAGCCTGGAGAGCTGCAGGGACACAGCCCATTCTTTCCTGGCAGAAATGCTCCTGTCAGAGCTGTCAGACGCCAGAACTGTCCCCTGCCACTGGCACCCGGAGCAAAACTTTGTCCCATTGCTGACAGTTCGGCTGATCTTTATTCCCTGCTGGATTTGTGTGTGTTCCCAACATTTTAAAAAGATGTTTTGCTTCTAGGTTCTGCCTGGCACCAGCAATGCCAAAACATCCCACGAGAAAAGCTGTTCCTGCTGCACTTTTGGAAACTGGAGCTTCCAAAATGAGATGCTGAGGATCTGGGACTCGGTTTTTTTCTGGGATGGTTCAGCCAAGCTCCCAAAACCCTGCAGCAGTGACAGCTGGTTCCTGTCCCCAGGGATCAGCAGGTCAGTGGGCACCAACAGCTCCAGGCAAGGAAGAAGCAGCTCTCCCTCCCTGCTGCTCTCCAGGAGGAACACAAAAATTGTTGCTTGGTGTGATTCAGAGAGTGTTGCTGCTGCCTCCTCCTGCAGGTTTTTTAAAATTCAGCTGGGCTCCTCTAGCTCCTCTGCAGTGTTTAACAGAGGTGAGGGTGAGGATGGAGCTGCTGCATCCCATTCATTAGCCAGGCCAAGGACTGGTCTATCTTCATCCTCTGCCTTGTGCTTCTGCCTGCTGCCTTTTCAGAGATGTCGGGGAAATTCAGCCTGGCTTAGACACTCACCCTTGTCCCGGATCACAGAGAGTTTTACAGACACAGGAAGAGGAGAACTGAACAGAAACCCAGGGACTTTCCCTCTCACCTTCAAACTCCGTTTGGCAGTTCCCAGAGTTCTCATTCAAGCTCTCCTCCTCGTTGATGATGATGTTCTCGATGTCCTTCATGGTGAGGTGGTCGCGGAAGGCGTGGTACAGGATATGCTTCAGCTCCTCCAGCGTTATCCTCTGCATGTCAAACTGTGGGAGAGAGCCCAGTTACACCCAGCTGTGAGGGCAATGCCACAGTCCCCAACTTGTGTTTTATCAGCCTCATTCCAACAGCTCAGTGTGGGTTTTGCTCTTTGGGGTTGGTTTCACTCTAACAGTGAGTGCTGTAAATGGCTCTTGGCCCTGTCAGCTCCTGTTTCGTGCTGGTCACAGGCTGGAGACCACGCAGGACAGGACAAGGGGGGATGGCTCCCCACTGCCAGAGGTTAGATGGGATTTTGGGCAGGAATTGCTCTCTGGGAGGGTGGTGAGCCCTGGCACAGGTGCCCAGAGCAGCTGTGGCACCCCTGGATCCCTGGCAGTGCCCAAGGCCAGGCTGGATGGGGCTGAGAGCACCTGGGACAGTGGGAGATGTCCCTGACGTGGCAGGGGTGGCACTGGATGGGCTTTGAGGTTGCTCCCACCCCAAGCCTTTCTGTGATTCTGATTCCCTGGAGGCAGAAAAACCAAACCCACAAACTACAGCAGACCCCAGACTGGTACTGGCCTTGGGAAATTGTCCGTGAGCCAGGAACTGGAAAAGAATTCCAGCAGAGGTTGAACATCAGCCCCAGTGGGGTGGAGTGGGGTCACCACATGCTGAGGGGCTGCTCCTGCAGGCAGGAGGTGGCCACAGGGATGGGATTATGGGTTTGCTGGATGGGTGGAACCAGGAAGGGGCTCAATTTCAGGCTGGAGATTCCTGGGATGATGACTCCAAAGGAATGCAGGATGGGGTGTTGGGTGAGAAATCCTTGGATTTACCCCCATGCAATCAGCACTGCAGAAAGCTGCCCAGGAGGGCTGGGAACCCCTCACTGCCCCTTGCAAACCTCCAACCACAGCCCCAGCACTGCTGCAAGGCAACCAGAGGAATTATCCCAAATTTCCACACCTTCAGTTGCCAGGAGAAACGCTTTTTGTCATGGAACAGGATGTGAAGAGCACAGCTGCTCCCTTTTCAACAATAAAGACAGCAGAGCAGGGCTGGTGAGATTTGTTCATGCACAACAAAGCAGGATGGAAATTGGTGATTAAATCCCAGGGGGATTTGCAGCCCAGCTTTGAACTGGGCACCAAGGAGCCACTGGTGACAATGAGCGCTCACTATTTTTATCTGAATCCCTGAGGAACAAGGACAGCAGAAACACCAAACCCACCATCCCTGCTGCTCACAGAAATGGTTTTCATCTGGACTGAGCCGGGAACTTGGTTTCTGGTCCCTGCTGCCCACCTCCCTGCACATTTCCTGCAGCAGGGCTGGGATCTGTGCAGGAAATAAGTGAATTGGAGGAATTGGTGTTTCTGTGTGTGCTGGATAAAACCAGATGGAAGTGTGCAAACCTGCCTGCACACACAGGGATATATGGGAACATTGAAACAAAGTGTGCTTAGGCTGCTTCATTAACCCCTTGGAAGAGGAATTATTCTGTACCTCTGCAATGAGCAGTGATCAGGGAAGAAAACCTCAGGCTGAGCAGCTCAGGAGTGATGAGAATCCCAGGATGGGTTGGGTTGGAAAGACCTTAAAGCCCATCCAGTGCCACCCCTGCCATGGCAGGGACACCTCCCACTGTCCCAGCCTGGCCTTGGGCACTGCCAGGGATCCAGGGGCAGCCCCAGCTGCTCTGGGCACCTGTGCCAGGGCCTGCCCACCCTGCCAGGGAACAATTCCTGCCCAAAATCCCATCCAGCCCTGCCCTCTGGCACTGGGAGCCATTCCCTGTGTCTTGGCACTCCAGTTCCTGATGCAGGGTCCCTCTGTGCCTTCCCCGTGTCCCCTGCAGACCCTGGGAGGTGCTGGAAGGTCTCTGCACAGCCTCCTCCTCCCCAGGCTGCACAGCCCCAGCTCTCTCAGCCTCTCAGTCTTTGCTCCTCTCCCTCTCTCCCAGCTCTGCAACCAAAAAGCTTTTGCAGAGTCTTCTGTCCTCCTGCTTCTGCTCCAGGCTGGAGCACAAACACAACTGTGGGGATCAGCTCATCCTCAAATTGTGCCAGCAGTAATGACTTGAGGGGTTTGGGGTTTTCCTGTACCAGATATAATCTGTCTGGAGGGAAGGAATTGTTCTCTTGACAAATGCTCAGCTGCTTCTGCATCTCAAATGTTATGCTAATCGAGAGAGAAATTATCTTTTTTATTGTTTTGTTGTCATTTGTAATCTTTTAGGAAGTGGAACAACCTCAGATGGGATTCAAAATCACCCTCATTGGCTCATAGGAGTTGGACTCGATCTTTGGGGGTCCCTTCCAACTCAAAACATTCTGTCAATCTGTGAATTTATGCAGTGAATTTTGGTCTCTCGGCAGGAGCGTGGTCCTTGCTCCTGTTTTACTCCATGCAGGACATCCATCGTCCCTGAGCTCTGTGTCAGCCTGGCAGAGTGTCCAGGATGGCTCCAGCTCGGGGCAGGCAGGGACAAGCTCTGCTTGGGCTCCCAAGTAATTCCAATTATCCCTGCTCTCCAAGCCGGCAATCTCCCTGATTCACTTTTCAATTACTCTGGGTTTTATTGTGGTAATGACAGAAACCCGGGAGCAACTCTTAACTTTTATTGACTCCAAGGGGAGGAAAATGGGGACTGTGGCAAGCTGGAAACTTTCTATAGGATTTATAATTAGGGGAAATCAATGGAGCAGCTTGTGAGCCTTGGAATAATTCGCTGTGAGCAGTGAAACACAAACTGTGCCGAGGTGCTGCTGGGAGTGGGAGCTATGGAGACCACCAGGAACTGGGCAGTGCAGCTCCTGAGGGACTCCTGAAGTTGGACCATGTTGTCCCATGAGATATCTGGAAAGGAAAGAGGATCTGATCCAATGCAGCCTGTAGTTTCCTTCTTGACTTAAGATTCCTGCAGGGAATGAATCCCTTCCTCAGCTCCTTGAGTCTCCCTCACTGAAATTTCCCAAATTTGTGTCTGCCTTGCCTGCAGAGCCCCATTCCCAGGTAGTGCCCAACCTGGCCCAGGCTCTTCTGCTCTGAGCAGGAGCAGCCCAACGGGAAGGGCTTGTTCCTTGAGAGAGTTAAATGCTGGAATAGCACTTCTGATCATTTCCTATCAGCTCAGCTTTAAAACAAAAGAGTGATCCCAGGGTGGCCTTGCTGCCCTGCAGGGGGATGAGGCCAGGGACACACCTGGGACAGGGGCTGGAACCCCCAGGAGCCAGAGGCAGGAATCCCCAGGGACACACTCGGCTCTGGGGATGGGAAGTGCTGGGGCTGGGCTGCAAAGAAACCATTTCCATCCCAGAACAAACCTGGAGATGAAATTCCCTGTGCTGGTCTCAGCCCCTGGTGAGGCTGGTCCCAGCCCTTACTAGACCCAGACTAATTTTGGGGCAATGATTTAAGCAGGGGAGCTGGTCTTTGCCTGTGCCTCTCCACTTCCCAGCTGGGTTCTAATGGTTCTTAAACTGGGCTAAGAGGAATAGGCCCCCTGACAGGCACCACCTCCACAGCAAACACAGCAGGAATGTTAATCCAGGCCCCATTCAATTAACTTGAAATAGTTTAGTAAACCACGGAGAAGTGGTGGTTTGGTGTTTTCCTTTAATTAGAGAATGCTCTGTGGCTGCAGCACAAATTGACAGGCCCCAGCAGTTTCTGTGCTGTGGGTTTAGGCCTCTCCCCAGGCCGGTGCTAATCAAAGGGAATCCCTAATGAGGGCAGCACCTTCCTGCCCTTCCATGTCGGCCTGGGGGAGCCTCTGGCAAACTAAAAACATCTCATGGGGGCTAAAAGTGGGAATTCCCATTTGGCACCGACCATCCTCCCCCCAGATCTCCTGGATTCCTGCAGGATCTGAGGCGAGGCTGCCCTGAGGGTGCTGTGTGTGTCCCCCATGGGCAGGGATTCACCCCGAGCTGCTCCCCCTGGCTCAGGGAGGGCTCAGCAAAGGGATCTGGGGCAGAGCACTGCCAGGGCTGGGCCAAAACTCCAAATATTCCAAGGGGAAAGAATCCTTCTGTCTGTGCCCCACGAAACGCTCCTCCATCAGGGGAGAGCAGGGGCCTGCGCCCCAGGGGGACCCTCAGGGCACCTCTGCTGGGTCTGGGAATGCTGGAGTTCTGCTGGGTCTGGGAATGCTGGAATTCTGTTATGTCTGGGAATGCTGGAATCCTGCATGGGTCTGGGAATGCTGGAGTTCTGTTATGTCTGGGAATGCTGGAATTCTGCTGGGTCTGGGAATGCTGGAGTTCTGTTATGTCTGGGAATGCTGGAGTTCTGTTATGTCTGGGAATGCTGGAATTCTGCTGGGTCTGGGAATGCTGGAGTTCTGCTGGGTCTGGGAATGCTGGAGTTCTGCTGGGTCTGAGAGTGCTGGAATTCTGTTATGTCTGGGAATGCTGGAATCCTGCATGGGTCTGGGAATGCTGGAGTTCTGCTGGGTCTGGGAATGCTGGAGTTCTGCTGGGTCTGGGAATGCTGGAGTTCTGCTGGGTCTGGGAATGCTGGAATCCTGCTGGGTCTGGGAATGCTGGAATCCTGCTGGGTCTGGGAATGCTGGAATTCTGCTGGGTCTGGGAATGCTGGAGTTCTGCTGGGTCTGGGAATGCTGGAATTCTGCTGGGTCTGGGAATGCTGGAGTTCTGCTGGGTCTGGGAATGCTGGAGTTCTGCTGGGTCTGGGAATGCTGGAGTTCTGTTATGTCTGGGAATGCTGGAGTTCTGCTGGGTCTGGGAATGCTGGAATTCCCAATACAGGCAGCAGCAAGGCCTGACCTCTGCTGGGTGCCAGGTGAGACTTGGGCCCAGCTGCAAGGACAGCAGCCTGTGGCAGCAATGATAAACCTGATAAACCTGATAAACCTGATAATCCTGATAAACCTGATAAACACAGGGGGATTGTGGAGTGAGGGGAAGCCAAGGCAATAATAACCTCCCCTGTCTGTTTCACCAAGCAGATTGAGGCCGACCCTCGGCCTTTTCCCCATTTTTCTCGGGCTGCTGCAGATCCCTGCCTGGAGAAATGATCTTTAATCTGCTCCTGAATGGGATGAGGCAGCAGAAACCTGAGTGAGGTGAATTAATGGGCCCTGCTGCTGCTGTCTCCTGAAAACCCTCTGCCAAAGGAAACCAATTTTTTTTCTTAACAGTACAAACATTTTGAGAATGCTGGGAGAAGTGGATTAGAAGGTGAGACTTGTTCCTGAACTGCATAAAGGACATAATAATTAATAAATGCTTTGTAAGGCAGACGCAGAGCTGCTGTGGGGGACTTGAGGCATCCTTGGCACTGCTGACAGTGGTTAACAAAAAATAATAACAATGAGGCAGAAAAGAGAGCTTCTAATCCTGCTGTGCAGCACCAGCCAGAGCCATGATAGAATCCAGAATTGGTTGGGTTGGGAGGGAACTCAAAGTTCATCCCTGCCATGGGACACCTTCCACGATTGCAGGTCGCTCCAAGCCCCATCCAGCCTGGCCTTGGGCACTGCCAGGGATCCAGGAGCAGCCCCAGCTGCTCTGGGCACCTGTGCCAGGGCCTGCCCACCCTCTAAAGCAAAAGGGCAAAGAGAAAAAACCCAAAGTCTTTCTTCTCTACTTCCATCAGCAAGTGATGTTCAGCCACTTCCCAGGAAGGACTCCAGCCCCTGGACTGGTTTCCCCAAAGGCAAACATTGTAAATAATGAATTCCCCCCTTCCTCCCCCTTTTCTTAGCATTTATATCTGAGCTGACATCACATGCTCTGGCATATCCCAGGACCTCAGGACTGGCACCTTCTCATTTGCAAGACATGAAATATTGAAAAGACTTTTTTTTTTTTCACAGTGAGAAATTCACCTAAAGCAGGAGAAATTCATCTGTGCAGGAAAAAGTCATGATTGGTCAAAGTGGCACTTCCTAAGGAGAAGGAAGAAATAACAAGTTCGAAATGCCAGGCATTCCTAATGGGAGCTGACAGAGAGGAGATGGAAGTGCCACCACCAGAGTGTCCCAGTGGGCCCTGCCCAGTGCCCCAGCCCCAGCAGCTGCTCAGCCAAGGCACACCAACACCGCAGTTTGGGGGTATTTTTCCAACTTCCCCCCAAGCTGTAGAACCTGGGGTTTCCCCAAAGCCCACCCCATCAGCCTCTCAAAGCCCCTGGCTCCCATGATCACACTGAGGGGTGACAGTGAGCTCCTGTGGTGCCTGTCATGGATCTCTCCTGACACGGCAAGAGCCCTGAGGGAAGTGAGTGAATCTCAAATTCAGCTGGAGACACAAACACAGTGCAAAAATCCCCCCCAGCTGCAGCAGTTCAGCAATTCCAGAGCAGAGGATGTGAAAAATTGATGCTGGTGCACCAAGGCTCAGAGGATGGGAAGGAAGGACAGAAATGATTTGAATATTTTGAATTTGTTTCTCTCTGTCACCTTGTGCTGGGATGTAGATTTGCCTTTCCTTACATTTGCATGTTGTAATTATTTTTATGTCACCTTTTGCTCTCCATTTAGCAACTATTGTTTGAAACTAAGATTAATTCAGCTGAAAACCATGACATCAAAACTAAAGCCTGGAGTATCTGCTCAGTTACTCCAGTGCTGAGAGCCCATATTTTTTTTCTTTGCCATGCTACAAACAAGGTGATCACTTCTGAAGTCCCCTCCAGCAATTCACTTGGCATTTGTGAGCTCCTGGCAGCCACCAATAACAGAGAGAGAGGAGAAAATACAGATCGGCTGTCAGTGCTGAAAAATAAACTTCAGCAAAGTGATTTTAATGGCTGACTCAGTCTGCACCAAGGAGGGAGCACTGGCACCTCCACACTGGGATAAATGAGCAGCTTTTCCTGCAGGGGAGCTCAGGAGGCACGGGGAAAGCAGGAGCAGAGCTGGCCCCAGCACAGGTGATCCCACAGCACAGAGCAGGTGAAATGTGGGAAGAGCTGGGAAACGCCTCTTGGGACGAGCAGAGGTGGTGCAGATTGGGAACTCATTTAGGAGCTCAACATGTTTGCTTGGATCCCACTGCATTCCCAGTGGGATCCTCCCAGCACCAGCCTTTCCATCCCATCATCTACACCGTGAATTCAAGAGGTTCCTCAGAACACAGCAGATGGAGCAGGTCCAGTGAATTTTCCTTCCCTGTCCTGTCTGAAGTGCCCAATTATCAGATTTTGCTGTGCTATATCACAATAAATAAATGCCTTTGGATTATCTTTTATCTTTTATTACAGGGTTTGGATTATCTTTTGTCTTGGGGTATCCTTTATGGCAGATCTGACCATGAGTCTCTGGGGAGCTGAATGTAGAATCCCAGAATATCCTGACTGGAAATGACCCCCAGGGATCACCCAGCCCAGCCCCTGGCCCTGCAGACACCCCAACAATCCCACCCTGGGCGTCCTGAGAGCTCCTGCAGCTCGGCAGCCTCAGGCTGGGACCATTCCCTGGGCAGTGCCAGCACCTCTGGGGGAAGAACCTTCCCTGATCTCCAGCCTGAGCCTGCCCTGGCAGCTGGGGACTGTCCCATGGTAGAAGAGTTCAGGCCCATGCAGCCCTGAGCTCCCACCTTGGAACAGCCACATCACGGGAGACAGCTCTGACCTAGGCCTGTGACATCAGGCTGCTAATTGCTCTTCAGTTCTGCATGAATTAGAGAAATATTTAGCTCAGTGACACTTAAGGGCTCTTGTCCCACTAAAATAAACTGAATAAATTGTCACATGGCAGCTCATTTCCCCCACTCCGTGCCTTGTTGAAGGGGGGCTAGAAGAGCCCAGAGACAGCACCTGGGGGCAAATCAAAGCTGGGCTTCCAAGCAGAGCCCAACTCGCTGGGGATGGAGCAGCTCTGCTGGGAGGAGAGGCTGGGACAGCTGGGATTGTTCACCTGGTGAGGAGAAGCTCCAGGGTGAGCTCAGTGTGGCCTTGCTGTGCCTGAAGGATCTGACAGAAAAGATGGGGAGAGACTTTGGCCAAGGAATGGAGGGACAGGAGCCAGGGAATGGCTCCCAGTGCCAGAGGGCAGGGCTGGATGGGATTTTGGGCAGGAATTGTTCCCTGGCAGGGTGGGCAGTGCCTGGCACAGGTGCCCAGAGCAGCTGGGGCTGCCCCTGGATCCCTGGCAGTGCCCAAGGCCAGGCTGGACTTGTCCCAACCTGGGAAGGACAGTGTTCCCTGACCTGGAAACATCTTCAGAGCTTTTTGCAGAGGACAAAGCATCTGCTGAAGCCCAAATGGGATTGTGATCCCTGGGTATTTGGGATCACATCCATCGTGCTGTGTGAGGGGAGGGGTTGAGCTTGCCAAGGATTTATCTTGAACTTTGCTCATTTGTCTGAACAAATGCAAATCTTGCTGCCTTCCTGCTCTGCACAGTGACCCTGTGGGTTGGGGTCAGGCCTGATGGGTCCCCCCAGCTCTCAGGGGTGACACCCCTCAATGCCTGGCTGCAGAAGAGCCCTTTGGAAAGGTCCTGCTCCTTTCCTTGCCTGGGGTCAGGCTCCACCACCAGATCCAGAAAGCCCTTTTCCCTTTTCCTTGGTGGCACATGTCAGTTTTCCTGTGTTCCCTCTCACAAGAAGCTGCCTCTCCCTGCAGGAAATCTGTGCTCCCTGGCCAGCTGTTCCAGCTCATCAGCTCCTGTCTCTTCTGACACTTCTCCTGGAGCGCTTCATCCCAGATTGGAATCCCTCAGGAGAGAGAAATCCACGTCTGCTCAGGGCTTTGAGCTGCTCTTTTCCTGCCCCTTCTCTGTCCTGTTTGGCACAGCCACACCGAGGGGAAGTTGTGCCCTCAGAGTGTCCCCCCCACCTGCTTTGGCATTTCTTGGGCTCCCCCAGTCTTTGCTGCCCTAAGAATCGTTTCACAACAGCCAATTTCACCAGGAGTGGGTAAAGCAAAGCAAGAAGAAAGGAACAGGCTGAAATGCACCGAGAGCTGCTGCTCTTTGGTAACTCAGAATCTCTGAATCCCAGAATGGTTTGGCTTGGAAGGAACCTGAAAACCATCTGGGCAGGGCCACCTTCACTGGAGCAGTTGCTCCAAGGCTGATGTTTCACCGTCTCTGTAACGTGCCCATGTGCTGTGGATTAATTCTGTGTCAGTGCTGCAGCCAGGCTGAAATATCTGCTCTCTACCTGAGTGTGTCAAGTACACCTGGATTTTATCAGGGAGATAAGGTGAGCAGACTCTGTCGGATCTGCCTGGAGCTCAGGCATCAAAACAGGTCCATTTTTCACTGATTTTTTTTTCCCAGTAAAGGGAAATGTGGATTCTTCAGGATTTTGTTTTGGTCTTGTTGGGTTTTTTTTTTACATTCCATTGTGTTTTTTCTTTTTTGGCATCATGGTCAATGGAATAAAATTTACATTTAGGCAACAAAAGTTCACAAGAGACTCTGCCACCTTCTGTATTAAACCCTTTCCTTCCCTCTGCACGCTCTGGTTGGAGAAGTTTGGTGGTTTTGATTCTCCAAGGGAAAAGCTGGAAAGAGCTGCAGGGAATGGAGTCCCTGAGCCCCCAGAACTGCTCTGTGTGTGTGTGCACATCCATCTCCATCAGAACTGATGTAATTAAAAGGAAGGCATTGCAAATACCATTTGGAGCAGTTTGCAGCATCCATGCATAATTTTCAAATTATTTGGGAAGAGAGAAGTCAGAGTTGACAAGGCAATATTATATGCAGTGAGAAGGAATAAAATTTAGTTTTATTATATTTTGTAATATAAGTATATAATATATTGTTTATAACATTTATATTATATATATTTATGTATATTTATATATAGACATTTATATATGTTTATATTTATATTTAAACATATTTTTTATATGTTTATAATGTTTATATATTCTGTCAATTAATAAAGGAATCGATATAAATGAGGTGCTCAGGATCTGGGAGAACAAAGGGGAATCTGCTTCTCTCAGAGTTCAAAGAGCCAAAGCAACACATGCAAGATAAGATGGGAAAAACATCCTGGGAACAGGTGTTACTGTTAGCTGCTCTTCAGAGGTGCTAATGAAAACTCCCTAAAATGAACAGGATCACAGGGAATCCTGAGGATTTGATAAATTTCCGGGATTTGGCTGTGTAAATTTGACATGCCTCCATCAAGGAAATGTTATCACTCTTCCTCAGCCCTGCAAACAGCCCCGGTGAATTTCCCTCAGCTAATTGCTCTTTAATAGTTTGTTGTGCGAGCACTCGCTAATTACAAGTGAGGCAGCTTTGTGAAAACACATCTGAAATATTCCTACAGGTGAGAAATGGGTTTGGGGAAGAAAGGAATTTTTGACAGAGTGTGGTTTGTGAGTCTTGGGTGATCTGAAGTTCTGCTTCAAACACCAGCACTGAGTCAGAGCATTGTTGTCATCAGACATAAAAAATTCATCACGTAAGGACATCCAGGTAGCTCTGGCCTTTCTCTGGGTGCTGCATTTTAAATCAAAAATAACTCTTTATGCTGTTGTTTGTTTCTTAATTCTTGCAGTTTTCCCTCAGACTCCACCATTTGTGCCCAGCACAGGACACAGAGGTTGTGATCCCAGACTGGAGCATTCCCACGGAGATGGGGAACGGGAGGAGCTGCAGGATGGGGCTGGGAGGGTCCAGGGATGTTTGGCACTGCTGAGACCCCTCAAACCATGGGGACAGTCCAGGGCCCCCCAGGGCAATGCAGACCCCGAGGGGCTGGAGCGTGTCCAGGGCAGGGAACGGAGCTGGGAAGGGGCTGGAGAATTCCTGAGGGAGCTGGGAAGGGGCTCAGCCTGGAGAAAAGGAGGCTCAGGGGGAATTTCTGGCTCTGCACAATCCCTGGCAGGAGGGGACAGCCGGGGGGGATTTGGGATCTTATCCCAGGGAACAGGGACAGGAGGAGAGGGAACGGCCTCAGGCTGGGCCAGGGGAGGCTCAGGATGGACAGAGCAGGAATTTCCCCATGGAAAGGGAGCTCAGGCACTGGAAGTGCCCAGGGAGGTTTGGGATCCCATCCCTGGAGGTGGCACTGAGTGCTCTGGGCTGGGGACAGGGTAGGGATGGGGACAGGGGGGGTTCCATGATCCTGGAGGGCTTTTCCAGCCCCAATGATCCTGGGATTCTGTGTGGTCCAAGTGCAGCAGTGCCAGGGCTGGTGCTGAGGTTCCTTAGGAGACACAACAGCAATCCCAGCAAACCCAAAGGGCAGGAAATCCCTCCCACCCTTATAGCACATTCCTGCTGCTAACTTCAGCCTTGGCAGAGGCTTCCAGATCAATGGAATGGGAAAAGTTCCTGGGAAGATGCAGACTTTGCTAACTACAGAACAAAAGGCAAGGCAGAAGGAAGCCCCAGACATCATTAGTCCTGACTGTAACTTATGCAAGAAAAATAAAAAGTGATGGCTTAAATTGGAATTTTCTGTTGCCTCTGCGAGGATCAATTGGAGTTTTTATCCCACATTTAGATACTAATGATGCAATCCATCATTCCAGGGCATTCTGGGGCAATGGTGAGGTTTAGAGTGCCATGAGCAAATTCCTGATGAAGTATTGAATGCTGGAAGAGGAAATATTGAATGCTGGAAGATGAAGGAGGTACAGTGCTGGCTTTCAGAGCACATCAGAGCTCATTTTCTCCACTGCTGGTGCTGGAACTGTGGGGTCTGGACTGCTCAAGTTCAAGATAAGGGCCTATCACAGCTGCTACTTGTTTATCTCTTGGAAAGGAAAAAGAGCATAATGGTCACTTTTAGTATCCCCTAAACCCCATCTCTTTCTTTGGGTTTTCCTCCTGCTGGATGTAATAACCCATGGAAGGACACGTGCTTGGGCAGGTTCAGAGTAGATATCAGTAGAAGAATCCCACCTTCACTGCAGAAGGGAAGCAGGACACCTCGAGTGAATAATTTGCCAAGTTATTTTGGGAAGTTCTGTGCACTTCCAGCACATCCAACTTGTACTGACAGGAAATTTCACACCTTGCAGGAGAAATCCTCTCTTTGGGCTTGCTCTGAAACTGTCTCCTGTTTCACTTCTACCCTCCCCAGCTCCAGTCATCACCTTCCCAAATTCTGACATAGAAAAGATAACCCAGTTATCTTTTTCTCCACCTAAGTTTCTTCTTTTTAGCCACCAAAATTTCCTCTTGAGAAGCACCACCTGGAATTCATGAAGTTTTCCTCCTCAGTAACTTCTCCCATCCCACCACGTCCCTTCCAAGACACGGTGGAGCAGATCTCAATGACATCCAAGAAGTGAACACACACCACAAACTGTTTTTTTCCCTATTCCTTTCTTACCCATTCCCAGTTTTCTGTTTGACTGCTGAGGGCTGAGCTGACATTCCCATGGAGCTGATAAAAATAACTTCAGGATCTCATTCCCGAGGAGAAACTCCCAAAACTCTGTGCTGGCCCTGGGGGGGGAAGGCTGCTTCTCAAGGAGCCCATCTCAGTTTGTAGCTGTTCCACACTGTGGGACATGGGCTGGAACAAGGGCAGTTTTAAGGTCTCTTCCAGCCCAAACCATTCAAGGATTCCATGATTTCATGATTCTGGGATTCCATGATTCTATGATGTAATGATGCCCTGATTCTATGATTTCATTATTCCATAATTCTATGACTTCATTATTCCATGATTCTGTGATTCCAATGCTCTATGATTCTATAATTCCAGAGTTCTATGATTCCATGATTTCATGACTGTGATTTCATGATTCCATGATTTAATGAGCTACATTTTATATTTCTCTTGAATCCAGGAGCTGTTGGGCCAAGTGAGTTTTTACATTTTGGAGAATTGTGCCATTTTCCTGTATTTTAAGGACTGGTGGGAATTACACTGGCAACAACCAGGAAAACCTGACACCACCTGAGATTTTTGTCTCCACCTGAGTTTTTTTATCTCCTTATCCATGGAATTTTGGCTCATTCTGATGGATAACACAGCTCATTGATGTGAGCTCATCCCCTTGTCACACTGTGTTATTTTATACAAACCCCTGAACCACCCCTTTGCTCCCAAAGCCTCAAAGGGATTCCAGGACAATCCCACTTTCCAAATGTGCACTTCAATACTTTGGACTGCGTATCCAATTTCCCATTGGAAATAATAGGGAAAACCAGTTTGTTTATCAAAGTTTTGCTTTGGCAGAGCGTTATCTTCACACCAGCTCCAGTTTCTGCCTCAAATTGAGTGTGGGAGGGCTGAGACTCCCCCAGGTCCCCCAGCAGGCTGGGCACAGCTGCAGCTGAGCTCCAGATGTGCTCCTGCTGAGTCAGACTGCCTGCAAACAGAGGAGAACAAAGAGGGCGGGATTGGGAAGGGATTTTTTTTGTTGGGTGTTATGAAAGTGGAAAATGGATATTATGGATAGAAAAGGCAAACATAAAATCATGGAATCAGGAGTGAATGCTGAGTTAATAAGTCGAGTTTGCGTTTTCAGTGTGTGAGCAAGGAAGTAATGGATTTGGTTTAGGAGGGGGTTGTTTTTATGCCTTTTATTACTGAGGCTGCTTCCCTGCCTGGCAATCCTTCTGAGAACTCCTGACTCCATCCCCAGCTCCACAGGCACATGCAAACAAAGGAAAGATGGAGGAAATGTCAGCCAAGCAGTAGGAAAAAGCACCCAAATAGCAAAACAAAGCAGCTGAGTGCTTTCCAGGGAGGATGGAGCAGGTCTTCCCATGTGGGAGGCCATGGCCAAGGCTCAGGTAGGAATTAAACACAAATCCAGGTGTCTGCATTGTCTGGGTTATCTGGAATTGTTG